>NW_020954641.1:37518128-37609615 GCF_900497805.2 Vombatus ursinus
AAGGAAGGAAGGAAGGAAGGAAGGAAGGAAGGAAGGAAGGAAGGAAGAACAACAACAAACCCAGAGCAAGTCACATAGAACTTAGAACTGGAACAAATTTCACAGATTATATAGTCCAACATTGTCATATTCAGATGAGGAAATTGAGGAAACTAAGAAAAGGCTCAGAAACTGCTCAAAGTCACCCAGCTTGTAAAAGACAGAACAAGAATTTGAATTTGCATATCCTGACTTAAAAAATTTAGTGCTTTCGTTTCTATATTGCCCCATTCGTTCTACCAAGTAGTAGCATCTTTAGAAAGCAAGGACAGAGCTTTCTTGAATTCAGGATATTGCAGGCTTTCTTTTAATGGATACTAGATACATCCTTGGGCTGAATTTGGCCTTGCAATTCTTGTTTTTATCCTTGATGATCACTACATCATAACAGTCATTTATTTTCAAGCAAATGGATATGGCCTAATGTGCTTTAATGCAACCAGAAGGCGTTGTATATGTTCTGCCTTTGGTAATGCACTTTCTAAGTACTAGCTTTCAAAACCAATTCACAATAAATGAGGCAAATTAAACTACCACCCTTCATTGTCATGAAGATAAGAAAGAAAGTATACTGATCATCTGTACTTTGATTGATGAGGTATGTGCCTCTGTCTAAACATGATTCTATTCTTAGGATAAAGAAATACTATTTTCAGGTAGAGCCTAATTCTGTATTTTTTTTTAAATTTAATTAAATTTTTAGAATTCTCATTGTATACCTTTCCCATCCCTTTCCCAGAAAGCCATCCCTTATGACAAAGAAGAGAGAGAGAGAAAAGAGAGAGAGAGAGAATCAGCAAAAACCAACCAATATATTGACAAAAGTCTGACACTTGTAATGTTCCAAACCCAGTTGCCCATTCACCTCTGTCAAGAAGGAAGGGAGATACCCTCTCATAACTTTTCCTCAGCACCCAGGCTCGGCCATTATAATTTCACAGAGTGCAGTTTCAATTTTATTGTTGTTGTTATTCTTTCCATTTACACTTTTAAAAGTAGCCATGGTAAGTTCTTTCTGTTTACTTTACTTCTGCATCAATTCATGTGTGTTCCTATGCTTCCTTTTATTCATTATATATGTGTCTATATATGTATATATATATACATATACATATACACATTGTTTCTTATAGCAGAATAATATTCCATTGTATTCCTGTTTAGCCTTTCCCCCATCAATGGCTATCTACTTTGTGTCCACTTCTTTGCTGCTACAAAAAGTGCTGCTATAGGTAGTTTACATGGGGCTTTTCTATTTGTCATCAACTTCTTTAGGGCCTATACCAGTAGGAGAATCTCTAGGTCAAAGAGTATATACATTTTACTCATTTTCTTCACATAGCTTTAAATTGCTTTGCAAAATTGTTGGACCAATTCCCAGCTCCACCAACAGTAAAGGAGTGTGCTCACTTTTCCACAATCCCTCCAAAATTAAACATTCCTATCTATTGTCATTTTGTCAATTTTATGTGCATGAAATCACATACATTCAGAGTTTATGTGATTAGCATTTATCTTATTGTGATAGGAACATTCTTTTACATGGTTGTTAGTCTGTATTTCTTTTTTAGGATTGTTCATATCATTTAACCATTTGTATATTTAGGAGATAATGTTGGGTATTATATATTTGTTAGGGGCCTAAATATCCTGGATAATAGATTTGTTCATAATTGATCTCTTCCCTTCTCATTCTACTTGTGTTAATTATGTTCAATTTTTCAATTATTTTTCAACTTTTCAATTTTATGAAATATAATATTTCATCTTTTGTACAAGCCTTTAACCTTTTGTTTGTTTAAGAAATTATCCCTAGTTTTACTCCCTGATATGATTCTCTTCTATTTTTTTATGCTATTGTCTTTAATAGTTAGGTCACATATTCATTTGGTGTTTAATATAGTATGTGATGTAAGAAATTGGTCTAAACAATTTCTGTCAGAATTCTTTACAGATTTCCCAATAATTCTTATCAAATAGGGAATTCTTTCATAGGTATGTCACATACTGAGTTAAACTATGCTTTCTCTAGTCTTGTACATTGATCTGTCTTTAAAAAAAAAGTAGCAAAAGGTTTTTATGATTACTGCTTTATAACACAGTTTGAAGTCTGGTAGCAATGCTTCTACTTCAGTTCTGCTTTTTTTTACCAAAAAACAAAACACAACAAACAAACAAACAAAAAAAAAAAAACACCAACAAGTTGTTCCCCTTGATATTCTAAAATTTTTGGCTCTTCCAAATAAGTTTTGGTATTTTGCCTAACTCTTTGAAATGGACCTTTGGCTGTTTAATTGGTGGTACTAAATCTATAACTTAATTTAGGTAATACTATAATTTTTTTAAATAGTTATGATCAGCTATGAGTACTTTTCTCCCTAATTTGGACATTTTACTTAAATGCTTGATTTCTTCTTCTCTCTCTTTTATTCATTTAATTATCTCTTTTCCCCTTTTTTGTCACTCACTTCTCTTTCCTCTGTCATGTAAGTGGTTAATTCATAATTTCCCCTTTTCTCTAACTTTGTTGGTTTGTTTTTTTTTTAACTATGTTTTTCTAAGCATTTTTTTCTTTTCTTTGTTCTCTTCAACAAATTTCTTATCTTTCTATACATTCTGAAATTTTATTCTCTACTCATGATTCTTAAAGTTATATGTTACTTCTTTAATTTCTTTGTTTTGCTTATAGAGCTAAAACCTGCAGAGATGTCAGCCTCAAGAGTATAGCCCAACCAGATTAAAATGTAATTGGGAAATGTTTAACAAAATAAATAAAAATACAACACAGATAATGATAATTTGTGGTTTTCTAATTCAGTGTGCAATTTCCACTTAAGTTTGATTTTGACGTCATTACAAAGTACAAAATTTGAACTCCATCTTCTAATCAGTTTTTATATTATTACCTTTATAGATATTATGCCATCATCTCTTTTTTTTCCTGCTATGCTTCACTTTAGAAGTATAAGTTCAGTTCATGAAGGAAGCAATGTTGGATAGAAGCAGTGCCATTGGGAAGAAATAACTCGGGGCTCCTTTATGTCCTTCATCACAGTCATTTTCCTTCTTGAAGGCAATGCCATGAGATCTAATGGAGTTTTTAGCAAAATTCTCTGTATTTATAACCCACATTTCCAATTTCAAGCCTTGCCACTCACCCAGTACCTACAACCTAAAGAGATACCTACTATGTGCAAGGTCCTGGAGAGACAAAGACAAAAATGCAAATTACTCTCTGCCCCCATGAACTTATACATTATTGCGAAAATATAACATGTGCCCAGGATAAGCAAATAAAGATAATTTGCAGATGGAAAGAATTATAACTAGGAGGATCAGGAAAGTAAATAGAAGGCAGGACACAGATTGAGTTTGGAAAGAAGATAAGGATTCAAAGAAGTATAGGCAGTTATAAAGGCAGCTTTATAGGTAGCTAAGTGGCATGGAATCAGGAAAATGAGTCCAAATCCAGCTTCTGATACTTCCTAGAGTTCTATGACCATGGACAGGTCAGTTAACCTTTGCCTCGGTTTTCCTATTTGTAAAATGAGGATAATTATACCACCTCCTTCCTAGGGTTGTGGAAATCAAATGAGATAATAGTTATAAAGAGCTTAACACAGTGCCTGGCATATGTATGTACATATGTATGTATGTATACATGTGCATATACACACATATGTGTGTGTGTCTGTGTGTCTATGTCTGTCTGTGTGTCTATATATGTATATGTATATGTACGTGTATGTGTATATGCATATGCATGTATAGTGTAAATATGTATGTGTATGTGTGTATGTATGTTTGTGAACACCTATACACATGTGTATATGTATATGTATGAGTGTATTTTCTATATATATATATGTTAGCTACTAAGAAATTGATGTAAAGAATACATTCAAGCATGGGGAACAGGCTAAGCAAAGGTATGGGGGTTAGAGATGGAATTCCAAATTTTAGGAACAACCAGTAGGACAATATGGCTTGAGCATAGATTGTGAACTGGGGTATTGAGTCTTCAAGGATAGGCTGAATCCAAGTTGTGAAGACTTTTACATGCCAAGCTGAGAAATTTGTATTTTACCCCAGAGTCAATCAGGAGCACTGGAGACTGTTGGGAAAAGAATGACATTATGTTTCAGGAAGTTGATTTTGGCACATGTGTGGAAGGTGTATTATAAAGGGAGCCAAGAAGCTGAAAGGCTGATAAATCCCAGTGAGAGGTGATGAAGACCTAAATGAAAGCAGTGACCAAGGGAGTAGAGAGAAGAAATGACAAGATTAGAGGTCATCTCACATGATCCTCACAAAAACCCTATGAAATAGGGCAGTGATTGTGATAGCCATTCTACAAAATGGGAAAACTGAGTTCCAAAGAGACTTTTGTCTCAGAGAGGTTAAGTAATTTACTTAAGAGCTATTAAGTAGAAGATACATTTATTTCCAAGCCGTCATGACCAAGGATAGCATAGACAAGACCCACTGTGGGTTGCGGTAGACCCTCAGGCAAAATCAATTATCTCTGGTCTTATAAGTTAGTCATGGGGGCAGCTAGGTGATGCAGTGGACAAAGCACTGACCCTGGATTCAAGAGGACCTGAGTTCAAATCCAGCCTCATATTCAGACCTTGGGCAAGTCACTTAACCCCACTGCCTAGTGAAAAAAAAAAAAGAAGTTAGCCATGGTAAGGCATAAATAGAGATTGGGCCAGCTTTAGCAAAACTTGATATATAAAACTACAAACTTGCAATAACATAAAATACATTCCAAAAGGGTTCTATCCTTTACAAAAGCACTTAGCATAGGCTCTTTTTAAGACTTCTTACTCCTGTAAGGTCTTTAATGTATGAGATAGATTAACCCCTGTAAGCAGTATGACAAGGAGGTAGCTACAACATAGCTTTCATATCATAGCTAGACATGGCACAATTGAAATGAAGTACAACATGAAAATGAGATTCCTTTCACGTTTCACGGAACACAGGATTTTTTTTTTATTTGGGGGGTAGGGTAGTGGAGAGAAAGAGAGAGAAGGGAACATTGAAGGTAATATCTCAATCAGAGCCAAAAGAGCTGGAGTTAATATTTCATAGCTATTTAATCCAGTCATTCAGAAATGGTAATGCAAACTTTCAAATATTTATGCTTCATAGGAAACATGGCCCAGTGAATTAGTGCATTGTGATTTTTTATGCCACTGACTTATGATTCACTCCAGATCAGGTAACCAGAAAATCACTATATTCAGCAAGGGAATGGTAACTAGAAGTTGCAGACAGCTCTTTCATTTCTATTCACTCAGAAGCCTTCTTTGCCTCATTGAATAAAATTAAATTGTCCACCAAAGTCATTGATTACAAAATTGAGGTAGGAAGGGGGAGGGGGGGAAGCAGTGACCTTAATCGATAGGGTTATAATTTCCAACCTACATGGTATGTAGAAATTGGAGTTTCTCGTGATATTGGTGATTCAGTAGTAATACCCAACAATACCCAGGTATGATGAGTATTTTCAGCACAAACTTTTAACCACAACTTCAGTGGAAACTGTTTTGTTTTTTGTTTTTTTGTCTTGTCCTATAATGTTCCTATAATATGTTTTGAGTACATGTGGGAAGGCAAAGGGGAATTGTATTAGTCAGAAAATTGTTTACTTATTTTGTGCTGCTTTCCATCAAGTATTAACATCTGGATTATATGAATGAGGAGAATTAGTCTCAGATAAAAGTTCTGATTCAATCATCATAAACAAATAGAATTCATGGAGTAGCAGAAGAGATAATTATAGTTGGTATATAATGTATATAACATGTAAATTTTGGAAGAGCACTTTTGGGGCATATGTTGTCTGATTTGATTCTCATCACAGCCATGTGAGATAAGAACTACAAATATTACAGCTATTTTGCAAATGAAGAAACCTGAAAAGGCCGAAAGAAGTGGTAAATAAGTGTTGCAAACAGGGTTCAAATCTAGCTAATTATTCAGAACAGGGATCTGGAGCTTGAAGGGGTACTAGAGTTCATCTATTCCAACCCTACTCATTTTGGAGAGGAGAAATCCAAGGCCTAGAAAGGTTAAGAGATTTGTCCAAGGTCACATGGGTGACATAGCAGAACCAATATTCAAACTCAAATCCTGTAAATCCAAGTTCAATGTTCTTTCCCCTACATCATGTCTGGGAATAAAACATTATTTTGCCCCTTTGGGGCAGAGTTGTCAAACTTGGGCCAGTGACTGCAAGTGCTCTTCAGAACTCTTGAGTTGGGCCAAATTAAAATGTAATTGGGAAACATTTAGTTAAATAAATTAAAATACAATACAACATAGATATTGTTAATTTGTGACTTTCTAAGTCAATATTTGTCTATCAGGGCTCCATTTCTATTTGAATGGCATTAGAAAAATTCCATTCATGCCCCACCACATCTGGATGAAATCATAGTGACTTCGAAAAGTAAGCCTAGCAAGCAGCAGAATTAATTTTATCATTAAGACAGTTAGGGGGTGTAGTAGATAGAGTCCTGGATTTGAAGTCACAAAGAATTGAATTCAAATCCTGCCATAGACACTTAGTAGCTGTGTAACCTGGGGCAAGTCACTTAATGCCTCTCAGTTTCAGTTTCCTCAGCTGGAAAATAGAGATAAGAACTGCACCTACTTCACAAGGTAGTTTCAAGGATCAAATGAGATACTACAGGTAAAGGACATCGAACACTGTAAAGTACTACTTTTTATCATCATCATCAGTATTATTATCCACGCAAATACCTATATGAGGGCTTTCAAAGACTTTGGATAGTTCTTCTATTGGAAATAACAGTACCCTCTAGTTCATAGGTCTTCTTAGGTCAAGACTTTGCTCCATAGCCATCACTGAGGGGAAAAATCACTATAGAGAAAGATCCCACCTTCCTTAGCACTACTAATACCAACTCTCCCACTGGCTAGGTAAGTCCATGAACTCTAAGGTGGACAGCCCCTTCCACCTAGCCGCCAGCCACCAGTCCTGCTTCCAATCTAGCCCTTGCAACTTTCATGTTGGGAAGCAATGTCTGTGGAGACATGGTCTGGGAACTGCTCCTACAAGTGCTACAGCTACTGGAGACCCAGAATTTGCCACCCAAGTCCCTGGTACTGTCAAATGGTTCAATACTGGAAACTGATGCAATTTTTTTTTTAACACAAATGACATTAAAGAAGACGCATTGTTGTCCACTTTGTTGATACACCCTAAGGACATTTCCATATGACTTGCAGTTGAAATTTTTTATATCTGATATCTCTCACATTAGAATGAAAGCTCTTTGAGAATAGGGGCTGTCTTCTTTTAATATTTGTATCCTCAGTTCTTTGCATGTAGTAAGCACTTAATAAAATCAACATTTCCATAACACGATAGAATAGAAAAATATGTGATTGTACATGAAACTGCAAATCTATTGTGTACAACTTGTTATTCCTTTTAAATATATAATAAAATTATCAAGTAACTTTCTTTTTTTTTTCTTTTCTTCTTCCCTCCACCCCTCCACCCTGGAGATGGCTACCATTAGACATACACATACACATGGGTGTGTGTGGGTGTGTAAAACCATTCTATATATCTGTTTATCAGTTCTTTCTCTGGATGCAGATAGCATCTTCCTTCATATGTCTTTTGTACTTAATTCACATAATGTCTCTTGCCTCAACTTTCCTTCCTGTGCTGACCTTTGACTTACACACCAGAGGCTCAAGCAGACGTATTAGCCAATGCAGCTGATTGTGTATCCTAATCACAAATGCAAATCTCACTGTGGCTTTCCATTCCTTACAACTCTGTGCAGGCTAAAGACATCTACAACAGCAGCTTCCAAATTTTGGATTGGTTATTGTTAGGTTAGGCACCCTTATAGACACTTATAAAACCATTAGATGCTGTAGGGCAAAAGTGATAAGTGCCAGGCTTTGGCCTAAGTCCAAGTGTGGAGAAATGGACTTAGTTTACTCTCCCACTTTCCACAGTGGCTATTCCAAACCTTCCCACTTTTCCGTGTCTTCCACAGTACCTCTTCCCTTGCTCTCTCAGCAGAGGACTTCATTTTTGGCTTCTTAATAGAGTAGACGCCATTCTCCAAGATCATTAAAATCAGCTGAGAACTCACTGGAGTTAGAACACCTGGTATACTCTCCTTCCTCATCTCTACATTTCTTCAAGACAATTCAAATCCCATCTTTTGTAGGAAGCCTTTTCTGGTCCTCTCCTAGGTATTAGGGCCTTCCCCTCTGAAATTGTCTATTATAAAACATACATAATAAATAATATATTGTGTGATAATATATTATATCATATCAATATATAATGCATTGCGTATATATATACAATATATTGTATATAACACATGTAAACATATATATGCATATGTGTATATACCTATGCACATATACATATATATCCTCTGTATGCTATATAGATCTTGTATATACCTAGTTATTTACATGTATATAACACTTTAAGGTTTGCAATGCCCTTTACACATGTTATCTCATTTTATTCTTGCAACTACCTTGGGAAGTAGATGCTATCATTATCCCCTAAGGGGTGCCCATTATTTGGTGAAATGGATGAACAAATTGTGGTACATCAATGCAGTGGAATACAGTACATTGTAATGTGCTGTAAGAAATGAGAAAAAAAGATGATTTCAAAAAGACATGGAATGACTTGTATGAGCTGATGCAGAGTGAAGCAAGCAGAACCAAAAGAATAATTTCTATTCTAACATCCTTATTATAAAAACTTAAGAACTCAGATTAACTAAATGAGCCACCATGATTCCAGAGGACTGATAAAGAATGATGTCCACAATCATGACAAAGAGGTTGGTTGACTAATATAAAGAGTAATAAATGTGTTTTGAGACACGACCAATGTGGGAATACATTTTATTATTTGGGGGACTTGGGAGAGAGAAAAAATGAATGTCTGATCTTTGAAAAAATATAATATTGAAAAAGAATCCTTAATTCCCTTCAAAGCACAGCTCATATGTCACCTCCTACATGAGACCCTTCCTCATCTTTCCAGATCCTAGTGCCACTTCCTATGAAATTACCTTGTATTTACTTTGTTTGCTTTGCACCTGTTCATTTGTGACAGGCAATGTGGCAAAGTGGATAAAGAACTAGCCACAGAGATCTTAGTATTAAGTTCTGTGTTGGACATTTACTGACTGTGTGACCCTGGGCAAGTCACTTAACATTTCAGTGTTTGAGTAATTCTCTAAGATTAGATTGCAGAAAAAGCACTTTCCTGTGTTCATCCACAGTATGCATTCCCTCACTTTAGATTTCCCTACCAGTGAAATCATAGTCTATAGCTTTTTAAAAAATTTTTATTTTGTTTCTGTCTTTTTTGATAGGCAATGGGGTTAAATGACTTGCCCAGGGTCACACAGCTAGTAAGTGTCAAGTGTTTGAGGCTGGATTTGAACTCAGGTCCTCCTGACTCTAGGGCTGGTGCTATCCACTGTGCCACCTAGCTGCCTTGTCTATAGCTTTTTATTTGTCTACATGTTGTCTACCTCCAAAAAATGTAAACCTCTTGAGGGTAAGGATTTTTTCCTCCTTTATATCACCAGCACCTAACACTGTATATCAAGCATCTACAAAGATGTTTGATAAATGCTTAATTGACTGAGTTCAACCATGGGCAAGTCATCTAAATTCTAAGATTCCCAACACTATTCTCTCAGATCGTAACTGCCAGTATGGTAAATGGTATAATTAATAAATTACCACTCTATATCAATGGATAAAGTTTCCACATTGAGTGTTCCTCACACCCAAATTACAGATCTAGACCCCCCCTCAAAAAAAAAAAAGTAAATGGGGTTAGTAATAGTACCTATTTCACAAGTCTTCTGTGAGGTTCAAATGAGAGCATGCATAAAACACTTTGTAATCTTAATGTGATAAATGTTAGGTTTTTTAAAACTATTATTGTTACTGCTATTATTTTATTATTAGCATTATTATTGGTATCATGGTCAATGCCAAGCTTTCAGAGTTTATGGATTTCATGAAATTTGGCATCAAATTTGTTCTTGCTTTTGAGGGAGACTTCCCCAGGTGGGAAGTATTCCAGACACAGTAATGATGGAATCTGAGAGCGGAGCAATCATAATGGCTCCAATCAGACTTTCCACAGCAGCTTCCACTGCAGGGGTTTTAGGGACTCTGGTAACCAGAAAAAGAACAAATATACGGGTTTCTGGGAGAGAGAATAAGATAGTGCTGGATGAGGAGGGGCAGGGGGATTAGTGTCAATCCAAACCAAACACTTTCTCCACAAAAGGATGAAGATTGAGAAATGCCTTTTAAAAATCACTACCCCGCTTCTCCGTCTTCCCCCCCAAAAAAATCACAAAGAAAAATGATCGAGAGTTATTTATACTTAACCTGATCTAAACAAAAATAACCAACACAAGTTCACTGGACCATCTGCATATGATAAGCATAAGTTAAAATCCTGGCACCATCTGCTCAATTGGAATTTTAATACGATGCCAAAGTGCCAAATCACAATTATGTTAGCAAGGGCAGCAGCCTAACTGCTTACACTCTAACTAGCAACTATGCTTTAATGGGATGGGAAACCAGAGCCAACCAGCTTGGTTGGAAATGATCTGGGTGCTAGCTTTTTTCCCTTGATTTAGATGAAATCAAAGCATGAGATTGGCAAAACTGCAAGCAACCAGACTCTCCCCGTAGGAGGGAAACAGGACATAGAACGCCTGAGAGCCAAACAGCTAGAAAGAGTACTGCAGATTAAAGAGCAAAGAGAACATTCTTGGCCACCTAATTTTACCTATGTTTGGTAAAGTCACAATATGAGAAATGTTAGATCTGGAAGAAACCTAAGAAAAGAAATGACCTAACATTCTGGGATTCTATGATTCTAAGAATCTAAGAATGTTGAGATGCAGTTTTAGAAAAGGAAGGCAGTGTAATACTGGAGAAAGAACAGCGACTTTGGAGTCAGAGCCCTTAGATTCAAATCCTGCCTTTCACACTTACTACTTGTAAGACGTAGGATACCTAACTTCCCTGGGCCTCATCTTCTTCCCCTGTAAAGTGAAGGAATTGGATTAGATCTTCAGTGAGATTCTTTACATCTTTACAGACAGAAGTAAACTTCCAAATAATCTATTCCAATCCCCTTTATAATATAGATGAGGAAACTGGAGCTCAGATATGTTATTCTATAATTAACTACAGAAACTCTAATCACAAATTAGTCATGAATGCCAGTCATTGGGCCAGTAGGTAAGCTGGTAGAACACTAATATTTCTTGAATGTGTCTTCTTTCTATAGGAATCCTTTTAATATGCTCACTGGCAGCTATACTTTACTTAAACATGTAGCAGGTATGCTTTGGCCCTCTCTACCAGAGGCAGGCTTGCTACATCTGCCTTTCAGGGTAACCTGAGGAGTTTGGGGATATCTCTTCTCTACTGTCAACACCATGAGCTTGCAACAGCTCTGTTCCCTACACTATCATGCACCAGTTCCATTTAACTACTTAACATCAGTGAGTACTTATGTTAGATTGTGAAGTTCTTGGAGAACAGAGACTGGTTTTGTTTTGTTTTGTTTTATTTTCTCTGTATCTCCAGCACTTCACAAAGTTTCTGGCACATAGTAGGTACATAGTAAATGCTTAATTTGACTAGACTTGACAAATGAGTAATTGTTTCCCAATGCCTTGGGACATAGCACCATTCCTACATAAAGTTGGTCCCACCAAATTCATGTCTATATGTGGCCTGACTGCTGGATGAGTCTTCATCATAGCTTCTGCTGGCCTGGGTGCACAAGATCATGTCCAAAAATTACTCTTTGATTGTTGAGGCATCAATATTGTTCTGGGTATAAAACCTGCACTGTGAACACCAGGATGTTAGAACTCCATCTTGAGCTTTTGAAACCACAAGCTCAGAGGCTCTACAGCCTTAACCTAAAACAGAAAAAGAATTAACTCAAAGGCCAAAGACCAAAGACTGCTTCATGGGGGCACATGGTCATGATGGGGAAAAGGCCTCGGGGCCTATAAATTACATTGAATAAAATGCATGGTCGCTCACCAGATGCCATGTGTGAAAGGCTCCAAAAAATCTACCAAAATCATAGACAGAGAAAGAATAGCTGAGGCTGCCAGACTTTGTCTTCCAAGCTGATCAAAGAGCCTCCTTGTCATCATAATTAGCCATCCACAACAAGTTACAGAATTTCTATGTAAGCACTAAGATCTCTCCAAGGTACCTGACTTACACATCATCACAACTCTCCCAATCCCAACATCTCTATAGGGAGAGATGCTAACAAGGGGCATTGGGCATATTACAGAGATGCCTGGTCTAATGACACTGCAGGTCCTTGACATGTTACCTGTATATGATATTTCATATATCACAAACTGCCTAAACCAATGCAGATCATCACCATACTAAAAATTTTGGTCTTAGAAAACAGTCTGATGGACTAAGAGGCTAAATGGCTTGCTCAGGATCACATTGCCATAGAAGCAGGATTTGAATCCAGGTTTTCCTGATTCTGAGGCTGGTTCTCTAGCTCACTCATCCATGCTACCTCCGATCACTTTTAGAATCTTATTATTTTAAATTAAAGACCAGATATTAAAATACTACTAGAGGGTCTCTCTTCATTCCCATATATGCTAATTAGATATTAATAGAAGCATAAAGTTAAGAAGGAGAAGGGTAAAATTCCTACTGTTCTCTGCTATTGTTAGATCACACCTAGAGGACTGTGTTTGGGGACCATGTATTAGAAGTGATATTGACTAAGTGCTGTGGGTTCAGCATGGTAAAAAGATTTGCAAACATCCTCTGGGATGACTGAAGGATGGGGAAAAGAATCTTCAATGAGGGAATGGAAAAGAAAAGGAATTGATCACAGTCTTCAGTATTCAAAGGTATGTGATGTAAAGGAGGAATTAAATTTGTTCTGCTTGACTTGCATTGGGAAGGAGGGCCAATGAGTGGCAGTTTCAGGGAGACTAGAATATAAGGGGGAAAAATCCTAATAATAATATTATCTACCATTTATATAATGCTTTATGGTTTGCAAAGTGATTTACAAATATCTCATTTTAGTCTCACCACAACCCTAAGAGGAAGGTGTTATTATTATGCCTTTTTAACAGATAAGGAAACTGAGACAAAGGTTAAATGACTTGCCCAGGGTCACACAGCTTGTAAGTATCGAGGCCCAAATTTGAACTTGGATTTTCCCAATTCCAAGTCTAGAATTCTTTCCACTGTGCCACTTTGCTACCCCAACAATTAGATCTGACCCAAAATGGAATGGGCTTCCTTAGATGTTGGTGATTGGTTCTAAGTCACAGCATCTCTTCAAGAAGAAGCTGGAAGAATGCTTTTCAAAGATTTTTCAAGAATGATGTAGACAGGCATTTATGCTTCAGTGAGGGAGTTGGACTAGATACCCTTTGAAGGGCCTACCAAATCTAAGATCCTATGATTTAGAGCATGAACCTTTTATATATCTGGAAGAGATTAGCTCTCATTCAAAATGAGCTCCTAAGAGCATGTCTCAGGAACACTTTACTCCACTTGCTGAATCTGCTCATGGGCTTTCATGGGTTAGAAATTGAGTTCAGGGAGGCTTATATGTATATATTCCTTTGCAATCATTTATTTATTACTTATCAGGTAGCTTTTAGCTTTCATCCAGGGGAGACAGAATTATTGATGTATTTCAGCTTTCATTAGCAAGAATGGAGAAAAGTTAATTTCCTTTTAGACAGAGTTTTGTATGCATCCATCTCAGCAACTAGTTTTTTCCATGTTTATTTATTTATCTCTGTTAGGGTCTGCTTTCTTACCCTATTCTTCTATGAAAGAAAGAAAGAAAGAAAGAAAGAAAGAAAGAAAGAAAGAAAGAAAGAAAGAAAGAGAGAAAGAAAGAAAGAAAGAAGGAAGGAAGAAAGGAAGTAAGGAAATAAAGGTTTAAAGAGGTTTCACCTCTGTTTCTAGAAGATAGTTAATATTTGAACTTTCTCTTGTGAAATATGGCTGGGAACCACCAGCTTTCCTAGTAGATAAACTGGGACTTTCTCATGTAAGGTGAGTTTTTACCAGTGGTTTTGACTTTCAAATTTGAAACTGCCAAAGACAAGATAAACAACAAAAATCAGTCATTTTCTCCAAATTAGGGAGAGTTGGCTGTTAATATGTCACCTATTTGGATCCAGATGACTGGGAATGAGAAAACTTCTATAGAGAGAAAAAACATAATTATCAAAGATTATATTCCTTAAAACATTATCTCCTATTCCTTTTAAAATATTTTCCCCTTGACAGAAAGGGTTATAATAGCTTTTAAATCCTTGGTGACTTTTTTCTAGTAAATACTATGGTTTCTTAGGTGCAAAGCAGATATTACAGAGATTAAATGGAAAGTGCTAATTAGACTTTTTGATTCTACCCCCTCCCCACACTTTTCCTTCCCCTTTCCTAGGACTCATTGCCAGGTTAGATTTATCACCACTGGTCAACACAATTCAACACCTGGGCAATTTTGCCTTATCCTCTCAAGAGGAATCAGTTTTTTTTTTTTAATAACCATCATTTGACCTCCCTCCTTTATGTGAGATCTAGAGTATAAAACAAAAAAAAAACAAAAACAAAAACAAAAACAAAAACAAAAACCAAAAAAAAGGAAAAACAGACTATAACACTGGATTTCACTTTCCAATCAAGTAGCGTGAGACTCTTTTTTGGTGATAAGACAAGGACGGACAGAACCTGAAACTTGTTATAGAAGTCACTGTTTTTTATAATAAAAGAGAAAACAAAAGGAAAATCTTGGATGGGAAGTTAAATGAATCTTATACAACACGTACAGACCTGGGAAGGAGCCATATATGGGCAGGTCTTAATTCTGCTTATGAAGACTGAAAAAGGAACTGAAAACCAACCATAATTTCATCTAGCCCTCACAGTTTAGCTATCACTGGAATTCAGTAATGAGTAAAAGATTCAGAATCTCTTGTGAAATTGAATAAAAATGACAGTGATCACAGCCTTTATTTCTCCCTGAAAAGAAAAAAAATATCTGTCTCTGTCTCTGTCTTTATTCTCTTCATCTGTCTCCTTTCCTCCTCCCTCTCCCTTCCCCTCCTTTCCCTCACCCTTACCCTTCTTCTCTCCCTCCTCTTCTCTGTCTCTGTCTCTCTGTATCTGTCTCTGTGTCTCTGTCTCTGTCTCTGTCTCTCTGTCTCTCTCTCTCTCTCTCTCTCTCTCTCAATTTCTTCTTTCTCTTCTCTTTCACCCTCTCCCAAACAACCTGTGTTGATATAACTTTTCTTCATGGAATGAGAGGCCCACTCAGCTAGAAATGTCATAGCATTTGCTGGTAAAGGGCATATCAAAATCTTATGACTTGGGGGCAGCTAAATAGCATAGTGGATAGAGACCAGCCCTGGAGCCAGGAGGACCTGAGTTCAAATCCGGCCTCAGACACTTGACACTTACTGGCCATATGACCCTGGGCAAGTCACTTAACCCCATTGCCTAGCCACCACCACCCCCCAAAAAATAAAGAACATATATTTAAAAAAATCTTATGACTTAAGGACAGGGGAAAATTGCCACCTGAACCAATGATCCCATGGTGGACCTGTATTCACTGTTATAATTATCATTAAATTCTCTGTGTAAGGTTATAATTTGGAGTCTACTCTGCAATAATTTTAAGGGTGTCTGTTTATTTGCTTTTTGTGTCTTTTTTTTTTTTGGAGGGAGGAGTTCCTCACCCTTCCTTGGCTACTTATGACACTGGAAACTCATTGTAATAAGACCCAATCTAGGACAGAATTTAGCATTGCAAGTGTCTGTCTTAGACTGTGTAAAAGGAATTTATTAACCAGATGTAAAGAAAAAGAGCATTGCATAATCCTGCTTGCATCATGGTCTTAAATCACCAAGTCTACTCTATACATACTACCCCACTGTCCTCCTACACAACCTAGTGCTCCTGATACCAGAAATCCAAGGAAGAAAAAGCACTAGGAAAGAATCCCCAAAGAGAAGTGCCCCAAAAGACAATGGACTGAGCTATTTTTACATTTCTCATAGCCTGATTGCTATGCATCTTCCTGGCTCCCAAGAATCCCTCCTCCCGCTCTTAGTAGCCCCAATCATCTTCAACATAGCCATTCAGTCATGAGGACCAAATAGGAGTTATTGGTGTCATCCCAGCAAAATGCCTCTCAGCAAGTGGCCTGAATACATTTCTAGATCCATGGGAGGTGTCCCAGTCCAGTGACTTAAGAGTTCTGCAATTGTCTCTGCTATGTGGTATTATTACCAGAAGGGGTCTGATTTTCACCATGGACAATCTAGATCACAGATTCTCCATTTACAGATATTTAGGTATCCTCTAGACCTGATAACAATAAAAACAAGCAGAAAAACAGGGATAATCAGAAGGCCACCCCCAAAACCAATGATTACATATCACTTTATGTAGAAATGAGAGGCAATGTAATGTAATGAATAGAGAACCAGTTTCTGAGTCAGAAAAACCTGGGTTCAAGTCCCACCTGTGACACATATCAGCTTTGTGATGTTGGACAAGGCATTTAACCTCAAAGTACTCCATATCACTCTCTAAGATATTAAGTTACAGGACATTATCAACCTGCTTTTATAAAGGAAGATTTTTCACCCACATTTTCTTGCAGTATCTCACTGAAATCAAATGATAGATCAGAAATAAATAAATGTGTGTATCATTTTAAATATCACAAAGCTCTCTATACACATTATTTCATTTGATCCTTAGCTCATCTTTTAAGATAAGAATTACTGGTATTTTTATTATTATACTAACTTTCCAGATGAGGAAAATAAAGACCAATCAAGAAAGAAAGCATTTTACACTTATCACATTGGCTAAAATATTGAAAAGGAAAGTAAAAAATGTTGAAGGGGATGTGGAAAAATTGGGACACTAATTCATTGTTGGTGGAATTGTGAACTGATCCAACCGTTTTGGAGAACAATCTGGAATTATGCTTAAAGAGTTATTAAACTGCCTATACCCTAGGACGCAGCAATATTACTACTAGGTCTGTTTCCAAAGATTATCAGGGAAAAAAAGAAAAGAACCTACATGTTCTAAAATGTTTATAGTGGCTCTCTTTGTGATGGTAAAGAACTGAAAATTTCAGGGATGCCCACCAATTAGAGAATGACTAAACAAGTTGTGGTATATGATTGTGATGGAATACTACAGTGTTATAAAAAATAATGAGCTCGATGATCTTAGAAAAACATGGAAAGATTTGCATGAAATAATGAATAGCAAAGTGAGCAGAACCAAGAGAACATTGTATATAGTAACAACAATATTGTTTTAAGAATGACTTTGAGTGAATAAGTTATTTTGATTATTAAAAATATCCAAAGTAACTATACATGATATATGAAGAGAGAACTACCTGCATCCAGAGAAAGAACTGATAAATAGAAATATGTATAGAATAATTTTACATATATAACAATATGTGTGTATATGCATGCATATATGTATATATACATATGTACATACGTATGTATACACACACCTATTTGTGTCTAATGTTAGCCAGCTCTAGGGCAGATGTGGGGAGGGTAGAAAAAAGGAGAAAGAAAAGAAATTTACATGATAATTTTGTTGTATATTTGAAAGGAACAGCAAGTTGTATATAGTAGATTTGCAGTTTCACGTAAATCATCTTTTTATTGTACTATGTTATAAAAATGGTTGTTTTATCCCATAAATATGTATTCATGTAATAAGAAATAAAAGGTAAAAATGTGAATTAAAAAACAAAGTAAGCATTTATTAAGTGTCAAACACTGTGCTTAGTTCTGGGTATAAAACAAAACAAAACAAAAGTAAAACATTTCTTCTCCTCAAGAAGCTTACATTCAAAGGTGGTAGGACATGGGAGCTAACATGTACATATATATGTACCTATATAGAATAGACAAAATGTATACACAGTAGTTTAGGGAAAGTGGGCACTAGCATCTCAGGCATCATGAAAAATACCTTGTAGATGACTGTACTTGAACTAAATCTTGAAGGATATCAAGGATTCTAATGGGCAAAACTTAGAAGGGAGTATATTCCAGGTATGGATAGTCAGTACAAAAGACACAGAGATGGGAGATTGAACTTTGTGCATATGAAACAGCAAGTGTACTGGTATAGCTAGAACACATAGTGTGCAGAATAACATGGAGAACACTGGAATGGCAGGAAGGGGCTAGGTAATTAATAGCATTAAATAACTGAGTTTATATGTGATCCTAAAGGTAATTCTGAACCACTGAGTTTTATGGAGTACTATGCATGTGCTGGTGGGGACAGGGGGAGGGATCATGATCAGACTAATGAACAGGTTCATGGGTAGCTGTGTGAAGGTTGGACTGGACTGAGGAGAGGTTCTAGGGGAGGAGAGTATTGCAGTTGTCCTGGTAGAAGGTGATGAGGGCTTGAACTAGAGTGTTGCCTATATGAATGGAAAGAAAGTGGCAAATAAGAGAGATGTTGTAGTGATTAAAAAATACAAACCAATATTTGTCAACTGATTGGATATATGAGATGAATAAGCAAGCGTTTTTTGAGAATGACACCAAGATTGCAAGTAGCATAGATGACTGGAAGAATGGGGTGTTCAGAAGTTAGGAAGAATTTGGAAGGGAAAGATGAAAGGGAGAGTTCAGTTTTAGATACAGTGACTGTGATATTCCTTTAGTTTAAACAGGTCAAAATATTCAATAGGCAGCTCTTAGTTGTGGGACTGGAACTCAGGTCAGAGACCTGAGCTAGATATACAGTCACTGTCTGAGAGTCATCGACTACATAGGCAAGATAATTTGATCTGTGGCAACCAATGAGGTCACCAAGGGAAAGACTGTAAACAAGCTCAGAGAAAGTGCTCATGGTGGCACCAAAATATTTGAGATAGGAGTTGAACCCCATTCTTCCTAACTCTTAGTCCTGCACTCTATCCATGATATCACACTGCCTCCAGTGAGTCTTGAGTGAGGGTAAAATTCTCTGACAGTACCCTAGAAGAGAGGGGAGTTAGAAACAGAGAATTCTTTTAAAACTTCCATGCAGTTAGATAATGTACTGGACATGGAGTTGGGAAGACCTGAGTTTGAATCCTGTCCCAGACATGTACTAGTTGAGTGACCCTGAGCAGGTCATTTAACTTCCATGTGCTTCAGTTTCCTCATCTATAAATTGAGGGAATTGAACTTGACGGTCTCTAAAGCATGTTCTAGGATTTAAAAAATCTATAATGCTGTCTTTAAGTTGCATATCTACTGTGTGAGGCAAGTTTTCTGCCGTGGTAAGGGTGGTGGGTGCAGTGGGAACACTAATTACAAGTTTAAAACACTAACATCATCCTTCACTTCCAGAGTTATTGCTGTTCCCCCAAACCAAGGCATATTGCTTGAAGAGAACTTCATTTTATGCACATTCCATTTTTAAGAGCAGCATTTAATGGTAAATTTATGCTTTCCTTCCTGAGGCCAACAATTCCTGTCAGTGAATCCCAGTTTATCACATTTAAGTTCCACTTAACACATCTTGCTACTGATTGGAAGCTAGAAACTGCTGACTAAGTCTTTTTTGTTCAGGCATGAGATGGGGAATAGGGAGGGAGGGAGACTAAAAGGGCCTCCCTGTTCTGGTTCCAGCAGCATAATCAAGTCTTCTCTGACATTTTTTTATGCTAAGAAATCTCTCATCTTTTCACATCTGCTGCAACCAAGAAAATTAGCTTATAGAAAATAATATAGTGCGGGTGCCTCTGAGAGCAGAATCGTGTTCCTCATGTTCTATGTGGGTACCAAGAAAAGACTTTAGCCCAAAGTGGTATTGGCTTCAGTTGTGTCATTGGCAAATGGTGCATCTAAATCCTGGAAACAAGCATGGATACTTGCTCAAACCCTCTCTGAATTATAGGAAGGCCCCCAAAAGGACAAGCCCCCTTTCTCTTAGAGATCTGCTTATTCTACATATTTAGCTAGAAAAAGTATTTCTGATATTTTTGCTCAATGTCTTAAAACTGAATATTAATATAAAACAGTTCTACCTATATACTAGGATTTTAGTAGCCAGTTAAATGAGAAATTGTTTGACTATATTACATCTGGATGTTTTACAGGAAACATGTTTTCCCATAAAATGAAGCAAATTAACAAGGCAAATTATACTATGTAAACAATATGGAGATATTGCCATGATAAAAAGAAAATCACAGAATCAGAGAGCCGGAGGGGGACTTAAATGTGCTGCAGCTTAGGGATTCTTTACCTCTTTTGTGTCATAGACCCCTTTGGCTATCTGACAAAGTCTATGCACTGACCATTTCTCAAAATACTGTCTTATAATACATAAAAGAAATATACAGAAGATTATAGAGGAAACCACTTATGTTTAATTAAAATCTATACATAATATGCATTATATATACATTTTTTTATTCAGATCCCAGTTTAAGAACTGTTATTCTAGAATAATTCAATCATTTTTCACATGAAGAAACAAACCTAGAAAGGTGGTGTGATTTATGATCAGAAGATCATAGATCTGGAGATGGAAGGTACCTCAGAGGTCCAACCCCTGGTCCAACCCCTCATTTTACAAAGTAGGAAATTAAGGCCCTGGGAGGGTCAGTGACTTGCCCAAATTCAATGACTTGCCCATGAGAGGTAGAATGTGGGCAAAGGTCTTCTGGCTCTGTACCACTTGTGCAAAATTATACAATTAATTGGTGATAAAGACAAACCCAGGTTTCCTGGTGCATTGCACTATATTATGCTGATGCTATCTCTCTAAACTCAAATTATCTCTATTGTCCTGTTGAATTGTTTGCTGTAACACCAAATAAGGCATACTTCCTTTGAAACTGATCCATTGCTCAAGTGTAGGAAGTACCATCTTAGCCAAGGATTTTTAAACAGTTTCTTGAGTTTTTTGGACAAAAAGTCCTATAAATAAATCCAACAAAATCATAAATAAACATTAAACTTCACTTTTGCAATATAAGAAAGTATTTCAGATGACTGGATTAAAAAATATTCAAAGTTGTCAGTAGAAAGCATCCAGACATCTGCCTATTTTTTCCCTGAGATAGGATTTCATAGACTTTGTTTAAAATAGTGAAATGGAGAATTTTGATGGTCCAGATAATTCAGGCAATTTTATCCTGAAAGAACTAGATAATTGTAGCAGGATATATTTTGTTTTTACTCTTACTTATATGGATTAATCACTCAATCACCTCTCCTCTTTATATATACTTTCTCTGAAAAGGATGTCCAGGCCAACAGAAAACAGAAAAAGAGAAATCAGCAAGTAGAACATAAAAGAAAAATAACAGATGACATCACTTAGATGGTTCTTGCAGCACATTAGGTCATTTGGTCCTCCCATCAGTCATGATGGGAAAGTATATATGTATGTACATATATTTAAGCTTAAGAAGAATTTTTTTTTTTACTAAAACATATAAGGAAATGAGAGTTTACTTAAAATTGGAGACCACCGTCTATTCGGGAAACTAGAAGCAGGGCACTGTACTTCATGATTCTCGTTCAGCTTTATAATTTTGTTTTGAATCTTTTTTTATGCACTTCTCATCTACTATCAGTATGTTCTGTTCCCTCCTATTAGACTCTTAGTTCCATGGTGGGTACTTTGCCTGATGTAAACTTTGAATTTCCCCCAGTGTCAAGTACCACACTCTGTATACAGTATGCAGTTAATAAATATTTGTTGCATTGAATACAGAACCATTCTGGAGTTATATCCAGAACATTATCATGTAAAGACAGCATAATCTTCTAACAACAGAAGTTTTTAAGAGCTCCTTCTACCTCTTGCTTTAATTTTTAGACCTATTTGCCCAGTAGCTTTCCACTATCTTTAAGCCTATCATTACAGTGGTAATTAGAATATACCCAAAGTAGCTAAGGATTAGCACTAAGAATTGAAACCTTTCCTCTAGAAATGTCACAACACTAACTTGGAATGATACCATTAATAATTAACCCTTTTGTATGACTAGACTATCTTGCATTGTATTGTGTTACTGATTATTCACAGGACTTATTGTTATTCTTCTTCTTTATAGCTCTCTCCTTCCTAAAGCCATTCTCAGAATATTTATCCAAGATGAGCAAAATCTGTCTACACAAAATATATTAGGCAGATGTGGAGGCACGGCTTTTCAGGGGTAATAGGTGTTGGGTGTCATGAGAGTAGTCTTCCATCACCAGATCTTCCACTATCTAGCTATATGATTTGGGGTAGGCCTTCTTTAATTAAGCACAAGGGTATGTACACACTTGGATTTATTTTCCTAATACTGGAAATGTGCTACATGGATCCATCTACCTTTCACCCAGCTCCCCAGTGATTAAGGATACCTATTTCAAAAAAAAGCTGGAAGTTGCTAGTAGCCATTGAACTTAATAAAACTAATTGACCCACATGATCTTGACTTTCTTACAATGAACTTCTAGCCAACTAAAATATTTAGCATCAAAGGCATATATAGCTACAGATAAGACTTGCAGGAGATATAATGAAGCTAGTATTTGCAGAGAAAGGCTTTTCTCACATGACATAGTCATGTTAAAAAGTTAATGGCAAGGAAAGCTTAGAGACAGATTCTCTTTCATCCACATCTTTCAAAGTATGTGGAAGGAGTTAATATAGTTAATAATTCAAAAATAGTTAAAATGCTATCATGTATCTTTTCTTGGATTTTTATGAAAGGATACAATAAATGATTATGGACTATTCTTTAAAGTCAACTTTTGGATATTCAGGACAAAATTAGCATTCTAATTTTTCATCTGCCAAGTAGTGTTGTGAAGAGTACATAGAGTTGAATGAAGAGGAGAAAGACAACTTTTCTTGTCCTTGTCACTAATAAAATAATTCACACTGTGATCACAGGCAGAACTTAGGCATGGGAGATACAAATAATTATTAGTGAATTATTGACTTCTATTGGTCTTTCTATGGCATCCATAAAGATTATTATAACATCTACTGTGGCTTTGAAGACCAGGGAACATATTGAAGTCTTCAGTACTCTGTTCTCTATAGGAGCTAATACCAAGTCATGGAAAAATGTCTAAAAACCTAACACCATTTCTGTAGGTGGAGCCAAGGTGGTGAAGTAGAGAAGCACTCAGCTGACCTGTCCCAACATTCTCCTCCAAACAACTTTTAAATAATGCCTCAAATTGAATTCTAGAATGAGAGAACCAAGAAAAGGTCAGAGTGAGACATTCTAGCCCAAGACAACATAAGAGGTCAGAAAGAGAGATCTGTAACATGGAGCAGAAAGGGGGCTAGACACCCATGTTGATGAAATACCAGTGGTGGGACTAAGTGGTAGTGACAGAAGCAGCAGCAGGTTCAGGAGCTCTCAAGGCAGAGACAGTAAGGGAACCTGTCAACTGATCAGTAAGAGATTACAGGGTACCCTTGTGCTAGCACTGGTCACAGGACCAAATGCTATTTGGCAGTTCCATTGCCTATACCCACTACTGGATTACACCTCAAGGGCAGAGAGGGGCATTTTTTGTCAAGAAGGAATAGAAGACCTGAGGGACAGAATCACTCCCATCCCAAGGGATCAGGGCCCTTCCTAGATAAGGACCAGAGTACAGACCAAGAGAGCAATGACAACAGCTCTCCCCAGATCATGCCACCTTGGAAGCACTGAAAACTTCCCAAACCCCAGAACTAACTCTGAAAACAGCCCTGCAAGAACGCCTGAAGCTTGAAAAAAAGCCCCTCCCTGCCCCACACAAGAAACAGAGACCAACATTAACATAAAATTCCAAATCAAGGAATAAGGTAGAAAAGTGAGCAAACAACAACCAAAGAAACTGACCATAAACAACTACCATGGTGGCAGGGAAAATCAGGACACAAACTCGGAAGACAATGAAGCAATGCCAATACTAAACATATATGCAACAAATGGCATAGCATCCAAATACTTAAAGGAGAAGTTAAATGAATTACAGGAAGAAAGAGACAGTAAAACTATACTAATGGGGAACCTCAACCTTCCCCTCTCAGAGCTAGATGAATCTAAATAAATAAGAAATAAGGCAAAGAGATAACTAGAATCTTAGAAAAGCTAAATATGATAGAACTCTGGAGAAAATTGAATGGGAATAGAAAAGAATATATCTTTTTTCAGTTGTACATGGCATCTTCAAAAAATTGATCATGTTTTAGGGCATAAAAATCTCAGAAGCAAATGCAGAAAAGCAGAAATATTAAATGAACCCTTTTGAGGTGATAATGTAGTAAAAATTAGATTTAATAAAGGATCATAGAAGTATAGATAAAAAGCTAGTTGGAAATAA
The DNA here is from genome assembly GCF_900497805.2 of Vombatus ursinus. NCBI lineage: Eukaryota > Metazoa > Chordata > Mammalia > Diprotodontia > Vombatidae > Vombatus > Vombatus ursinus. The sequence continues at coordinate 37,542,666 of NW_020954641.1, forward strand.
ATTAATCCTAAACAAAATAAATTAAATAAACTAATCCTAAAGAATAAGTAGACCAAAGAACAAATCATAGAAACTATCAATTATTTCATTATAAAGAATAACATCAATGAGACAACATTCCAAAATTTGTGGGATGTAGACAAAGCAGGATTTAGAAGAAAATTTACTGATACAAACATCAGTAAAAGAGAGGAAGAACAGATTAATGAATTTGGCATAAAATTAAAAAAACTAGAAAAACAATAAATTTAAAATACCTAATTAAGCACCAAGGAAATCCTAAAAAATATATAATTAATTTTTTTAATTGAAATGATAAATAAAAGTTGGAGCTGGTTTTATGAGAAAAAAACAATAAAATAAACAATTGGTTATTTAATTAAAAAAGAGAGAAGAAAACCAAATTACTTGTATCAAAAATGAAAAGGATGAAGGCACTACCAATAAAGATAAAATTAAAGCAATTATTAGGAGTTATTTTGCCCAATTATATACCAGTCAAACTGACAAGATAAGTAAAATGGATAAATATTTACAAAAATATAAACTGCTCAGATTCAACATAAGAGGAAATAAAATAGTTAAATTGCCTTATCTTAGAAAAAGAAACTGAACAAGTCATCAATCAACTCCCTAAGAAAAAATCTCCAGAACCAGATAGATTCACAAGGAACAATTAATCCCAAATGCTATATAAACTATTTGAAGAAATAAGCAAAGAATGAGTATTACCAAATTCCTTTTATAACACAAATATAGTTGTTATACCTAAACCACAGAGGCGAAAACAGAGAAAGTTATAGACCAATTTGCATAATAAATATCAATACAAAAATTTTTAAATAAAATACCATAAAGGAGAATATAGCAATATATTATAAATAATGATACACTGTGACCAGGGGGGGATTTTACCAGGAATTCAGGGCTAGTTCAATACTAGGAAAATTATCAACACATCAACCATATCTATAACAAAAGCAACACAAATCATGTGATTATGTCAATATATTCAGAAAAAGCCTTTGACAAAATATAACACTCAGTCCTATTAAAAACACTGGAAACTGTAGGAATCAATGAAACCTTTCTTAAAAATGACAATTAGTATCTATCTAAAACCAAGAGGAATCATTATCTGAAATGGGGATAAACTTGAAACCTTTCCAAAAGATCAGGAGTGAAGCAAAAATGCCCATTATCATCACTATTATTCGATATTATACTAAAAATGCTACCTATAGCAATAAGACAAGAAAAAGAAAGTGAAGGAAGAAAAATAGGCAGTGAAGAAACAATTTTAATTCTTTGCAGATTATATGATGCTATTCTTAGTGAACCCTAGAGAGTCAACTAAAAAACTAGTTGTAACAATTAACAATTGCAGCAAAGTTGTATGATATAAAATAAAACCACATAAATCATCAGTACTTCTATATACTATGAACAAAAACCCAGCAGAAAGAGAGAGAAAAATTCCATTTAAGATAACAGCAGTCAATATAAAATACTTGGGAGTTTATCTTCCAAGACAAGCCCAAGGACTATGGGGACACAGTTACAAAGCACTTTACACACAAATAAAGACAGATCTAAACAATTGGAGAAATATTAATTGCTCATAAGTAAGCCAAGCCAATAAATAAAAATTACAACTCTATCTAAGTTAATTTATGCATTCACTGCCATACCAAACTACTGAAGAATTATTTTATAGAACTATAAAAAACAATAACAAAATTCATGTAGAAGAACAAATGGTCAATAAGAATAAGGGAATGAGTGGGGGGAAATGCAAATGAAGGCAGCCAAATAGCACCGATAAAATAGATCATTTTGATTACATGATATTAAAAAGCTTTTGCACAAGCAAAATTAATGCAGCCAAAATTAGAAGGAAAACAGGAAACTAGGCAGGGGGAGTATTTGCAATATGTTTCTCTAATATAGTCTCATTTATCAAATATATGGAGCTATAAATTTATAAAATTTATATAAATTTTATAAAAAATTATAAATTTATAAAAAATAAGAGCCATTCCCCAGTTAATAAATGGTCAAGGGATATGAAGGGGCAATTTTTGGAAGAAGAAGTCAAAGTTATCAATCGTCACATAAAAATGCTCTAAATCATTCCTGATTAGAAAAATGCCAGTTAAAACAATTCTAAGACACTAAGTCACACCTCTCAGATTGGATAACATGACAGAAAAGGAAAATGACAAATGTTGAAGGGGATGTGAAAAAATTGGGACACTAATGTACTGTTGGTGGAATTGTGGACTGATCAAACCATTCTGTAGAACAATTTGGAACTATGCCAAACGGTCTATAAAACTGCATACGCTTTGACCCAGCAATACTTCTCATAGGTCTGTATCCCAAACAGATCAAAGAAAAGGGGAAAAGACCTATTTGTACAAAAATATTTCTAGCAATTCTTTTTGTGGTGGCAAAGAATAGGAAATCAAGGGGATTCCCATCAAATGGGGACTGGTTGAACAACTTGTAATTGTGATGGAATACTGTTGTGCTATAAGAAATAGTGAGCAGGATGCTCGCAAAGAAACCCAGAAAACTAGCATGAATTCATGTAAAGTGAAGTGAGAAGAACAGTAACAGCAATATTGTAAAGGTGATCAACTGAGAAAAACCTAGTTATCCCAATCAAGACAATGATTCAAGACAAATCCAAAGGACTCATGATGAAGGGCACTATCTACCTCCAGAGAGAGAACTGACAAACTTGGAATGCAGATTGAAGTATATTTTAACTTTATTTTTATTGTTTTATTTTATTTGTATTTTCTCTTGCACCATGGCTAATATGGAAATATATTTGGTTTGACCTTACATGTATAATTGAAATCAAAGTGCTTGCCTTCTCAAGGAGGGGACAGGGGAGGGAGGAAGAAGAGAATTTGGGACTCAAAATTTAAATACATGTATATATATATATATATATATACATATATATAATGTCTTTACATATGAGTTGGAAACATTTAATAAAACAAATAAAGTAATTTTAAAAAATAAAAACCTAACCCCCCCCCAAGGAAAACTACTGAGCAAGGCCAATGTCAGTGTACAAGAACGGGCAGAGGAGGAAGTTAGCAGGACAACCAGCTAAGGTATGCATCTATATCTTTATTGATAGGCATTATTCTAATGGTAAGAATTTTCAAAAGAGATTAAAAAATAAGATTTTCATTCCACATAAGTTTTTCTTTGGGGCTTTTTAATTATTGAGAGGGGAGAGAATGGGAGCACGGTGTAGAGATATCCACAGTATCTAATCAATGAGATATGTGAAATCTGTTAATCACTTGACTGGCAGATTTTGGAGAAGCACTAGGAAATTATTAACATGAGTAATCTGTGAATCAGAATCCTGAGATGATTCCTCAATTACATTTGCAAAATTGTGTCTGTCAGTTCTGGAAATGCCTGTAAAAAGCCACTTTATAAATGACTGGTACTGACTTAGCATAGGTCAAGGAGCCCTTTCTATCTAAGTCAGTATTTCACATTTTTGAAAATGTCAACAAGGACCAAAATCAGCAATTAAAATGTAGATGGTGTCACACATTAGAGTGTCAGTCAACACCTCTTCAACTACCATAGGAAAGCTCATGTAATGACTTTGCCTGTGAAAAGTCAGAAGGACAGGTTATTATCAAGGCATTATCTTAATATTGTCCATTATGCAGATGCAAATGTAGATTACATATTTTTTCTATTTTTATTCAGTATCACCTCATTCAAAAACATCTTCACATAAATCATAAGATTTTGATTTTAGAACTCAAAGGAAATTTAGAGGTCACTGAGTTCAAATCCTATATATTCCTCATTTTACAAACTAGGTATCCCTTTGAGTTTACTATAAAGCAAATATCTGTAAACTGAATTCTATTTTTCCTTTGACTTCCACTATAAAAACAGAGATAAATTTCCAAAGGAAAAGTCATCCAACTGAAAGTGTTTATTGGGGAAGGATTTTAAGCCAGTATCATGACAGTCTGAGAAAAATCACATGATCATAAAGATTCAGAATTGGAAGTGACCTGAAAAGTCATTTAGTACGATTCTTTACAATAGACCAGAAATAATTGTGTAGTCTCCGGTTGAAGCCCTTCAATAATGGAGAACTCCCTGCCTCTTAAGGAAGCTCCTTCCACTTATAAATGGCTCTCATGGCTACAGAATCTCTCCTAAAATATTAGTATGGCATTTATGCTGTATCTGCTAATTCCATAGCACTTTTCCCACCCTGGGATCTCCACTTTGCTATATCAACAGGTGCTTGGCCCACTCTTTATTTCCAAGGCACAACTCTCTATCTCCACCCTGGACTACAGAGACTTCATTATTCAGGATTATGAGATCCCATACTTACCAGAATTTAGTTCTCTCTTTCTCCTGCAGTCAAGGTATTTCTATTGCTAACCAAGCTGAATTACAAGAATAGGAAGCCATATAGTATTGTGAAAAGCATATTGGCTTAAGAGTTTGATAACCTTAGTTCAAATCCCACCTCTGGTAATTAGTACTTGTGGAACTTTTGGTGAGTCACCTAACCTCTGTGGCCCTTAGTTTCCTCATCTATAAAATAAGGTAATTGTACACAATGATCTCTAAGGTCTAGATCTGAGCATTTATTGTACCTTTTAAACTCTGACATATGATGTCTAAAAAATTATTCAAGTTTAGGGTTCCAGATTATACAAAATAGGTTGGTTCCCTACTTGCTCCATGATGTAAGTTCAACGTTGAGTTGCTTAGTATAGAAGAAAGCTATATAAAGCAAGTTTTAATAAGGAGTCATTTGGGGAGGGGTCTCCTAGATAAAAATAGGAAATTATGAACGTTTTCATATGAAGTTGTTTATGAAAAGGATACAATGTAATGCTATACTCTCATTTCCTTTAAAAGCCACGTGAAGATTCATTTTTTGGTATGGGAAGCACCAAATGCCTTGTTTTCACTTCTGAAAAAAATTTCAACAATCCTATTGTCAGCAGCCTACTCAATAGCCATTTTCTGTCACTGTGAAGGAGAATACACTCTGAGTTGAGATCCATAAAAGGTTATTCTAATTCTACAGCTTCTGAATATGAAATTTAAATTATACTTCCAATTTTCAATTCTGCCAACTATTATCTGAGCCTTTGAAAAGCTGAAAAAGTTGAAAACAAGGTAGAAAACAAAATGCCACTATAAATGCTGCCCATTACACAGTAATCAGAGGTAGAAAAAAATGTTGCTAGATTGAAACCATCGGGAGAGGACGGGGGAAGAATTTGTATATGTTTATTCATATTCGACTAAAATAAATAGCTTGACAATAGAATTATATGAAAAATGATTAAAATGTTCATATCCTTTGACCCAGAGATTTTGTTATTCAACATATACCACAAAGAGGTCAATAACAAAAATAAAGACCCCATATATAGTAAAATATTCATAGCAGCACTTTTTGCAGTAGCCAGGAATTGAAAACAAAGTAGATGCCTATTGATCAAGGAATAGCTAAACAAGTTGTGGTACAAGAATGTAATGAAACATAACTATGTTCTTAAAAATAGTGAACACAGGTGATAACAGAGGAGTGTGAGAATTATACAAACTGACAAAAAGCAAAATAAGCAGAACCAGAAAAAAATAATATATGCAATGTTAACACAACACAAAAACAAAAGAAACTAAAGGATGCAAAAATATAATGACCAAACTTGACCTCAAAGGAGAAATGTGAGAAGATACTTCTCTCAGTTTCTTCAAAAAAGTGGGAGAATATAAATATAGAAGACTGCATATAATGTCAGACTTTTTTGATATGTTGGTTAATTTTGCTCAACTGTTGCTTATTGTTTGTTATAAGAGATTTCTCTCTGGGAGGTTGGGAGGTGGCATAGAAAGAGAAAAATGTACAGGGAAAAGTAGGTGAAATCAAAACAAAAGGCATTATAATGTCTTGTTTCAAAATTAAATTACTTTAATTCCCTCTCAAAAATACACTTATCAAAGAATATGGGTTGGGGAGAGTTTGTACCATGTGAATGTAAGTAAGAATGTATGTTTGTTTTTTGCCATGAAGCCATTAACCTAGACAAAGCAGCTTTCAGAATGATAACCAACTTCAAAGAATTCTAGGAAAATGACCTGAAATGTAACAAAGATATTATGCCCTCTTCAAAACTTCTTCCTCAACCTCCTTAAAATGACCCAGGGTTCATGTAAGAGCACTTCTCCAAGGAGATTTGCTCTCATATTCATCTATCAGGGAAAAGATACAGGGGGTGATATGTTCCAGACAATTAATTCAGGAGCTGGTTGACTTAATGGGTTAGAGTAAATTACTAGCAGTAAAGCCAAGCTCAGAAGTTTATTGTTTTATTCTTTGTATTAGGTGTCCATAGCATCTAACATAGTGGCAGGCACTGGGTAAGTGCTTAATAAACACTTATTTCTTTTTCTCCAGATGGATTAGCCAAAATGAATCTTCACGTGGCTTTCAAAGGAAATGAGAGTATAGCATTACATTGTATCCTTTTCATAAACAACTTCATATGAAAACGCTCATAATTTTGTATTTTTATCTAGGAGACCTCTCCCCAAATGACTCCTTGTTAAAACATGCTTTATGTAGCTTCCTTCTACACTAAGCAAGCTCAACATTGAACTTACATCATGGAGCAAGTAGGAAACCAACCTATTTTGTATAATCTGGAACCCCAAACTTGAATAATTTTTTAGACATCATATGTCAGAGTTAAAAGGTACAATAAGTGCTCAGATCTAGACCTTAGAGATCATTGAGTACAATTACCTTATTTTAAAGATGAAGAAAGGAAAGGCAGAATATAAATGACCTTTCTAAAGAAACCACCTTTCAGTTTAAAAGTATGTGGAGAAATCCAGTGTATGCTAGACTGAAATGCCATTATAAATCCTGTTCATTATACAGCAACCAGAGGAAGAAAAAGTCTTCTCCTTGAGCACATTCTTTGGAATATTTGTATTTCGGTGTGAAGGTATCTTCCTCCAATCATATATGGCACCTTCTCATTTCATGCAAGGCTCAGTGTGACCACATTTAAGTTGACAAGTCCATCACACCTGTCTAGGAACTGTGGTTTAGTAAAAAGAAGAGCAGTAAGAAAAGTCCTCATTTCTACAATGTCTTAAGGTTTACAAACTGCTCTACTCCCACCAACCCTGTCAGATAAGCAATGCAAGTATTATTGTCCCCATATGGCAGATGAGGAAGCTGTGACTCAGAGGGATTAAGTACTGCCTGTGATTACCCTGGCAGTAATAGCTGGAGCCAGCAGTTAAACTGATATATCCTAGCTCTCTCCCAAGGCCCTTGTGAGAGTTTTTCTTCAGTGCCTGAATTACCACTTGAAATTTACTTGGATGCCGGGGATAATCAATCTATCAATCAAACATTTATCAAGTTCCTACTGTGTGCAGGTGTTAAGAATGCAAACAAAAAAATTGAACAGCCCTTGCCCTTTAGCAGCTTATATCCCATTAAGGGAGAACAGATCCCAAACACTGCTAATTCATGAAACTACTGTTCATAATTATTTTTAAAAAAATAAATACGATCTTCCTTTGCTTCTGAATCTATGGCAAATGAAAATTCAAAATATACTCTCTAATGAAAATGGTAAAGTTAAGAAAAACTCTGTTAAGAACCAAAAGATAACAGTTTAAAAAAAAGAGCAAAAAATTAGTATGAGGGCAGAAACTGAGCATCCATTTATCCATCTCTGTGCCACTTTGTTTCTATATTACATTACCACTACTATGCACAGTAACTCTACTCAGTTATCTATATGCGGGTGGAGTCTAAATAAGTGCTTTTAGTGCATTCCCAACCATTTCCATTTCTATTTTCTTTAATAAGATCCAAAACTCATTAAGTTGGCAAGAACATTTAGTTGTGTTCCTTTCTATCCCCTTTCTTAACATACCAAAGTCTCATACGTGATCTTAGTTGTTCTTCCTATCCTAATCATTGCCATTTCCCTTTCTTCCTCATTCAGTGATGTCACAGTCCAGTACTGGAAGTGCCTCAAGACCTTAATGAAAAAATATTGGTCAACATTAATACACTGTTGGTATTTCTGTGATTTGATTCAATTGTTGGGGGGGGTGGGAGGTTTCAACTGCTAGAAAAGTGACTAAATAAAATATGCATAACCTAGCAATATCACTACTGGGCATTTATCCATTAGAAATCAAAGACACAGAAAAAAGGTCCAATATCAAAAGGCTTATACCAGCATTTCTGTGATGATGAATTGTAAACAAAATTGGGAGCCATTGATCAGGGAATGGCTAAACGAATTATAGTGCATGAATGGAAAAAAAAAAAACATGATTTCACTAATGATGAATGTTCCTCAAGGGCCTGTCCATGACCCTCTTCTCCCTCCATACTATCTTACTTGGTGATCACAGCAAGTCCCATGGTTGTGATTATCCTTTATATGCAAATAACTCTCATACCTAGCTATCCAGCCCTAACCTTTCTCCTGACGTTATCACACTCATATCACCAACAGCCTATTGAGTATCTTGAACTGGATGTCCTGCTGGTATCTCAAACTCAATGTGTCCAAAACAGAACTCACTATCTTTCCCCCGAAATCCTCCCCTTTTCAGCTTCCCTATTTGTGCCCAGAGCACCACCAGTTACCTAAACTCATGACCTCACTGCTATCTTTGGCTCCTCACTATTCACATATCCAATCTGTTGCCAAGTCTTTTTATTTCTACATTCACAAGATCTCATGTGGATGTCCTTTCCTCTCCACTCAGACATTTCCCATGCTAATACCTCATTCCAGGCCTGCCACTCTACTGCAATAGTCTTCAAGTTGGCCTTCCTATCCCAGGTCTCTCCCCATTCCAAATGGTCTTCCTAATGCACAGCTCTGACTACGTCACCACCTTTCAGATAAAATCCAGTGATTCCCTGTTACCTATAGAATCAAATATAAAATCCTTTAAAAATAAAATACCCCTCACAACCTGACTCCTTCCTACTTCCCAGTTTTCTTAAAGTTTGCTCCTTTCCATATACTCTATAATCCAGCCACACTAGCCTTCTTGCTGTCCCTCACAAATGGCTCCATCTCTCAACTCCATACATTTGCACTGGCTGTCCCCCATGCCTAAAGTATTCTCCCTTCTCACATTCATCTTATACAATCCCTACCTTCCTTTGAAGCTCAACTCACCTCAGATGTCACTTTCTGCAGCAGACCTTTCCTAGTCTATGTGCACCTTTCCCCATCCCCTTTGCCTACGGCCTTCCCTCTGAGATTTGTTACTGTTTAGTTGTTTTCAGTCATGTCTGACCCTTCATGGCCCCTTTTAGGATTTTCTTGGCAAAGATACTGGAGTGGCTTGTCATTTCCTTCTCCAGCTCATTTTACAGATGAGGAGACTGAGCAAACAGGGTTTGAGGCACACAGCTCATATCTGAGGCTGGATTTAAACTCACAAAGATGAGTCTTCCTGATTCCAGGCCTGCCACTCTATCCACTGCACTATCTAGCTGCCCCTTTGAGACTACCTGATAGATAAAGAGATAGAGACATATAGATATAAATAGATAATAAATTTCATTATCTGCATATTATTTCCCTCATTAGAATGTGACCTCCTAGAAGGCAGGAACCCTGTTTTTGTCTTTCTTAGGGTAATGGCAGTACTTAGCTTAATGCCTAGTACACAGTAAATACCTAATACATGATGATGATGATGATGATGATGATGACAATGATGACGATGGTAATATACCATAAGAAACCGTAAGCAGGGAAGATTCAGAGAATGTTGGGAAGAATAATATAGACTGATGCAGATCAAAGAAAGTACAAGCAATAAAACAAACCCCACAATGACCATGATGGTGCAAAGGAAAAGAGCTCCTAAAGACATCAAAATTCATGCTGACATAATAACTAATCCCAGTTTTGACTCTAGAGGAGTGATAATGAAAAACATTTCTCTCCTCTAGGTAGAAAGGTATGGAGTAAGGCACAGACTGTCAGATATACTTGGTGTGTTGATTAGCTTCTTTATTATGTGTAAGGCTCTATTAAGGGCAGTACTGGGAAATCAGAGCGATGTTTAAGAATCAAAATATACGTATGTTTGTTTTTAAAGAAATAAATGATCAGGTTACAAGAGTTGTTTTATTTTGTTTTGGTTTTTTAATTTGGCCAAAAATCATTTGATTGACATGAAAGGATAATGTTGGAGGTAAAAAGAGATACTATGAGTGTGATAGTGTCTGGACTCAGACCCATCATAAACCCTGGCCACCTTCATGTTGCCATGCTCCTACAAGCCAGCCTCCATCTCCAACCCAGTACTCCAAGTTCATGCCTAGATATTCTGTGCTTCTGCTTGGTGAGCACTCATCATATGCAGCTTGGACCCAGATTTATCGTCTTCATGCCATGCCTTTAAGGGCATCCCCTTTCCTGCCTCTCCCTCTTATTTACTATATCTCTGAAAACAGTAATTAAAAAATATTAAAAACACTCCTCCCCGGCCATCACTCCCCTACTAAAATATAAGCCCCTTATTAGCAAGGAGGGTTTTACTTGCTTATATTTATAGCCCAGTGCTTAGCATTGTGCCTTCTACATAGTATTTAATAAATTCTTTTCCATTCCACATCAAGCCCAATTCTAAAGACAGCATCACCCTCTGTATATAAGGGAGAGGTAATGCCCCTGTCACTGTCCTTATCAAAAGGTAACCTGGTGTAGTGGAAAGAATTTTGGACCTGGTCTCAGGGTGCCTGGGTTCAAATCTAGTCCCCAAGATTTCTCCATGAGTGAGTGGGTCCACTCTCTTAACTTCCCTGAGCCATACTTCATTCACTTCATGAATTTTTGTTAGACAAACAACAATAACACTTGTCTTCTGGGACTGCTAGGGCAATGGGGGGAGAAGAATCTTCATAAACCTCAAAGTGCTGTGTAAAAGTGAGCTATTATTTCAAGGAGAATACATTAAGCATCCTGGACAAGGGTGGGGGAACCTGTGGTCTCAAGGCCACATGTGGCCCTCTAGGTCCTCAAGTGTGGCCCTTTGACTAAATCCAAACTTCACAGAACAAATCCCCTTAATAAAAGAATTAGTACTGTAAAACTTGGACTCAGTCAAAAATACCACATCCAAGGACCTATGCTCTCAATGCTGCAGGTTCCCCACTCTTGAAGTATTGCTCCTTATGGAGTACAAGGTTAACATTACATTCAGATAGAAAAGGAAGAAACATCTGTTGGATGGTTTGGAAGACCAGAAAAGACCTTATTGCCTTCTAAACATACTTCTCCAGAAGACACTCTATCATTCCCCAGTGAGTGAGAATCATAGAATATAAATATCCTTAAACAAAATAATAAAGTGACTTGGAATTTTAGAGATAAAAGGGACCTAAAGAATTTCTAAGTTAAAACAGCTCAATTTACAAAGAAGAAAACTGAGCCCTAAATAGGTCAAGTACCTTACTCAAAAATCACACAGGTAGAGACAGAAGTATGTCTAGAGCCAATGCTCTGGCTACAATTTAACACTACATTAATCCTGAGGTAAGAATTATAGTTACTTTCTTAAGAGCACATTTTGATTACAAAGGGGTGAAATTGTGAAAGAAAGAAGGAAGTGGGACAGAGAAAATTCAAAAGGGAGAATGCTGGAAGGACCAAGTTTCATCTCCTTCCCAAGTATGCCCATTCACATTAACAAGAAAATTAACAAGAAAATAGTTCCCAGACTATGAGTTTCACTTTGAAATTTTCAATGTTAGGAGCATTGATTAAAATTTTAATGGACATAATTTAAAGAACCATGAGAACAGGAATACAAAATTTATAACTGGAAGGGAACCACTAAAGTTCAACAGGTGCCACCTTCTCATTTTACGTATGAAGAAACTGAGACCCAGAAAAGTGAAGCAGCTTGGCCAAGTTCCAAGGACTCAAACCCAGGGAATCCAATAGTGTTCCTTTCATGATGACTCTGTAATAAATGGACTTCTATCTGTCTGCATATGAAAAGCATACCTGCTACATTGAAACTCTGAAAGTCCACAAAAGGTAAATTATGGATCATATGCAAGGGTTCTATTGTCATCTCTAGTCATGCCATAGAATTCTAAGCACAAATCACTTCCTTCTTCTAATTTGCTTCACCACTCTACCTCCAGCAATGTCCTAGGCCAGAGGTGTCAAATACAAGGCTCTGAGCCCCCTGCAGCCCATAACACTCCCAAGCAGTCAAACCAGATTAAAATGTAATTGAGAAATATTTAACAAAATAAATAAAAATACAACAAAAGACAGATATCATTACATTTTAAAACTAAGTCAGTATGTGACCTGGAGGATGGATTAGTAGTGGCTCCTGTTTCTATTTGAGTTTGACACTGCTGCTCTCCTGCAATTCTGTTTTGTAACTCACATTATATTGTAGGTACAGATAAACCATTAAAAGGAGAGGGAGCACGGTAGAGTGGATTGAGTACCAGACCTGTAGTCAAGAACACTTGGTTTCAAAACTTGCCTTAGACACTTACTAAGTAGGTAACTCAAAATAAATCATTTCCTCTCTCTGAGTCTCAGTTTCCTCAACTGTAAAATGAGAATAATAATAGCATCTACCTCATAGCGTGGTTGTGAGGACCAAATGAGATAACTTAAGTAAAGTATTTAACCTTAATGCACTAAATAATGCCAGATGTTGTTGTTATTATTGCTGAGGCCTACTTCACACTCTACTACTTTAGCATAGTGTCACTCAGGGGTTCATGAGGAAGGAATCAGAAACTAATGGAATAGGAGGGGACAGGGATAGAAGGAACAGGCTGCAAAGAAAAGAAGGAATACGTTTGTTAAATGTATAGGTTTTAAGAAGCATGATTCTTTGACAAAGTTTCATGCCCCAATCAATATTTGCCCTTAACTAGTCCGAAAATCAACAGGTGGCAATCCCTAAAATGTATGAAATTCTTAAATAGGTAAGAAAATGTCAAAAATTTCCCAGAACTGACTTTTGAAACCTCGAGATCCTCATTTGTGAAGAAAAAGAAGGAAGAAAATCTCACAAGCAGACATTCATTGAAGGGATGAGGTTAGAGAATGCCCTATACCTATGAGCCACTAATGAGCAAAGGCAAAATATGTTTTCAGGGGCAAAAGTTCAGCAAATTAATTTTCTGCCAGCAGTCATATCACTGTGGACATCTTTAAGGCTGCATCCTTTGAACATTAGCACTTTCTGACATTTATATGAAGGGCTCATTGAAGGTCTTAAAGAAATGTGCCTCCTCCCTCTTCAATTTAGAGTGGCCATTTTGCTCTCTCAGACTTCGGCAAATGACTCTAGGAATAAGAGCTCCATTTATTTCCATGTACTTCTGACTTCAGTGCTCAAAAGTGTGCATGGTTATTAACTGTCTAGTTTAAACCCAGCGCTTTTCATTTGGAAACCACTTATCACCTACTTCATTTAGAGGAAAGATTCAAGAGGGCCCGTTGTTCTGTGTTTATGGGTAGTGAAGAAAGGTGAGTATTTCACAGTTTAAATAAAAAGGGAAGGAAAGAAAAATATATATACTTTAAATTTAAGAAGCATCTATTATGCCCTTTGATACAAGATTGCCTTAGATGTTATTTTTTTTTTTGGTTTGGTTTTTTCCCCTCTATTTCTCTGGCATTCATATGAACTTCCTTAGTATGCAAAAAGTTGGAAACTAGTTATTTACCCTGTTTATATGTTTGATTATTTTCCTGAGTACCTTATATTTATATACTTTTGCATTTTGATTTAAACATCTAACATCTTTCTATCTATATTAGTTTTTGGACTTAGAATCAAAGGTTGATTAAACAAATACTCATAGAAACAAAACACTGTACCAAAACTATGTTGCATTGCCCGTCAATGATTAATAATAATAGCTGGTACTTATATAGAATTTTGAGGTTTGCAAAACGCTTTACAATTATCATTTCTTTTTAACCTCACAAAAGGTGAGGTTTATCCACACAATAGGTGCTATTATTATCCTTACTTTACAGATAAGGAAACTGATGTAGAGGTTAAGTGACTTGTCCAGATTCACATAACTACTAAATTTATGAGGCAGAATTTCAACTTGACTTCTTGATTCTAAGCCCTATGCTCTACCCATTGTACCACCTAACTGCCAAGTGACTGAGTCATATGAAGAAAGTTTGGGATTTCAAATGGATTCCCTAGTATTGCAAAGCATTATTTCTCTACAAAGATTAGGCAAGATAGGCCTCTCTGGACTAGTCTTTAGGAGATTTTGGCCTATAAAATTTTCAATTGAAACAAATATGGAAACAAAGATATATGTATAGGAGTGGGAGGAATAGGAGGGTGGTGGTGGTGGTGGAATCAATCCATACATTAAGATATTGCTCCCTACCAAGTTCCATAATCATTTATTTTTGTTGATACAGATACTCAATCAGTTTAACTTTCCCTTCTGGTTTTCAGGGAGAAACAAGGCCTTTGGAGTTGATTCCTCATATCTGAAGAGGAGATGGCTTTATTCTTGAGGAAGGGGAAGCTGAATTCTCTTGCTTGGTGTCTCTTCCCATGATGCTAACTAGTTGCTCTATAGCACCCCACATGGTTCCAGCCCATTAACCCGGACACAACAGCTTGATGAATTAATGCTTATGTAGGAACAGTTGTCAGCTTCTAATTAAATAATTATGGCTAAGCAGCTGCACAGAAGCAGTAATGTACCCTAGAAAGCCAGCTGTCAATTTTATTGGTCCTAAGATGGAGGAAGAGTTAAAATTTGCTGTGAAAATTGAGTATGAAGGAGAAGGATCTCATATGTGAGATACAGGCTGCACTGTAGAAGGAACCTCCCTGTTTATGTTAGCCTGCCCATAGAGAAATGGAAAGCAAACAGCTCTTCCACCATCTCCCAGCAACCAGCCAAGAAGGAAGCCATCACACGGCTGTGGGAAAAGAGGCTGCTTCCAAAAGCAAGCTAAATACTTCATCTTTGAAAAGTGAGATTTCTATAAACCCAAAATACTGATTCACACACAGGCAAAAATACATCTCCCATGACTTCGGTCTCAATTTAAGTTGAAGGAATAATTTTGAAAAATCCCTTATGATTTCTTATTATATTTCTTCTGAATATGTCTTTATTAAAAGATATTTCTCTCCTAAGTATGCCCAGGAATATTTCTTGCATTCAGCTAAAGTTTCTTAAGATGACTTGATTTCAAATCTTAAAAATTAAAGTGCTATAAATAGTTTGGCCTTCATTTGACCTGTAACCAAGATTTCTGATATGGTTTTCAAAAATGTTAAAGAACAGGTTTGTTCTGAGAAAATCTAAGTCATGATGCTAAGGGAACTTTTTTTTTAGAGGAAGAGAAGGAAGGTAGGGAGTGATTTCATCAGTGTAGGGCATTCCCTGTGTGTAAAGTCCTTCTGCCAGTGTAGATTGGCAACTATCTGGAACTTAGCATTTAGAGAATTGCTTTAACAACTGAGAGATCTGCCTGTGGTCTCACATCTAATATGTATTAAAGACAGACCTTAAATCCAGGTCTTCCTGAATACAAGGCCAGCTCTCTATCTATTATGCCATATTCCCTTCCTAAAAGGACTTTCAGGAGGCGTAAGCAGCCAGGACCCTAATATGGCCGTATTTTCACGATTAGAAGTTTTGCCTGAGGAAAAATAGCAATACCAGGCTGCTAAACTCTATCAGGCGGAAAGTCACAGGCTTCTGATAGAGGCCCCAAATAGGGTCGTTGGACCACATAATGTTGTTATTACACATCAGTGCACTCTTGCCCTGATACATAATTTCATTCTTCGCTACCTGTTGGCATCTCTGTGTCTTCACAGTATTAACTTCGACAAACCATCTACCAGATAACAAGGCCTCAAAGGGGAGTGAAGGTTATTATTGTCCCCTTCACCAAGTCTCTAAATAGATAAATGCTGCTATAAAAAGAGATTGGGTTCAATAAAGGCAGAGGCCTTTTAGTTCTTTAAAGTCGAAAGAAGTAGGAAATTACCTCCTTGGATTTTTGAATCACACAAATTACAGATTCAGTTTGTAAACAGAGGGGGAAGTTTTTTTTAAAAGAACCACATCTGGACAGCTAAAAAGGAAATACAACATTGAGTTTAGATGATTTAGGTTAAAATCAGCAGTTTACACCAGTAACCTACTAGGCAGGTCGGTGTATTTTCAATTACCAATTTAGGTGTCTCCTCTTAAGTGGCCTATAGTTCCTAGTTTATTTGAGGTAAATATTATTTCATCATAGAAAGTACTATGACTCCAAAGTCTTGAGCTAGTCAAGATGAACTGACTTCCAAGTAATCTCGTTAAAACCATTCAGTGTGAAAGTTTCATTTTTTCTTTTTCCTCCTCTGTTTATTCTTAGAGCAGCTCAGCAGCCTGACAGTGCCTGAACAAGACTGACTTTTCTCAAGGACCTATTACCTTTTGAGAAGAATTTCTGTTGAACACTGGCAGTAATTAAGTCTGTAGGGCATTTGGTGGTGGTTGGGGTTTGGGGACGGGGAGGAACGATGCTGTTAGTGCTACTGCCACAGCTGCAATATCCACAGAGCAAACTGTAGGAGTCAAATGGCAGATTTGGAAAGGAAAGAAAGAAAGAAAAAGAAAGAAGGAAAGGGAGAGAGAGAGAGAGAGAGAGAGAGAGAGAGAGAGAGAGAGAGAGAGAGAGAGAAAGAGACAGAGAGACAGAGACAGAGAAAGAGAGAGAAGAAAAATCCCCCCATATTTCAATCTTGGTGGCAGATAAGGGGGACTTTTAGCAGTCTGTACTGCCACCTAGCCTAGACCACACCACTTAGTTCAGTTTATGTTTTCAAAGCCCACAATTAAATCAAGTCCTCAGCAACCCATTTATTATTAGACAGAAATTTCTGGCAACAACATAAATGCTTAAAAACTTCTACAGCACATCTGAAGCCTTTTTAGGTCCTACTCAGTAAGCTACTCCATGAAAACTCACCACCTTCTACGTAGAGTTTAACTTTGCAAATCAAGAAAACATAAACAGATATGTAAAAACCATACTTATTTGTTTCCCATTATGCATGTTACCTGTATCAAGTTTGTTAGCATCTTATGATCCTGAGGCCTTAGAGCAAGTCATGATCTTAGTAAAAAAATGAATAAAAGTTTACCTTTTGAAAGACATGGTGGCAGAAGGTACAACCTCTGACACTCTATGTAGAATTCAAGGCTGAAGAATCCTAGGACATTATACCTTGGACGATGAACTGAAAACTCTGACGCTCTCAAATTCCGCAAGATAGAACTGATTTACATACCAATAGACAGACCCAAGAAGACTCTGAAAAACCTCGTGTACTTACGGTAGAAGACATATTCAGTGTAGCTGGACCAGATCTTGTCATCTGTGTACTGATTGACAAAAGAAGCTGTCACTGAGGAATTACAGGCCACCATGTGGAATCCACACTCTGACAACATATCAAAAGCCCTTTCCAGATGTTTGAATTTTAGATAAAATCTGGAAGTGTATCTTTCTGGAGCACGATCTGGATCTCTGCTCTCATTTAAAGTTTCTCCAAAGACCTCTTTTGCTAGGGAAATTCTTCCACAAACCAAAATACGTGGAACTCTCCGAAACTTGGCATCTGCTTGACCCTCTCGGCCCATGGTGCATGACCCTCGATAGCCAACAGTTATGAAGCCCCACTTACGGTCAGCAGGAAGTAGGGATGAAGGTGGACATATTCTTGTGTCACTCCCTTGGGACATATCCTCAAAATCACTATGGCAGTATTCATCTGGGCTTTGCTTGATCTCATCAGGTGTCAAGAGTTTGACCAAATCTGGTAGCTGGAAATACTCAGCTTCCCTTTTCAGTCTGCCCCTTTCTGGAAAGTGATCAGGCAGAACTACCTGCCTGTCCCTGAGATAGTCCAGTATGTAGCGGAACAAGAATCCATCTCTGTCAATAAAGAATCTTCCTTTGGAGTCCTTGGCTAGTTCATTAGCACTGTCTCTCTTGGGGGAAAACATTTTCCATAGAAGAGAGTGAGGGATACTTACTAAGGTGGAATGGCGAGTGAAATAAACTTGGCCCCCAACATTTAGTTCCACAACCTCAGGGAAGGAGTTGGGAACTGTCCCTTGTTCTTTTGAAAGATGGTAACTCCTGCAATTTCCACTCAGAGCCATTGTCTTTTATTTAGTTTTAAAAGATGTAATCCAATGGAATTACAGCCTAATCCTTTGCATCAGCTTAGTAGAGAGTAAGGAAAAGAGTTTCACACATTTAAAAGAATCTCCTGTTTTCTCCAATATATTCTATAAGAAATAAAAAATTAAAAAAAATTAGAATTGCCCGCAGGTGAACATATCACTGATTCAGAAAAAGTAACTGAAACACTAACTGGTGGTATACAGTTACTTCATGGAATGTAATCAACTCATCTACATCATATCTTCCATCAACCTCAGACTGCAAGGTCATGCCAAGTCTACAATTATTCGTGGGTCTGTGTGGAGGGGGGGAAATGATAGAAATTATTTTTTCAAACACCACAAGTCATTAAAATCAAAAGTAAAAGAGAGATGGGATGAGAAAAAGAAGAGGAGAAGGAGGAAGAGAGAGGAAGAGAGAGGACAGGAGAGGAGAGAAATACAAAGCACAGAGCAGGAAGAGGAGGAAGAGGAAGAGCAGAAGGAGGAGGAGTAGGAAGAAGAAGAAGAAGAAGAAGACAAGAAGAAGAAGAAGAAGAAGAAGATGATGATGACGACTATGATGAGGGGAGGAAAAGGAGGGGGAGGATGAGGAAGAAGAGGACAAGGAAGGGGAAGGAAGAGGAGGAGGGAGAAAAAAGAGGAAGAAATGTAAATTTATATAAACCCAGAAAGAACAGATTTCAGCCATGCTTCAACTCAAATTGTGCATCTCACATAATATTTGAATTCTTGCATATTCACCTCCCCCTCTAGCAGTGATTAATGAATACATGCATATTTATAATTCTGCATAAAAAAGAACAGATATTTCAACTTTTAAAAGGTACTGATTTCAAGCTGGGCAGGAGAGGCAACCAGCCTAAAAGCTTACCTTAGTGAGAGTCTGAGACCCAGTTCTTGTGAAGTAATACCCATTTGCAAAGCAATCAGAATTTACAGCTACACTGAGTCCAGTTCATATCAAATCCCAATCAGGAAAAGAACAGAAATATCAGTGAAAAGTGCCAAGAGATATACTCTTGGGGGGGAAAAAATCCACTTCCAATCTCAAGTTAAAACAAGTCACAGAAAGTTGACGGTGGTGGGTAATGGGGAGGGGGAAGGGGGGAAAGCAAAACAGTAATAGTAAACCAAAACCTCTCCCTAAAAATAATGATAATAATAATAATAAAAATCAGTAAAATGGGAGTTGCAGGAGGGACCTTGGCTCACAAGATTTCCAGAAACCCTAGAATCAGAAAGAAAGCCAGCCTTGTTTTGATGAGATCCCAGATAGTCACCCTACCTGCCAGCAAGGGCAAATAGGCTCCCATGTTCCCAGCAAGGTTGTGAAAGGGCCAGCCTGCAGCAAGAGAGAAGGCAGGCTGGCTAAGGCGGCTGAGTTGTTTGGCTGACTCTCTCCCTCCGCGGCTCTGTCTGCTGAGCTGGGTGGCTCCACAGTTCCCAGTGCAGTTCAGATGCTGTTGTTTCAGCAGTGCAGGCAAGAAACCATCCAGGGAAATGACTATTACATCATCTTAAAGGAATATGGCTTTGAGAAAGCGGAGGGACCTCGGTTTTACATTCTACTTTGTGACAGGTTGTTGGGAATGAAAGGAAGGGCAAATACTCTCATCCAGCAGTAGACGGCAGCCGGGCTGCACTCACTTCACTATTAACTTATATTTAATCCCTGGTAGAAAGAGATGGATTTACAGTGATTTGGGTTGCTTTCGTTCTCTCTTTTTTCTTTCTTTCTTTTTCTTTCTTCCTTCCTTTTTTCCTTCCTTTTTTCCTTCCTTCCTCCCTTCCTTCCTTTTTTTTTTTTTGGAAAGATTCCCCAGAGGTAAGATAAACACAAGTGATTTCTTATTTGAAAACAAGTTATAGGCGAGCCTTTTGACATGAATTGAATTTCTGCTTGAAGGGCAAACATATATTCCTAACTCTGTGGGGAGTCTTCTACCTGGTTTTGATGAAATGCGTTCAATACTGCCCCCCCAAAATGATACAAATATACAAAGTCTGTATCCATAGGGGGACTTTTTTTATTCAAAAGTATTTAATTCATAGTTTCTCAAATCTCATCTCCTTTCCCTCTTTCTCTTCCTTGGAATTAAAGTCAAACAAAGACCAACAAAAAGAAAGTAAGCACTCTTTGGACTAAATGGTTGAGGGCCGGGCAGAAACAACAATGGTTTTTTCCCAACCTGTTAAAAAAACTTTCCACTCGAACCATTTCTAAGGTATCCCCCAGAGTCAATTACCATTTTGAAACCCCCACAACTTATCTCACTATGACTTTGGATGAAACCTCCACCCCTATCCCTACAATATTACTGTTTCTATTCCCTTGAGAGTGCTCTTAAGTGCATCATTAGAGTTTTAGGAAATTTCTTCTAGAGCAAGATAATACATATAACAAACTGCAGTCAGTTTTGACTGCCAGTCAATAATGGCCTGTCTATAATGCTTACAGTAATTCATATCCATTTCCCTTTTTAAAAGTTAATGTGCTTTATAGTTCATATGCCTGAAAAGAATATCTTATTTTATATGAATAATAAATGTAGTATTTCAAACACTCATTCAAAATGGGTCCCCAAAAAAGGAACAAAAAAGAAAATATATATTAACTAAATTTCATTTGGCACGTTGGTTACTTTCTATTCCTTGACCAAACAAATAATTTGATTTTATTGTTTTGGAGAAATTAAAAAAAAAACAAAAAACAAGCAAACAAAAAACAACAAACCCACTACAAAAACCTAGCATAAATCAGTTTCTAGCTTAATTACCTTTCCTCCTGATAACCATAGGGCTATGCTCATCCTAAGAATTCCTCATCACTTAGTTTTACTTAATTTCTGCAACGTTTAACCTGTTTGGGCTTTAAACACAATTTCCCTAATATTCTGAGCAAGGGAAGAGGTTAGTCTATTTAGTGCTCTTATGGCTCCATCTAGTGGCCATATCCTATGAATGCGAAGTTGAGGCTGCCTGTATCCAGTACTGTGTAATCCTGAGAAAATACTGATTTTCATTTATTCTCTTTTCCATTTTGGATAAAGGCTTTTGTTTATGTGCTACCCCGACTTCAACCTAGATAACTTAGAAATCATTTTCCTATTCTTTTTCTCTCCTAGTCAAGAAAACAAGGAGATTTGGTGTCGTTCGGTGGAAAGAATGTGAAGCTTAGTTCAGAATCTCAGCTTTCCCCTATTTTTACATTATGGTAATAATCAACGTGTGCCAGGCTAGTTGTATTGTCCCCATATTTATAGAGCGATTCTACAGGAGGTTGGTAGGATAGGTAGCATGATACAGTGGAGAAAGTGTTAGATTTGGCACCCAAGAACTTGGATTCAAATCCTGCCTTTCCCCTTAAGCATCTTTCTCACCTCTTTACTCTTAAAACATTAGGAGGTTAGACTAGATGACTGGTAAGGTCCTTACCAACTCTAGATCTATAATCCCACACCTTCTCACTCCCCACAAAAATGACTTTTCATTATTGTTACGAATAACTAGTTTTGTTTTTGTTTTTGTTTTTGTTTTTTGGTGGGGGGAAGGGATGGGGAGGATAGGTTAATTCTCATAGAACAGGCCAATTTAGAGTACCAACCACTTTCAGAGTCTGGGTGAGTAAATTCTTGCCAGAAGATCTTTAAGGAGGAAGAAGGGAGAGAAGGAAGGAAACAAACCTACTATGTGTCAATGACTTTGCAAAGTGCTTTATAAATATAATCTCATTTGGTCCTCACAGCAACAGATGCTATTGTTATCCTGATTTTAGAAATGGGGAAATTAATGCAGGTAGAGATCTAGGTTCACACCACTAGTTAGTGTTTGAGGCTGGATTTGAACTCAGGTCTTCCCGACACCCACCCACTCACTTCCCACCCCCACAGATAACTAGGTAGGACAGCAAGTAGGAGCTGGGCCTGAAATCAGGAAGACTCATCTTTCCGAGTTCAAATCTGCCCTCAGATACTTACTAGCTGTGTGACCCAGAGGAAGTCACTTAACTGTTTGCTTTAGCATCTTCGTCTATAAAAGGAGCTGGAGGAGGAAATGGCAAACTACTCCAGTATCTCTGCCCAAATGGAGTCATGAAGAGTCAGACACAACTGAAATAACTGACCCTAGACTCACCATTCTATCCACTAAGTTACTTAGCTGAACTGAGATGAATGAGGCAGGGTTCCAGAGAAAGACAAATCCCAGAACAGAAGAGCTAAAATTACTGGAAGGAAGCTTTGAGATGACCTTGTCTAATTCTCTCCCAGTGAAGGTCTCCTGCCTCCCATTTCAGTGCTGGTCCCATCTCTCTGGTCAAAAAAGAAGGGTAGGAGGGTTTGTAAAAATATACTATGACCACAAACTTAGTTAATACACTTTTTAGTTTTAAAAAAAAGGGTTAGCTTTTTTCATAAAATCTTTCATCAAACATTTAATATTGTGCAACCAACTAAACTTACTTAGTAATTATTTACATCTGAATTCATTCCCATCCATAAAAAAAAGGACATTTTTTTCCAATCATCTCCTACAATTCCCATCTGGATTCTTTGTTTATCCATTCATTCTCATTCACTTTGACTGTTCTGTGGTCATAGTTAGTGTTCCATAAAGGTGTTTATAGATTTCTTTGCATTGCTCATATTTGTCATTCTTAATGAGAAGCATGTTGCACAGTGGAGAGAGAACTGTAGTTAGAGGGAGAAAAACATGGATTTGAATCTTATGTCAGATAATTATTACCTACGTGACAGTGGATAAACCTCTCTCTGCCTCAATTTCCTCATCTATAAAACAATGATTAAAAGCAATCCTTACTTCATAGGAATGTTGTGAGGCTCAAACCAGCTAATTTATGTAAAATGCTTTGCAAATCTTAAAGCACTACATAACTGTAAGCTACTCTTAATGACATTATAGCTTTCTATTATGATAATACACCATAATTTAACCTTTTCCTCTGTTTTTAAAATGTAGGCTGCTTCCAACATTGTTTGATTTTTTTTTTTTGCAATTATATAAAATATTGTTATGAAACTCTTTGAGTGGATAGAGTCTTTTGTTTTGGATAACATTTTCAAGATATGGTCCCAACAATGTTATTATTGGGTCAATAGCTACTCAGTTTAAAAGGTTTACCACATGAAATTAAATTGATAGAACAAATATTGTTATTCTTTTATACAGGATATCCTGAATTCAGGAAAAAGTAAAGAGTCTCTAGGCTAATTTCATTTTTTGTTTGTTTGTTTTTAAGGAAAACCATGAAACAAAGACTAGATGTATATCATCCTTTTTGTAGTCTCTGCTCATTCTTACTCCCTTCAGTCTCAGAGATTCAACCATTGAAAAATGAATTTAGAGAGATAATGGATTTTGGGGACCCAACAGGAAACCTACCAAAAAGAAGATTAAAATGGTCCTAAAGTGCATAAATGTGTGTCAGGTAGATTCCTATGAGCTAGGAGATTTGGTGGCTTAACCTGAGGTTAGAATGCAAAACTAGACTATATTCCTGTCTTTTATGTCAGCCTCACAATATCTATATACAGATCCCACGACTCTATGGACCCTTTCCTTAACCATCAGGCAGGACCAAGGATTTTTCATTGACCTTTTTACCATATATGCTTTCTTTCCCATATCCACCTCTTTCTTAGGGATTAATAAATAAATCAACATAGCTACTGTTACTATAAAGTATATGACAGTCCATTGTCCTATAGCTCCCTTCAGACTACTTAGTTATATGTTGCTTAAACCAGTCTACTTTCTCTGGCTACCTCTCACAGTCCCCATCCATTTTAGCTTTATCACTTCCATATTCCTGTCCCACTCTATCTTACCTTCTATAGAATCCGATACTATTGTTAACAAACTATCCTTCGTATTAGACCTGTGCTCTCACACACATGCATTTCTGTTGAGGTTTAGGGGTGCTGGGACCCCAAAATCACAACACAGGTCCTGCCTGAAAGAATTTGACCCAAGTCTTCTTTCAGCCAAAGACAAGGTTTATTAGAACATCTGTCATATTGGGCAGACTCTTAAAGAGTCTGAACATCAGTGAGCTATGGGCTAGATTTTAAGAATCTGAGAACCTTAATGGAGATAAGGAAAAACCCTGGGAGAGATGTGGGAGTGGCCAAGTAGTCTGCAGGGACAGTGAAGTAATAGAATGCCAGGGACCTGGACCAAGTGGCCAAGGAAAAATGGAGCCTAACTAGGATTAAGGGTGGGAAATGGCAGGTGGGGAGGCATAGGGAGGTAAAACAATGGAGGGCCAGGCTAGGTTAAGGGTAACAGAGAATTGGGAGATTGGGCATAGCCACAATGAAAGGATAGTTCATGGGATTATAGCCTCAGGCAAATACCAGAGATTTGGCCATGTGGGAAAATCCAGGGTTTTTCCTTTTTAGGTTTTTCTGTTAGGCAGATCCCAAAAACTTGGTCTTTTCCTTTTGGGGTTCGGATCCCATCCCCATCATTTCCATGTAGATACCCACAAACACCAATTACTTTGTATATACTAAGTATTCACTTTTCTGTTGACATGTCATCTCATTATATGTTCTAATGAAACATAAGCTCCTTGAGGGCAGGGATTATTTTTTTTTTAATTTATACCTTAAACAGGCATAGAGGATATGCTTAATGAATGTTGTTGAGTGAATGAATAAATGAATGAATGAAACTAATGAGGATGGGAGCTAAATCCCAAAAAGGGAAAACCCTGGATTTTCCCACCTGGCCAAATCTCTGGTTTTTGCCTGAGGCTATAATCCCATCCACTGGCCTTTCATTGTGACTACACCCAATCTCCCCTCCATTGTCTTACCTCCTTAAGGCCCCTGGCCATTTCCCACACTTAATCCTAGCTAGGCTCCATTGTCCAGGTCCCAGGAGTTCGGGCCACCCCAGTTTACTGGCCACTCCCATCCAGATCTCCTTAGACCCCTCCTCCCATCACTCCAAACTACTTGGCCACTCCTAGATCCCTTCCACAGGCTTTCTGTATATAAGGTCCATCTTGTCTCCATTAAGATGCTGGGATTCCTATAATCTAGCCATGGCTCAGATTCCTAAAACCTAAACATTGCTTAGATTCTTATAATCTAGCCAATAAATCAGTAGTTTACTAACGTTCAGACTCCTTAAGAGTCTGCCCAATATGATGGATGTTCTAATAAACCTCGTCTTTGGCTGAAAGAAGGTTTGGGTAGAATTCTTTCAGGCAGGACCTGTGTGTTGTGATTTTGGGGGACCCAGGACCCCTGAACCCCTAAATTGCATCAAAACTACTGGAATTTTTCCCCTTCGATAATTTTGTAAAGAGATAATATGAGTGGTGTCAGGGGTGTGCTGGGAAATATTTACCAATTGCATCTAGGGGAAAACGTACACATGGACTCACTCTTAAATTTAATCTGTATTATTAGCTTTTTCTCCATCACCTTCTTAAGCTTAAAGTATCAACAAAACAATAAATCCAGCTCCTATTTGTAGTGTTTGTTGATTTTTGAGATGTAAATACTCATGCTGAAAAATTTATCAATCACTTCTCAAGTCTAGCTTGCTCCAGTACACCCCAGGGTGGTATATTCAGGACAAAGGCATAGGAATTTATAATATCTGATTCCTTTTAAGGAAACACATGGTGAAAATCCAATGAATTCAAGAAGGAAAGTTTTTTGTGCTGTCTTGTCAAAGTCTGAGTATAGATCAGGAGAATACACTGCAAAATTCTGTAGTAGGGTGAAATTATTTTTATCTTCCCCTTCTGAAAGGCACCTTATTTTTCTGATATCTTCTCCAAGTACTCAGCAATCTAATGGTTGCTGTAGTTGTGAATCCCTTAACATTTGCATAACAATTTATAGTTTGTAAAGTGCTTTCACATACATTATCTCCCTTGATTCTCACAGCAACCTCAGGGGGTAGACAGAGTACCCTTCCCTGACTCCCACAATCAGAAATTAAAGTTTTATCCTCATATCTTTTCTTCTTTGTACAGCTCTTACAAGATTACCATTTTCAATTCTGCTCAATGATTATTGCATAATTATTGTAGTTATTGACCCTATTTCTATGCATGTATCCTCCCCTTACCCTTAACTAGATTCTGCCTGGCCTGGAATTGTTGTGAGCTCAAATCTGACCTCAGACACCAGCTGTGTGATCCTGGACAAGTCACTTAACCTTGTTTGCCTGAGTTTCATTATTTGTAAAATGAGCTGGAGAAGAAAACGGCAAACCACTCTGATTTCCTTGCCAAAAAACCCCAAATGGGGTCACAAAAATTGGCATATGACTGAAACAACTCAACCACAAAAAATATGTAGTCCCCACTATGAGTATAGGATTGATGTCTTATTTAAGTGTTGTTGGGTTTTTTATTTTGTTTTGCTTTTTTTCCCTTCCTTAATGGAGCTTATTTTTTTTTAACATTTGTTTTTAAAATTTTGAGTTCTAAATTCTCTCCTTTTCTCTCTCTTATCCATAATAGTCATGTTGTGAAAGAAAGCATAGACAAAAAAAATTCAAGAAAAATAAAGTGGAAAAAAAAAGATTGCTTCAATCTATGTTCAGACACCATTGGTTCTTCCTCTGGGAATGGAAAGCATTTTCATTCAAAGACCTTCAGAATTGTCATGGATCATTGTATTGCTGAGAATAGGTATGCCATTCACTTGAGTGTTGTTTTTTAAAAATCTCTTCTTGTACCCAGCATAGTGCTCTGTATACAATAAAAGCTTAATAATAATTTGTTGAATGAATAAACAAATGAATGGATGAATGTTATAATTGAGGAATATGAAGTCTGAAGAGATTTTACTTGAGCCCTCAAAGTTCTTAAGTGATAGAGCCAGAACTCAAATTCAGCTCTTCTGATTCCTAATCCATTGCTATGTATATACTAAAACATGAAGTGTCCGACATCTCCTCTCTGCCTGACAAGATTACATTTCCTTCACTTTTCTGCTTAGACACATTTTGTAATATACCTCCTCCAAGGAAAATTGAAAAAATGTAAAAACTGAGATTTGAAAAAAAAACATCAGTTCAATAAACTCTGAGTACAAATTAAAGTATAATTTTCTCACTTTGTTTTACTTGCTTTTTAAAAACATTTTGGCTAATATGAAAATGTGTTCTGCATGATTTCACATATATAATTGATATATTGCTTATTTTCTGAGTGGGTGGGGTAGGGGTAGGAGGGAGGTACAGAATTTGGAATTCAAAACTTAAAAAAAAAGATAATTAAAAATAAATAAATAATTTTAAGAATTCATCAGTTGTCAAATCCTCAAGGATTCCCTCTAATTTAGAGATGGGTTTAATTAGTATAAAAGACAATAGGTGTTTAGATTAGTTATTAGAGGATGGGCAAGGCTCAACACTCTGATATCTAGGTCCAATCCTACACCAACTTCAAGCGAAAATAAGGTAGACTATTTAATCTAATGTAGTACATATTTCCCTATTCATTAGCAGAGGGTGCCCTGTACCTCATAGGAAGATTATAATTGATAGTCAAATAGATCACACACATTTGCCAATATCACTAGATCACATAATACATAAAGGGGAATAAGGTATGAGAAGACTGGGAAAAAAATGAAATGGCAGGTTATAAAGAGATTTAAAAGACAAACAGAGGAAAACATATTATTATAGAAAAATAAGGTGACTACTTATTTTATGGAAACATCAACCAGGGTGTGGAAGAGAGCAGGAAATAAAAATCTTTTGTTAATTATTTGGAACCTTATAAAAGAGAATTTGAACCAGAATTGTAAAACATGTTATTTGTGAGGAACTACTATTAATTTTCCTTAGCTCAGTGATCATTGACAATATCATAGTTAGCAAATGATACCAAGTCACCTCTTAGTTTTTTGGAATTGCGGGCAAGGGATGTAAATGTACTCCTTTATTCCACAAATTTTCAAGAGTGATCCTTAGTTGGTCATGGTTTTAAAAGGCAAGATTTTGTTCATAAATGGAGCAAGACTCCTTTGATTAAAAATTGTTATCCCCAATGATTCACATAGATTAGATTAAGGAGGCATTTTCCTATTGCAGATAAGGTAAATCCACCTCAATCCAAAGAATCATAGGATCAGATTTAGTATGAGAATGGACCTTGGAAGTCATTAAAGCCAAAATTCTTCACTTTACATGGAAAAATGTGAAAATTTACCAAAACAAAGTAAAATCATTATATTTATTGACATACAATAAACCTTACACGTTTTTACATCTTTAAAAACTTTTAAAATGTTGCATGTAAGCTGCATTAGTCCCTGCACTACAATATTTGACTTCAAGTTCACAAGATTTTGACATATCTCTTTTAATTAGGCATGAAACATGACTTTTATTATATTGAATATTAAAAGCACCATTTACAAACACCTCATTTTTCCAAGTCTAGCTCTTATTACAGTTCATAGGTTTTCAATTGATTTAAATCAAGTGATTTCCCAGGCCACTGCAGTATTTTTCTCCATCTTTTGGATATATTTCTTAACTTTTTAAAATGTGTGGCTTGGTGCAAGGTTGTGTTGCAGCACTCCACCTCCATTTGGGAATTCATATAATTCTGGAACAATCCTTCTACTTAGTATATCATTATATTACTCAATATATTCCTTCAGTGGGAATAAGATTTCCATTAGAAGTAAAACAAACAAATTAAAAAAAAAAAAACTCCCACTTGCAGGGTGGATGTTTTCTAGTCAATGAGGAGACCCAGAATATACAAGTCACCTAGGCTTCTGAAAATATTTTGGTATGACTTTGAATGAAAAAAAAATAGTTTCATCATTTAAAAGTGACCATTTTGCATTGTTCAATACTCAATTATTCAATACTAAAGTATCATCTTGCCGAAGACAAGAATTTTTTCCCCAATTAGAAGTCATTTCCTTTGGTAGTGTTGCTATTCTTCTGATTTCAGAAAGTCTATTCCTAGCTGTAGAAGAATCATCCAGCAACCTGTCAAACTGCAATATTCCTCTGAAGTTTTCTGCTTATTTTTTCAAAGATTAATTGGGATATTTTAGAGCCATAGTTTGTACATTTTTTTGTGGTTTTTGTTTGTTTTTGCTCACATTGTCTTTGGACATAGTTACATTGTGACTTATATGGGTTCACTGTGGATTTGAATGAATAAATGAAGTATTTCTTAAGTGCTTACTAGGTGCAAAGTACATTATTCTAAGTGCTGGAGATATAAATAGAAAAAGTAAAGTGGTCCCTTCTTTCAAAGAGCTCACATTCTAATGAAGGAGACAAGACACGTGGAAGATTTCAGCTTCAAGTCAGATCCCACAGTCCTTAAGGTACTGTGGCAAAGCAGATGGTAATGTCTCTTCTTTAATGTAATTTCCACTGCTTGAATCATATAATTTTCTACTATTGAACAATCTGACAACTCCAAGGACTTTGGTGACAAGAATTATTTTTCTAGGTCTTCAAGGTGCTTCCTGGAGGAGCAGTTCCTAGGTTGCATTTCTGTAAGGGTTGCTTCCAAAGATGGTGACTGGGAATATTGAGTTGGAAGCATTGGTATTCCAAAGGTTTTTGGGTTTAGAGTCCTTGGCTATCTCCATCAAGGCCTGGGGTGGGGAGATGGTGGTCAAAATGTTGGCAGCAGTTTGATCTGTCTGAACCATACTTCCTCCTCTCTCTTCTTTAAGGTATTTTGCTATTTCAGCTAGACTGGCTTGCATACTCTGTGTATGGCAGTTAGTAATTAGTAGGGGTGGACAACCTCTTTTCCACAGAAACCACCTCCCCAGAAGGTTGTGAAGGCTAGGTAAGAAGTAGAGCTTCCTACTTCCTGATCAGCAGCTGGTGATGGTGGTGTTGAGGAAAATGGGCCCCTTCTTCATGATAATTTTTGCCCTCAGGGGCTGGAAGGCCTGGGATGAAAGCAAGTCTGGTGGCCTGGAGGACATGTTTCCAAAGTTCTTGGGTACAGGAACCAAGCTGTATCCATCAGGGTTTGAGGAGAGCTGGTGATCCAAGTGGTGGTGGTAATGGTTCAACTTGCCTGGCACATATTGCCTCCTATTCTTCCCTATTCAGTGCCCTATTGTTGATCATTGAAATCCTTGATTTCCCCACGCTAAGAACTGTAATTTCTCTAACAGTTATTGAAGTGTGTTCTTTGAAAGCTACAACTTTTGCATATTTCCTTAGAGTAATACCCATTGTTTAAAATTTACCAAATTAAAACCTAAGAAAAGAAAGCAACGTAATGGATGTGTATGGCACAAAATCTACCACCCAACTGCAAGAGAACTAACTAAAAGTAGGGAAATCAGTTCAATTCAGTGTTATCTGGTCGTGGTCAGATTTTCTGAGTCAGCCTAGTGTCAATGGAAATGCACATGGATGATCACTGCTGTCACCAAATGAAATCATATCAAAATCACTGGTTGTCCCAAGCACTTTGCACATCATTCTAAGAGCAAATTGAAAGCCAGAGAAGTTAGTTGACTTGACCAAGTTTATACAGGGAGATGGTATCAGGAGCTGTGATTTGAACCATGGTCTGCCAACTCTAAACCCAACATTCTTTCCAGTGCACGACACTATAAAAGTGATTGCTTTCTTGGAAAAGGGACACTACTTCCAATGACCTTTGGAGATGGCAAAACTTAGAATGCAGAAGATAAGAAGATGTTGCCTCACCCTTGGTAGAAGAAATAGGAAGTAGCTTTTCTTCCTAGCAAAAAAAAAAACATGACTAGGAATATGTGACCTACAGCTTCAAGACTCAGATTTTCTGGAGTCAATCAGTCAACAAAGATTTGTTAAGCTTTTGCTATGTGCCCGGCGCTGTAAGTAGCACTGGTAATACAAGGAAAGGCAAAACCTCCCACTGAGACCATCTTCTAATGGGGTAGATAACAGGTAAAACATTGTACATCCAAGATTTAGAGTGTAAATGAAAAGTAACTTCAGAGGGAAGCTGCTATCAGAGGAAGGAAGGAGATGAGGCTTCTTGGAGAATGTGGGATTTAAACTGACTTTTGAAGGAGGTTAAGGTGAGGAAGGAGATCATTCCAGGCATGGGGGACAGCCAGTGAAAAGGCCTGGGGTTGAGAGATGGAGTGCTCTGTGTAAGGAAAAGTAAGAAGATGAGTGACTTTGCCACTGCTTGAATCATATAATTTTCTACTATTGAACAATCTGACAACTCCAAGGACTTTGGTGACAAGAATTATTTTTCTAGGTCTTCAAGGTGCTTCCTGGAGGAGCAGTTCCTAGGTTGAATTTCTGTAAGGGTTGCTTCCAAAGATGGTGACTGGGAATATTGAGTTGGAAGCATTGGTATTCCAAAGGTTTTTGGGTTTAGAGTCCTTGGCTATCTCCATAGAGATGGAGATTCCAAGATGAGTGACAGCTCATAGTAGCTGCAGGGGAGTAAAGTGTTAGAGGAATGGAAAAGTAGGCAGGGTCTAGATTGTAAAGGGCTTTATAATTCAAACAGGTTAGTCCAGGTGTGGGGAGAATCTACACCCCGGAGGCCACATGTGGCCTCCTAGGTCCTTGGGTGTGGCCTTTTGACTGAGTCCAAGTTTTACAGAACAAATCTTTTTATTAAGGGGATTTGTTCTGTGAAGTTCGGATTCAGTCAAAGGGCTTCACTTGAGGACCTAGAGGGCCACATGTGGCCTCCAGGCCACAAGTTCCCCACCCCTGGTAGTCCCTCCTGAATTAACTTTCTCATTCCTTCTGACTAGTCATGAATAGCCTCTGGGCACTGTGCCCTCTCCTTCTCTTTGATAGGTTAGGGAAGCAGTACTTCTTCTTGATTCTTTTCTTCTGGAGGATGGAGCAGTAAAGACCATAGTGACCCCTCAAATTCTCTGTATGCAAAAGCAGATAAAAGGCCATGATTCTGGCAGACAGAGGATCAACCAGTTTTTTCCTTTCCTTTATCACTTCTCCAATTCTATACTAAAAATAGGAATCATATCCAAAAAGGCCCCATTGGGGCTAGGATAGGTATCATTGGTTAATACATTGTCAAATTCTTTCTAGATACAATTGTACTTCTTCTAGTATGATGTACTGTTAAGGAATCTAGTTTAATTATGTAGGAATCAGTTTTTACAGGGTTGTATGCAAGGGGCAGCTAGGTGGCGCAGTGGATAGAGCACTGGCCCTGAAGTCAGGAGGACCTGAGTTCTAATCCAGTCTCAGACACATAACACTTAATAGCTGTGTGACCCTGGGCAAGTCACTTAACCCCATTGTCTAGCCAAAAAAATAAAAAAAACTATGTATGCTTAGCTTGAGCTTGGAATTTCTCCCTACAGTCCTTATGCTTCAGAGCCCCTATAATATATCTGTCTCCTACAGGCAAAATTCTGCATTTGGTGTGATTCATCCTCCAGGTGCTATGTCTTGGCCAGTTTCTAAAAGATCCTGATAGTACTGACCACCACAGATGTGAGATGCAAGGAGGCACAACAATAGGATTTTAAATGCCATAAATCTAGCCTAAACCGTCCATGCAAATTAAATGCGTTCAGTTCCAGCTAATATCCTCCTTAGTCTTTTCTCTTGCATCATCTCTTGCAATATTCTCAAAAATGAAATTTGTCCAAGTAAAATTCAATAGCAAAACCTGTCAGTACCTTCAAGGCCCCATTAAGGATATTGTTTAAGGCAGCATACAAGGAAGTTTTTTGTTTGTTTTTTAATGCTGATTTACAAATGTACTGTTGTTCATAGATGAAAGCTGCACTACTGAACCACTCACTA
Source organism: Vombatus ursinus (assembly GCF_900497805.2). Lineage (NCBI taxonomy): Eukaryota > Metazoa > Chordata > Mammalia > Diprotodontia > Vombatidae > Vombatus > Vombatus ursinus. Next base: position 37,575,784 of record NW_020954641.1, read on the forward strand.
TCTGTAGGACGTGTATTTCCCTTTCCTAAAAGGACGCAGAATAAACCTACCTAGTCTCTAATGGCACTGAAGCTATGATTTCTATAGTTTGATTGAGCTAAATAATGACAAAAAAAATCTACCAAATGGATCAACAGTGGAGGGAGAATAATGATACTACATGTAGTAGTAGTAGTAGTAGTTGTAGTAGTAGTAGTAGTAGTAGTAGTAGTGGTAGTAGTAGTAGTAGTAGTGGTAGTAGTTTGAACTCTGGTCTGCCAACTCTAAACCCAGCATTCTTTCCAGTGTACCATACTACAAAATTTATTGCTTTCTTGGAAAAGAGACATTATTTCCAATGACCTTTGGAGCTGGCAAAACTTAGAATACAAAAGATAAGATATTGCCTCACCCTTGGTGGAAGAAATAAGGAATGGCTTTGCCTCCTACCAAAAAGAAACATGACTGGGAGTATGTGACTTATAGTTTCAAGACTCAGATTTTCTGGAGTCAATACATCAACAAAGATTTGTTAAACTTTTAATATGTTCCAGTCACTGTAATAAGCACTAGTAATAAAAAGAAAGGCAAAACATGCCACTGAGGAGTTTGTACATGAAGTACAAACTACTACTACAAACTACTACTACTACTACAAACTACTACTACTATAAACTACTACTACTACTACTACTACTACTACTACTACTACTACTACATTGACAATTAGGTGGCACAGTGAATAGGGCACTGGCACTAAACTCAGGAAGACCTGAGTTCAAATTTGGCCTTAGACATTTGCCAACTCTGTAAGTCTGAGCATTTAATAGCTTCCTGCCTCAGTTTCTTCATTTGTAAAATGAGAGTAACAACAGCATCTTCCCCCCAGAGTTGCTGTGAGGATGAAATCAACTAATACTTATAAAGCAACACAGTGCCTGGCACATAGTAAGCACTATATAAATGGTAGATTATTATTAGCTAGCATGTATGTAGTTTTTTAAAGTCTGCAAAGACTTCACAAGTATTATCTTATTTTATCCTCACTATAATCCTAGAAGATAGGTGATAGTATCATTCTTATTTTTATGATTGAGAAAGCTAAGACAAATAGAGGTTATATGACTTTCCCATAACTTTCACAGCTAGTTAGATGTCTGAGGAAGAATTTGAACTCAGGTCTTCCTATGGTCAAGCACCCTATCCATTGCAGCACTGAAATGCCCCTAGCAAGAAAGATTCTGCCCAAGCTATCACACTTGTTATTGATGTTGTAGACATATTGGATGTCTCTGAAATATGGAATTCTTGTGTGTTATAGTAGAAAGAACTCTGGATTCTGGATATGAAGACTCGGATCTGAATCCCAGCTCTGCTATCTCCTTCTTGTGTGACCTTGGGTAAGTCATAAAACATCTCTTTGTCTCAGTTTCTTTATCTGTAAAATGAGTGGTTTGAACTACATGGTTTCTAAGGAAACTTCCAGTGAACCTAGAATTATCTGCCTTTACCTTTAGAGATTATTAAAATATTTCTACACACATGCAAATTTCAGAATTATGGATGAGAAAATTCTCTTCTTTCCCACTCCCTCAACTTACCCGATGCGGCAATCTGCGTGGCATGGCAAATGGCAAGAAATCTTGTTACGTGACCTGCATCTTACCTTCACTTTTCCTCTGCCCTTTTTTACCAATGATCACCCGGATGATAAATAAGAAATAGCATTTTGTACTTTAAGGTTTACGAAGCACTTTTACACATACCATCCCATTTGAACCTCACCACAAGCGAGCATAAAAGGTACAAGTATTATCATGGGCACTTTACAGATAAGCAAACTGAGACTCAAAAAGCAAAAGTGATTTGTCTAACATCACACTACTAGTAAGTGTCAAGGCCAGCACAGTATTCATTAGGCAATAGTACCTTTCATGGAATGGGTGTGGATGGAAGTTCCAATCCCAAGTCACCCCATTTATGAATAGCAGAAATATTCTTTCTTTCCACATTTTGAAAGCCTGCTCTACCTTTAACAGGAAGGAAGACTAGGGAGGAAGGGGAAGGGAGAGGATGTGAAAACTGTGCTTTCTAATCACATTTGTCCTTAGAGAGAAATAATTAGCTCATTTAGAAGCTAATGCACACAAAGGCTTCAGAAAGCTTCTGCACCTTTCAAAAGATGATAAATGAAAGAAAGTGAATGAGCAGTCTGGCTCATTCAAAATATTTCTTATTATTTTATAGTGATTCAGTGCATTCACTTTGGTTCAGCAATTGTTCACAGAAGGCATTCTTCACAACTAAGGCCAAACATGTCATCCATGGGAGCCAGGATAGATCTTAATGGTGGCGTCTATGGGTGCAAGAAAGAAGTATGAGGAGAAAAGGGTTCAAAGACTAAATGGTAGATAGAAAGATGAGCTCAAGGAAGCTGAATAGTTTTATTAAAGGGCCTGAGAACTCAGTCAAGGGATTAGAATAACTCCTCAGGTAGTGCCAGGGCATACAGACCAGTTATTTTCTTTTCCTTTGCTTTTGTGAGTTATTTGCATGAAACGTTTTTACCCTCGTGGTTTGTGAAAATGTCAGTATTGTATTCTGTGCAGTCTCAGAGCAGTATCACTTCATGTGAAGTTAACAGCATAATGGTAGAGACTGCTGGGAGCTGGGAGTATGTGATAGTTAACTTGCATTTAACTCTAAAAGACAAGAAACAGTAGCATGACATCCAGGAACCTTTGCTTTCATGAAGAGGATAGCAAAGGAATCAAACAAATCCCACAATGACATTTATAAATCTGTTAATACAAAGCTGCTAAAGAAATTTAAACAGGGCCAAATGTGGGAGGAGGGGGCAAAGAGTCAGGTGGCCCAATGGATAGAGCACCAGGTCTCGAGTCAGGAAGACCTGAGTTCAACTCCAGCCTCAGACACTTAATAGCTATGTGACCCTGGGCAAGTCACTTGATGCTGTTTGCCTCAGTCTCCTCATCTATAAAATAAACTGGATAAGGAAATGGCAATCCACTTTAGTATCTCTGCCAAGAAAACCCCAAATAGGGTCACAAGGACTTGGACATAACTGAAACAATTGAAGAACAACAACAAATGGGGGAGGGGAAACCTCCACCTGTGGTCACCTAGTCAGTCTTTGCAAAGGAACAGTAAGACTGCAGGATCCTGTGCTCAGTACTTTACCTTGAGCTAGCAGATTATGGGTTATGGTTTTTGTATCCTAGTGAAACAATTGCTTGTGTTTCACCTAAGTTCAGAGTGCTTCATTGCCAGATAAAATCCTCCCCTGAAGTGGTGAGATTAAGTGATTTTTGCTCATATCAATTCACAGGTCTTCCTGACTCTAAGTCCTGCACTATTTTTCCCCAGAAGGGAGTAATCTGGCATAAAGACTTGGAAAGGGTCTTGGCATACCTCTATGTGGGAGAGAGAAAATTAAACACAAACCCATACATCCTCTTAGGTGGAGCTGTCCAAACATGGAATAGATTATTCTAGGAGTTATCAATTTTCTCTTAACTGCAGGAACTAAAAAAAAAAGTCAGAAGATTCTAGATTTAAAGTTGGGTGAGACAGTGCATTCTTATAAGTACTAAAGTAGGGGAACATTAACCTTGTCTCTGTTTCTGACAGATCTGAATCCCCAGTGTGACATAGGGAGAGGATGTCAGTCCTTACAGAAGAATGGCAAAAGTTCTATCATGTGCAATATCAGTTCACCTTAGTGTCTCTTGAAGGACATGCTTACTTGGAATTTGCTGCACTCTGATACCATGTAGTCAATCAAGGGACAAATCAGAGCTCCAAGTAAATTTTCTTGACTTCTAATTCAGGACTTTCTCCACTGAAACACATGAGATGTTGAAAGGTGAGGGAAGGATTTAGTTCTCTGAATTCATTCATCCCTTTCCTTTTTTCATCATTTCATCAGCATTTATTGTCTGTCTGGAACTAGAAACTGTGCTATACACTGGGGGATACAAAACCAAAAATGTAAGTGTTTCCTTTCAAGTGACTGAAACTGCGGGAAAACAACATGTTTAGTTAGATAGATAAGTAGATAGATAGATGGATAAAGAGATAGAATATATATTATATGTATAAGTGCTGTAAAAATACATATAGAGAGAGAAAGAAAAGGGAGAGGAAGCAGAGAGAGGGAGAGAGATGAAGAGAGGGAGAGAGAGGAAGAGGGGGAGAGAGAGGAAGAGAGAGGGAGAGAGGGAGAGAGAGAGAGAGAGATATTGGGGTGAGAACCCTAACACCTAAGGGAGAAAGAACTGCCTTAGGAAATCACATTTGAGATTTGAGCTGAGCAATGAAGGAATCTAGGGATTGTAAGAGGTCAGGGTAGAGACTTGGGCCATGGTCTTTACCAAGGCAGAGAGACAGAAGATTGAATGTTTTCTGCAGGGACCAGCAAATAGGAGAGTTTGTAGAAGTCACAGAATGGGTGAAGGAGAGTGATTTGTAATAAACCCAGAAAGACTGAATGGAAGTAGACTAGGAAAGACTGTAAATGCCAAATGAAAGTATTTATATTTTATCTTAGAGGTAATAGGGAGTCACTGGAGCTTCTTGAGCAGGAGACTGGCATGATCTGACCTGTGCTTTAGGAATATCAGTTTGGAAGTTGTTTGGGCAAGGAATTGTAGAAGGGAGAACTCTGGGACAGAGGAGAGACTGATTGTGAAAGGAGAAACTTTAGATCTGGCAGCTATCTTTCATGAATCCAGAAACATGGAAAACATTTAGTTTAACTGGACATGGCCCAGATTCTAACAACCTGAATGAATAAGGAGGTTCACATGAATGAAAGAATGAAAACCACTTAAGTCTAAAACCTTTTTTTTTCAGACCAGGAAAACTACAGTTAAAAAAAATGTACATAGATATCCAGAAGTATGGTTCCCTAACAACTATGCAATTTACCTCCAGGTATGTGTCACTCCATAGGCCATTCTAAAAAGCAGACAATGACTAAGGCATGCAGGTACCTAGATGGTGCAAGAGATTGAAGGAGTCAGAGTGTGTAATCCAAATATATGACAGAGAAACATCTTCCTTTCACTGTGTAATACACATTTGCATAGCTTTTATGGAGAAAATTACATGTTATCTTTCTAGACTATGATCCAAGAAGCAAATACATCACACAATTACTTCAAGATCTCACAAAATAACAGGCACGAGCAGTGTGCATTATGCCAATGGCTGCCAAAGGACATCAGGCAAGTCATCTGAAATCAAGCCAGTGCCATATATCTTCTTGATAATTATGCTCGTTGTTTAGCAGGATACAGAATATTCCTGAACAAATGGAGGAAGGAGAAATGAAGGGAACCAAATTTGAGTGCCTACTATATGCCAGGCACCATACTAAGCATTTTACAAATATGACCTCATTTGATACTCACGACAACCTTGGAAGTTAAGTGCTATTATTATACTGATTTTATATATGAGGAAACTGAGCACACAGAACTTAGGTAGTCCAGGGTGACAGAGTAAGTGTCTAAGGCTGGATTCAAACTCAGGTCTTCCTAACTCCAAGTCTGGTACTCTAGACACTACACTACATAGCTATCAGGAATGGCAAGAGGAAGAATGATGGGTATGAAATTGAATTTCAGCCCAGGTCACCTAAACAACCTCTTCTATTCTTCTTTTATTCAAGTCATGAGTCAAGGACTCCACTGGACTTCCAACCATGTAACACCCTTCCCCCCTCCCCACCATGGGCATTGTCCATGTGGTTTTCTTTGCAAAGATACTAGAGTGGCTTGCCATTTCCTTCTCTAGTGCCATCCCCATTTTATAGATGGGGAACTAAGGCAAATAGGATTTGAGTGACTTATGCAGGGTCACATAACTAGTAAGTGTCTGAGGCTGGATTTGAACTCATATTTTCCTGACTACAGGATTGGTGCTCTACCACTATCTTGGCCTTAAATACCACTTAGCTGCCTAAGACTATAGTTGGAATGTCCAAAAAGAGTGTTTTATTTGGACAATATTAATGCATATAAACATGCTATGTGCTACGTATTGGTTTCTTGAAGCATTAGATAGTTTGCCTGTTCTGGGATTTACTAGCTCCTTGTCTTTGTATGTAGCCCTCATGCCTGGAACACACTTCCTTTTCTCCCCTACCTCTTAGAATCCCAAGTTTCCGTCAAGGCTTATCTCAGGTGCAACCTCCTATAGGAAGCATTTCCCAAGCCCTCAGTTATTGGTGTTCCCTTTATTGAAAAGACTGTACTCACATATTTTGGTTCCCAGTAAAATATAAAACTGCTTGAAGGTAGGAGTTATTATTATTTTTTTTAAATCTCCAAGACCCACCATGGTGCTTTGCACAAAGTATGTACCTAATAAGTATTTGTTGACTTGTAAAGAATTAAATTAAATTGGATTGTACTAACTCTCACAGATGTGGGTAGCATCGCCATTGGCTATAAATCACTTGCCGTATCTATCTTCTCATCCTGGGTGGTTCTAATCATAGGGATAGGGACTGGACTTTTGATTTCATTGGCATAGGGAAATCCCAAGAGAAGAAACTTTTACTCATGAATCTTTTTCTACTACTTATAATCTCTGAGTGGCAACTGGTATAGGGCTGAGGAAAGTTGTAGGGGAACTTATAAATTAAGATACTTGCCCAGTGTCACACAGCCAATATGTATCAGAGGCAACACTCAAACTCAAGTCTTTCTGGTTTCAATGACAACTCTTGATTAACTGTTCCACACTGCCTTTCAACTCTTGTTGAGTTAGTTCCATAAATCCTTTACAGGGACTTCATCCAACATTGTGGGTACCTTCTTCTAGGTCTCTTGGCATAATGCAGACAACTATGTAATGGGGTTGTTTTAATTTGGCTAGAAGAAAAGCCAAGATAGAGAACTTTCTAGTGTCTCTTCCATCAACTCTTCTCCAAGGAAGATTTAATTCCAGCCAGGAGGGGAAGTAGGAAGTTAAGACAGGATGTCAGAGGCTCTACTTCTCAGATACAGCACGTACTGGCCTAGAATTACATTTATTTGTTCCCTAAAATATTATTAATCTAGGAGATGTAGTTTTCAAGTTCAAGCTAAATTGTTGATTACTGTTCCTTAAATGGGGAAAGGAAGACCCCAAGCTTTATATCCAAGGCTTGGCTGACAGCACCTCTCATGTCAGCTTCTTCCTAGAGTCTTTTTCTCCCTTCAGCAACCTGAAATGTATTTATCTTCTCTCTTCAAAATTTAATACCAGAAGGACTCAAAGAGATTGTAGAGTCCAGAAAGACTGGAAAACCTGAAGGGACGAGAAAGACTAGATCTCTTTCTTTCTTCTTACCACTATGTGAAACTTCTTGCCTGACACAGGTATAGGGTGCTGATTGCTACTATTGAAGAGAATCCCATTAACAATGGGATTTGAGACTTGAGTTACATATGGGGGGAAAAAAAGGCTGTCATTAAGTTCTCCCTTGTTATTAATACATGACTGAATCTTTCTTGTTTCTCAGGCATCCATTCCTTTGATCATATCCTTTATGCCACTGTGCACCACAGAGTAACCATATGTTTCCCCCTTTCCCACTCCCACCCCCACAGACTTTTAAAAAATATTTTGGCAAGGATTTCTAAGAAAGATTTTAAGAAAATATAATCTATCTCCATACTTTTCCTCCCTCTAAAATGTAAAAACAACAATAAGAGACAAGTAACTCTTCCCATTGATACGGGATCAAGAACAATTTGATACAATGGAAAAAAATAGTGATTTTGTTTTTAGAGGGCCTGAGTTCAAATCCTATCTATGCCACTCATCTTTATGAGCTTGAACAAGTAATTTAACCTCTTCACGCCTCAGCCTTTATAATTTGTAAAATTAGGGGATTTCACTTGATGACCTCTAACTTAAGTTTCCTTCCAACTCTAAATCTGAAATCCTAAGATGCGTATGAACTAAGAGAAAAAAAAATCCCTATCCATTCACTTACAATGACTGTCAAGAAATACCCAGAGCTCTCCAATAGGCATCCCATAGAATCAAGACCCAGCGCCAAAGTGGGAGACAAAGCCATTCATTTCCTAGACATTATCTTAGCAACACTCAATCTTTCTGTCATGCCTACAAGGGCTCTGTTTATTTGAGCCATTTTAGGGCTAAGGTATTCCACTCAAATCTTTTTTTTTTTTTTTTGCATTGTGACCAATGAGAAAGAGAGAGAGAGAGAGAAAGAAAGAGAGAGAGAGAGAGAGAGAGAGTCTGGTCATCACTCTAATTAAAGATCAAATCAGTTTTACAATGATGAGGAATATAAAATATCTAAGAACACAGTGCCTTGTAAGTACTTAACAAATATTTATTGAATTATAACAGTATTTTAGACCACAGGCTCATAGACCTATACCTAATATATATATATATATATGTGTGTATATATATATATATATATATATATATATATACACACACACATATATTGGCTAGGCAATGAGGTTAAGTGACTTGCCCATGGTCACACAGCTAGTAAGTGTGAAGTGTCTGAGGCCGGATTTGAACTCAGGTCCTCCTGATTCCAGAGTTGGTGCTCTATCCACTGTGCCACCTAGCTGCCCCAATAGTGATATTATTGTAAGATGTTGTTTTCTTTTCTCTTTTTCTTTTTGTTTCTTGAAAGCAATTCTGAAACATCAACACAACTAAGTTGAAAAGGTAGGCAAGATTGTGACTTAGCCCACACCAAAAGTCAACTGTGAAAAAAATTTTGACCCCCATTTGCTGGTCTAAATAAGTAGTCTTTCATTATTGTCATTATGTTTCACCAGTTTGAAGTAAAAACAGAAGGTGTTTGTAATGCATATATTAGGAATGTCTTTTTAAATGAGCGTCCTTGATGTGTATTCTTATGAAGCAGTCAAGAATTGCCATTTTCCCTGCAGAACCCTAGCAAGCAAGAAATAGATATTTTCATGTTGCTTCCACTTGCCCAAACATACATTGGACAGCTATAAAAAGATGGCACTTCATAAATTCCCAATCATGCCTCAGAGGAAACTTGGAATCCTAGTTCTTCTTTGCTCCCTACACTGTTTGAAAATTCAGAATTCATACCAGAAACTTGAAGGTGATTTGAAAGTAATTTAGGTAGTATTCCTGTCCAAATGTGGCATCCTGGAGCTGTTAGAAAAGAGTGGAGGGCACCATGGGGCCATGGTGCTTGCCAGAAGACGTGGGCAGCATGGAAGAGATACAGTGGGTAACAAGAAACTTTATCACTAGCATGTGCATTATCATGACAGCATAGCAGGGAGTAATCTGCCTATGTCACATTGCTCAAAGATGTAACTAGGATGGGCCAACTCAGACTTTTACCAGGTACTTAAAATTTGAATAGTCCTTACAACCTGTAGTCTTTTAGAAAATATAAATAACTGAACTTAGCATCTAGTTAACAAAAATAGTTAAAATAGGAGAGTCCCAGATGATATTTTCCCTCCTCTCTAACTTCCATGAGTATCATGGGGTCAGAGATCTCCTTAATGGTCCTCTACCCTACTCTCATTAGCTCTGCCTCATACATGGCTTGTGGTGTTTGTCCTAGCCACCAGATCTGTTAGTTCTGACTTCTACCAATAAGATAGCCAAATGGTATTTGCCTTTATGATCATTTCATTATTATTTGGTAAGTTAAAAAAAAACAAAAAAAAACAGACCCCAGTGGGTGGGGGAAAGAGTTAACATTCCCTATTCTTTTTTAGTATTCTCTAAAGAGTATCTTTTGCACTCTGTATTGACAGGGGGAATCCATGGAATCAGGCCTGCTCTGTATACCCCTGAAGGCACAGAGCTTCCAGAGCAAATGGAAGAAAGGAATGGTAACTCTCAGTGCATCTCGAATATAGCTTATATAGGGCACAATATAGGTGTAGGACAACCCAGACAAACTCTTGAAGAGTTGTCTCTGCTGAAGAATCACAACCATACTTACTCATAAGAACCTAAAAAAAAAAGTTCAATGAAATGTAAGGACAATTCCATTGTCATGGCACCCCTTGCTCAAGGAACTGTCTTCCTCCAATCAAACTTACAGAGGCACAGATATATCTCTCTGCCCCGAGTCCTGATACAATTTCATCACTGGTTAAACCATCTTTTTCAATGCCTCTGCTGTCACCTTCATTCCATTCCAATAACCATCATGCAGGACTGTTTTCTGTACCACTGCCCTTCCCCCAGATAAAAAAAAAGTATTAGTTAAGGCTCTATCATTATTTTAAAAATATTGAAAATGGTGATATTTGAGTTACTTCCAAGAAAATTATAGGTTGTCTTAAGAATTCCAGCACCTAAAGGTTTTTGGGATACTATGTAAATAACAGGGAAATATCCTCAATAAAAAGAATTCTAAATAAATACATAAAATATATAAATAGTGCAATATTATTATTTTTATTAATGATATTAACATTAATTAACATCAAAAAGGATGTTTATTTAAACAACCTCTGTAGAGCACTTAAAAGTTTATAGAGCACAAACAAGCAATATTTCATTTAACTCTCACAGCAACTCTTTTGTAAATGGAAGGAGAATTGTTTCCATTTTATAGCCAATTCAAATGTCTTGTCCCAGGTCACTCAGAGAGCAGGCAGCAGAGCTGGATATAGAACCCAGGTATTCTGGCTCCTAGGAAAGAGCGCATTCCACTATCCCACATTTCTTCCTCCTCTTCCTCAATGGAGTACATTGTATTTCCCATACTGACCCTCTGCCCACAGGAAACCATATGGAAGGCAAGTTGCTAATCATTCTCATCATTACCCTGTTTGACTGTATTTGGGGAGAATGGGGGAACATAATATTTGAACTAAGAAAGCCAAATCAGGTTGCCTCTTTCTTAGGTCCAACCTACCAAACAAATTTCTATCAGATGCCTAAACCACATAAATCCACAAATGCCTTTTAATGAATGTAAAAAGGATAAATATTTGAATACTTAGAATATCTAATCATTGTAATAAATCTCTAATGTTAAATAGGATTTGTCTGTGAGTGTGATAGAGTATGGTTTAAATATGCTACAAGACAGAAAGTAAAGGGAACTGTTAGCTAAAGCAGCTGATGAAATTGAACTTCCTCTTAGATTCTGGACAAAGTAATCATAAACAAAGAATTTTCACTGAGTATCCACAGTGGACAAAGTCCCTGCGCTCTTGTGACAGAGTTTTTTATGGCCACAGTTTTACCAAGACCTCAGGTCTCTGTGCCTTTTGAAAAGTAATTCCAGGTACAAAATTTTCTTTTCTCCTCCACCCTTGTGTGTGAGACACTTTCCAAAGGAAGAGCTTTGTCTTCTAAGTCAGCTACATTTATTTGCTGTGGGTTTATTGAAATGATACTGCACATGTGTTTTGTTTTGTTTTGTTTTCTTATAGAAGGCTGTTGGCTTTCTACGAATATTCTAAAACTATGCTATCAGCTTCTCCTATATTATCCAAAGCTTTGTCATCTGGAATGTTTTTGCAGAAGAAAAATTTGACAAGAGGCTTAATTAAAAGCATGAAATTTGAAGTCTGTGAAACAATCCAGAGATCAACTGCCAAAGAGCAAATTTAATAAACGAGCAAATAATTAAAACCCCCCCTTCTACTGACTTCAGATCATTCTTGATTAAGTGAAATCATCTCTTTGCTCTCTGGTTTTGTTGAACCAATTTTTAAAAAATCTAAATTTGAAAAATAAGGAGCAGTCATATGCAAATTATTGGGATCTATGTAAACAGGTAATGCAATCAGTTTGGTTTTTTTTTCTTTCATTTAAGACTTTGATTTGGAGTTGAAGAAAGAGTATGCAACATAACTATGAGAGAGGGTTAATATTGCATAAGTTTTCTATCACTCTGGTTTGGTATGTCAAAGAACAAAGACAGACTCATACCCAGTTAACCTAACTATGGAGTTTGTTAGAATATGAGCCACAAATACAATGGAGAATGAGCGTAACCTGACCACTTCCCTCCCATCCTGGTCACTTTGTTGGTTCTATTGATTCCCAGAGATGAAGCAGCACATGTGATAGTCTAGGGAATCAACCCTTCCTAAAAGTTTTCTGGTTGATTGTGAGTTACCCTGGCAGTAAGGGGTCAATGTAGGAAAGTCTGGGTAGTTGTAATAGAGTAGCAAACCCATAACCAGGATGGGGCAACTAGAACTTTGGCCCAGGTTGTGAAATTTAAAGGGCACTAGCAGAGAGATGACTGTCCTGAGGTACAATTCCATCCCCCTGATGACCATAGATGAGTTGTGTTCCTTCCCCAACCAATCGTACAACCTGGGACTCCTTCCTCCCCTTGGAAGCTATGTACTCTACCTCCCCAGCAGCAGCCAGGAATATGGAATCATTTCAATGTCTTCAGACTCATTTCCTCTCCCTGTGGTCTAATCCTAGCTAAGCTATACTGCTGACCCAACCTACCCCTGACAGACTAGTCTCATAGCATTTCATGCTATATCACACTCCACATCTTCCTATCAGCCTAGAAAATATTCAGTTTCCCAAGTAGGCTTCTTTTTGTCAGTAGCTGCATTCCAGGGAAGCCCATGCTGCCATTGCCACTGCCCTTTGCCCCAAGTGGAAAAAAAAAATGTCAGTTATAGTTACATGAAGTAAACAAAGGGAGCCAAAGTCTCTTAGAAATGTTCAAGTCTAAGATGAGCAGCTAACATGGATGTCCAAATACATTAATTGTGAGTAGACCAGAGAAGAATGAACAGGGACACTGGTAGAATTTTGTGTCATGGACAGCTGTGTTTACAGAAGCATCAGTCATCTTAAATGATGGAGTCTGCCCGGTACCTTCTCCTCCCTATGAACAAAGAGAGGCAGGCTGAATACACTGCAGCAGATGTCTTGCACTACTTTTTAATCCTACCTATGACAGTAAGAAGAATGGCATATACATCAATGTTTCCTAATTGTCTAAATTTATAAAATCATTGTTCATAGTAATGGAACCCTTTTCTTTTCCCTCTCACCAAACATCCCAGACCTTGTCCAAAGATTAGGCTTTGGTTAGAGGAGCCTCTCCTCCAGTCTTCATAACAATGACCCTTTACCCTTTATCTTTTCTTTCTGGACCCTGACCCTTTCCCCATCTCTAGCCCTGCAGAAGATAACCCAGAGTCACTTAGACTCTTGGACCTAGTGTCTCTTTCCCAGTGGTGATTAGCTGGACCTCTCCCAGATCAAACATGGATTCTCACAACACTTGAATTAGCTGAGAGTCAACAATTACAATCCTTCTGTAAGATGGAAAACAATCAAGCCCCACCACTATGCTTTCCAGACCACCAGGTACTGCAATTTGACCTGTCAATGGTCATTGGAACTATATGGTGAGAGAAGTACTAGAATCAGAGGAAATTTGAGGTCATATCTTGTCTCTGACAGTTACTGTCTATTTGTTTCTTTCTGACCTCAGGTTCTCTTTCTGTGAAATAGGCATAATAATTTCTAGCTCACAGGGTTGTTAATGAAGCTAAAATGAGTTACCATATGTAAAGTGCATTGTAAATGTCATTTAATACTGATAATGAGAATAAGCAAACAGATTTTCATGAAGATAATTGAGGCTTATGTACCAAATTCCATTGGGGAGGATGAAGAAGTAGAAAATGGTATGAAGAATTTTTCAAGATCTACCAAATAAATTAATATATACTTTGATAGTCTCATTTCAATGTGAAAGTGGGCACGGGAAAGGACAGAGACAACTATGTTGGAAAATTTGGCTTCAGATCAAGAAATAAAAGAGACCAAAGACTTGCAGAATATTCAGAGGCTTCAATTTTTTTCAAGGATACTCAAAGGAAAAGAAGTCAGGAGCAAAAGTCTGTGTGAGAGATAAAAGTCCAATATATAGTATACCAAGATATTCACAATCATAGCAGCAATCTGAAGTGAAGGAATGGAAACAAAATTGGTGCCCATCCAATGGGGAACTAGCCAGAAAAAAAAACAAAAACTATGGTATATGAATGCAATGAAAAAAATACTTCTATTAAACAAAAGGGTAAATTCAAGAAATTCAGAGAATTCAGATAGATTTGTGTGAAGTTGCCTTTCTAAGATTTTTAACAATTGTTCAGTCGTTTTTAGTTATGTCCAACTCTTTGCAACCCCATCTGGGGTTTTCTTGGCAAAGATATTGGAGCAGTTTGCCATTTCCTTCACCTTATTTCACAGATGAGGAACTGAGGCAAACAGGTTAAGTGACTTGCCTAGGGTCACTTAGTAAGTGTCTGAGGTCAGATTTGAACTAATGAGGATGAGTCTGTCTGACTCAAGGTCCAGCAGTCTATCTACTGCACCATCTAACTGCCCTAATTTTAACAATCACTCCCATTAATCTATGGTGAAGTAAAACTAACCTTCTTGCTGTTGTCACACATGACATTGCATGTCCTGTTTCACTGACTTGTCTCTGCTCCCCATTGCTACTGCAACAAGAAGGTGGAGCATTTTCCATTGGGATGTGGATTAGCTCAAAGCACGTGCTCCGGTCTCCTGCTAAAACACATGTATGATAAGAGACTCCCAGTTGTTTTTTTTTTTTTATTTTTTTGCTTCCAGTAATGGAAGTGAACAGGGCTGGCTGTACAGAAGATGATAGGGAAATGGGAAGGAAAAAGCTATCTATGTAAAAGGCTTTAGAAGCAGAAGTAAGTTCTGCTCTCATTCTCCCTCTTTTGAATGTGTTACAGCTCTCCCTGAGATTTTCAGTGGCAGAGATAGGAGAGGGGACAGGAAGGACACAGTGTTTCTCTTTTTCTCTCTCATTTCCCCTCTCTAGTGGCAACTATGGTGCTATATACACATGGTAGTGAGTACACGAGCTGGCCTAGATGAGCTTGAGACTGGATCTCATAGTCCTCACTGCCTTTTCTGATTTGTGATTCTTTTTCGATGCACAGGTTCCTGAAAGGTAATCATGACATGGCTATTTTTAACCTTTATAACTACCTCATGAGCTTGAGATATGTAGAAGGATTGACAGGTACAGGTGCTGGTTGCCAAACAGGAGGTAATTGCTTTCTGCAACTATAGCCATCTTATGGGAGAAGATGAGTAGTGCCAAAAGAATGAGCCATACTGGCCAGAAGACATGGACCCTGAATTAGTCGCTTCTCAGAAAATTCATATGGAGATGAAAATGAAATCTGTTCATCGGTCCCACAAATCTCCAAGAGTTTTACCTCCCAGTAAAATATAATAAAGGTTATAAGTGACAGAAGGGAAGAGTTTAGGGGTTCCTGTGAGTTCTTTGTTATGGGTTACCGAATCCTGTTTCAAGTGTTTGTCAATGTACACCTGAGTCTTTTGTGTTTACAAGGTTTCTTTTTTTGGTAGAGGAAATAAATAGCTCTCTCTCTCTCACATCTGATATGTACTATTTTATATATTGTACACTATCCACTGAACCATCTACCCTAATTGGGGTATATGAGGTGTTCAGAAAAGACTAGTTCCTCTGGTATAAGGGCTTCTGAGCCCTTTTATTCAGGGCTGCTCATCTACCTTTAGTGTCCAACTGCCACCCAACTCTTCACCTGTGGCTCCAAGAAACTGTAGCATGCACAGTGACCACACCCTAGTAAAATTGTCTTGGCAGACAGGATAAACCAAGTTGGGGGTAATTGACAGGCCTCAGTCAGTGAGTTAGGGGGGTGTCTACCCTAAGGATGTGAAGACTTCCCCCCCAGAACAGGCAGGTGAGAACAAGTTGTTCCAATGGCCATGACGGCAACTGAAGCAGGCACGTGGAGCACGCAGAAGCTTGGTCAGATTTCAGAGACGCCCAGGTCATCCACTACATCCCAAGCCATTGCCAGTTATCTTGACTTTGGTGTTGTGAAGAAGGTGTTGATCTGCATTAATTGAAAGAGTTTCCTTACTTGGGGGTTCCCTCTCTGAATGACATAACAGAAACAATCTTTATCCCTGTCCCTACATTTTATACATACTTACATATGTACATATCTATGTTGTCTTCCCCAAAAGAATGTAAATTCCTTGAGATTAGAGACTGTTCCATATATGTTTGTGTTTTGCTTTTAATCCTCACTGTCTGGCATAGTGCCTGGCATAATAAATGCCATTTGATGGGTTGAACTGATGCAGTAAACAGAACTAAGAGGACAATAGACCCAACCACAACAAAGTAAGTGAAAAGATCATTAAAGGGAAGTTAAACCAGCAATTAAAAAATAAAATAAAAATGAAAGTAGAAAATAAAATTTTTTAAAAAATAGAGAATAGATATAAAACTACCTCTCCACTTTATAGGTTTACAGGGATAGAATACTGTATACATTATCAAATGTTGCTACATTAGATGTTATTACTTAATTGCTTTCCTTTGTTACAAGTAAAGATTTTGACTGAAAGGAGAAGAATATTAAGACAAATGTAATATTAAGACAAATTGCATCAATAAAATGTATTTAAAATCAATACTGGAAGAGATGTGAGAAAACAGTCATACTAATTCACTGCTGGAATTGATCTGACAATTTGAGATAAAGCAATATAAAATTATTCAGTAACATTTACAAAATATTCATACCCAGGTTAGTAACATCAACAAAGGCATCATTGAAAAATAAATATTCATAGCATCACTATTTGTAATAATAAAAAATAGAAAATAAAAAAATCATATATGTGCCCCAAATTGGTGAATGTGTAAATAAATTTTGGCAAATGAAATATGAAAAAATGTTCTAGATCACTATTGATTAGAGAAATGCAAATTAAAACAACTCTGAGGCCCCACCTATCCAACTGCTTAATATGACAAAAAATGAAAATGACAAATGTTGAAGAAGATGTGGGAAAATTGGAACACTAATGCATTGCTGGTGGAGTTGTGAACTGATCCAACCATTCTGGAAAGCAACTTGGAACTATGCCTAATGGGCAAACTGTGCATACCACTACTAGGCCTGTATCCCAAAGAGATCATAGAAAAGGAAAAAGGATCCACATGTGCAAAAATATTTATAGCAGATCTTTTTGTTGTGACAAAAAATTGGAAATTGAGGAGATGCCCATCAATTGGGGAATGGCTGAACAAGTTGTGGTATATGAATATAATGGAATACTGTTGTGTTATAAGAAAAGATGAGCAGGTGGATTTCAGAAAAAGCTGGAAAGACTTTCATGAACTGATGCTGAGTGAAGTGACCAGAACCAGAACATCGTACACAGTAACAACTTTGTGTGATGATCAACTCTGATAGACTTAGCTTTTCTTAGCAATAAAATGATCTAAGACAAAAGGCTCATGATGGAAAATGTTGTATACATCCAGAGAAAGAACTGTAGAGTCTGAATGCAGATTGAAATATACTATTTTCTCTTTTTTTGTTGTTGATTTTTTTTTCTTATGGTTTTTCTTCTTTCATCACATGACTAACGTAGAAATATGTTTAATATGGTTGTACATGGATAGCCTATATCAATTGCTTGCCATCTTGGGAAGAGGGGAGGGGAGGTAGGGAGAAAAAAATTGGAACTTAAAATCTTTTAAAAGTGAATGTTGAAAACTATAAAATGTCTAAAAATATAAAATACTATTAGGTCGGAAAAAGTAAAAGTTATCTATAAAAAAAAGGATTGGCAAATATGAAGAATCTAAAAAAATGGACACAAAGTAATGCAAATAGAAAAAAAAGCAGAATCAAAAGAACAACATATACCAATTTCAGTTCCTCTGTGTGTATCTCTCTGTCTGACTCTGCCTCTCTCTTTGTCTCTCTCTGTGTCTCTATCTCTATTTGTCTCTCTGTCTCTCTCTGTCTCTGTCTTTCTCCCCTCCCCTAACCCAAGGGCTACTTCTCTATCTGTTACTGCTTCCTCTGCCACATATGCACAAGAATACACAGAAATAAGAAAGGCAACGGTTAATTAATCACTTTTATCTAGGAGACACTAGTATTCAAATAATAGAAAAACAGACATAAAAAACTCTTAAGAAAGAACTTATCTCTCAAGAGAAAAAAAGAGAGTAGAAAACAACTTGGGCTGGAAAGAGAGGTCAAAGACTTTGGCAGGAAGAAACAGATCTAGAGGCCATCTACATAGAGAGAATATATGAAAACATAGGCGTTTATGAAGTTATCAAGTGAAAACATATAGGTAGAAGAGGGGATGCCCCAAGACAGAAACTTGAAAGACTCCCAGAATTAGTGAGCATGAAATGATGAATAAGTCAATGATTCTGAGGAGCAGTTAAACAGGTATGAAGGGAACCAGCCAAGAGCAGTATAAAACAAAACAAAACAAAACAAAAAAAGAAAACAAAGGAGAGAATGCCAAGGATATTTAACACTAGTCAATAGTGTTAAATGGTAAAAAGAGGCCAAGAAGTATGGGGTTTGAGAAGAGGATATTTGACTTGGCAATTAAGAGATCAATGGTAACTTTAGAGAGAGCTATTTCAGTTAAGTAATGAGGTTGAATAAAATTACAGAGTTTTTAGAAGAAAATATGAGTAAATGAAATGGAGGCACTGCATGTTGATAGTTTTTGCAAGGAGTTTGGCTGAAAAGAGGAAGAGAGTTGTATAAGGTGTAGCTAACTGGTATGATGGAGTACAGTGATTTTTTTTAAAGAGTAGAGGAGACATGGACATGTTTGTAATCAAGGAAAAAGCCAGGAAATAGGAAGAGATTAAAGATTATAAAAGGATTGTACTGGGGACAATCTGTGAGAGATGATAGGGAATGAGATTAAGAGGTAATGCAGAAAGATTGGCTTTGGCAAGAGGAAAATCTACCTTTTAATAGGAAAAATGGAGTTCAGGAATATTGGGGCATGATGTCAAGGAGTTGTGAGATGAGGAGGAAAGAAGAGGTAGTTCTCAATGAACAGTCGTGTTTCTCAGTGAAATAGGTAACAGGGGCCAAGAGGCTGAGGAAAATAGTACTGAGGAAGACTTAAAGAGAAAAGACAAGTTATGGAATAAATGGTGGGGAATCAAATAGAGAACAATTAGGCAGGGTAAAAGTATTGCCTTGATACAGTGAGAGCCTTGTTGAGATTAGAAACTATAAATTTGTAATAAATCCAATCAGCATGTTATGGTGACTTTCTCCAACTCCATTTACATAGCATATTAGTAAAGTAATATAATGTAATGTAAAAAGTAAAAGTAAAAAGAGGGTAGGAGTAATCCAGGGATGAAATTGGCAGGGTATATGTGGTGATAAAGCAAGGCAACAATGGATTTGATAGTAGATGATAGCATGGAGTTGTTGGTGTAGCTGAAGTGGAGTAGAGGAGTTGAGTAGATTTAGAAACTTGTAACTTAAGTTATCTAAGGGATCCTCATCATGTATATTGAAGTCCCCTAATAAGAGGGCAAGGGTTGGTGAAGGGCAGAAGACTATAAGCAAGGTACTGAATTTATTGAGAAATGAAGGTAAATATCCTGGGTTTCTGTAGAAAGTAGCCACTAAGATTTGAATGGGGTGATAAACATGAGTATGTTAAACTTCAAAGGAGAACATGGTGCTGAGTGATGGCCATCAAGAGAGAGTCTTGTGGTGGCAATAGGGAAAAAAAAAAGTATTCCAACTCTACCTCCAACATCAGTGAGGCAGAGAATATGAGAAGAGCCATAACCAATACTGGAAAAAAAGGCCTGGGATGCAGTGCCATGAAAATGGTGATTTTGGGAGCCACATCTTAGTGAGAATAAGAGATGGAAGGTGAAAAAGATTCTAAAATAAAAAGAACTTTGCCACTTATAAAAGGGGAATAACAGAGGAAACAATGAAAAAGGAAAGGACACATGCATTTGGACATGGAGGGGGAAGGAGGGTTTTGTTGAGGTGGTTGTAGATAAAAAAGTGGACAGCAGAAGTTGAGGAGGTGTTGCTCCTTTGTAGTTTGTGATTCGGTATCACAGTAATGGGGAGTGTAAAAGGGTGTTTTCCAACCTTTTGGAAACGAATCTAGGAAGAGTATCATGGGATCAGAGAATTTTCCCTAATCAACGTAGGTTATTAGAATGTTTTTTGTCCCATTTTACCTTATAGCTTCCCTTTAAAGTCTCAACCATGGCTTTGATTCCTGGTGTGGTAGCCTAGTAACCCGAAGCCCTGGAGAGGCAGCTTTACCTTTGCAGCAGGAATAGGGCAGAGGACTGAACAAGGTAGTCATAGTGGTCTAGCCCCAGGAAAGACAATAACTGGTGATAGCTTAGTAAAGTTAATATACATAGGTCATTTCTTTTATAGTTTATAAACAATAGAAGGATAGGGTTGCATATATAATAACTTACAACCACTTTTATGGTGCTTTGCTTATTTATGAGTTTGGGGGTTTTGTTGTGTGATCTGTTTTATTTTGTTTGGAAAGGACAAGTAAGTACTTGATTTATTATGTGATGAAGTAGAAATAGAATTAGAGATGAAGTCAGAAAATGTGTCTAAAACTGACTACATCTACATGGAACCAACTTGTCCATGAAGAGACACATTGTTAATGATATTTTAGGGATCGATTATCAAGATATCTCAGAAAGAATAAGGATCCAAAAGAATGACTAAATGAAAAGACATTTATAAAGTGCTTATTGTAGTAAGCAAGCACTATGCTAAGTGCTGAAGATACATATAGAAAAATGACACAACATCTGCTCTCAAGGAGTTGTCAACAAACATTTATTAATTGACTACTGTGTGCTAAGTCCTGGGGATACAAAGACAGGCAAAATTCATCTCTTCTCTTAAGGAACCCAACATTTAATATGGGAGATAATATGTGTTGGAGTTTTCTGCTGTAAGGTAACTGGAAAGGCTCAGGGTCCTTAAAGTTCAGGTGAGGTGAATGGCAGAGCATAGATGTCCTAAGGGAACAGCTGCATGGCAGATGTCTTTAGGGTAGATGTCTGGCAGTTCAGAGAACACAGTAGCAAACTCATTTCTCTACTTACATGTTGAAGAAAAAGGCCAAGTTCTCCTTTACTTTGGTCATCATCTCCTGGAAATTGTGAATGGAAAAGATAATAGATCACTTTTTACAAAACAGATAGAAAAGGCAAGTGAAAAGACTTCAGCAACTATTAACTCATATGTCAAATTTCTTTATAAATCATTTATGAGTTAAGCTTATGTGCTCTTCAGAGGTATGTTAAGCAAAACCATAAGCAGCATGCTTCTGCAGTTGATTTGATAGGGCAGATTACATCTTCATAGTCATATAGCTGACAGAAAAGTTTAGGAAATAGTGTTACGTATTGCTCAAAGAAAAGCAGGCAGCTTTGAAGTCCCTCTTCAAAAAAGGTATTTCCCACCCTGGCATTAAAAGTGTACAGTATTCTATGATAAATGGGGCAATGATGATAAATTTGTTCAATGATCTACTGAATTCTGACATGATTAATTGTTAAATAGGCAGAAATATGCTTACCTAAAATTTTCTCCAATATCATGGATACTGTGCCCTTTGTACAATCCAAGAAAAATAAGGATTCTGGATTTATTTTGATGAGCATATGTAAATGGGGGCTCTAGTCACAAATGGCTTTTAAACTAATTATATTGAGATCCTAGATAATAAAAATTCTCCTCAGTGATATAAACAACAGTGTGAAGAGGATTTCCCTGATTGAGTAAACCTCCTAAAGTGGATAAAAATATCTATTGTCCAGACTATAGCAAGTAGCGGGATGGATAGTTCATCAAATTCTGTCATTCACACATGCGCATTGATAGAGGGAGAGAAAGAGAGAGAGAGAGAGAGATTTACATATAGATACAGATATAGATATATTTACAGAAATGGACAAGTATTGCAGATAGATAATGAATTGGACCCAGAATCAAGTAGAAAAGGCTCTTTCACCAAATGACCTTTGGGAAGTAGAACAGTGCTTTCAATGAACCCAAACTGCAGCAAAGATTTATCTCTTTGACACCAACATTATCCTGTTTATGGTATAAATCGTGTGAATCATGGCAAGCCATGATTCTACTACAGAAAAATCAAAATTTCAAACAACCAAAAGAACATTGTAATGATTGTGGTGAGAGAAATAACTATAACAGTAACGATATCTAACTTTGATATATCTCATTAAGTATTACAAAGTGTATGTATATTTTTATTAAGAACATAAACTTGGATCTACTACATATATATGAACATATATATATATAATAGCTTATATGCTTAGTTTGGAATAAGAATTTTATATTTACTATACCTATATATGATTAAATATAAAATATATCTTTATATTTTAGACCTATAATACCTATTCTTATGTAGAGAATACTTATATTTAAGTACTACATATATATATAATAAATATAGTATATATTTATAATACTATATATACTAAATATATTATATTGCATATTTATATATAACTATATATATTCTCTTATACATACATACATACATACATACATACTCACATATGTATACATATGATTGGGGTCAAGATCTCTGAGACCAGGAAAATTATTTCTGAAACTTGATATGAGAACTACACTCTTCTTTGTCTCCCATGTGTGTCTAGGTTTTATACCTGAATGGGATCATACTTTCTGAAGTGGAAAAGTGTGAGGGACTGTCTGATGTTGGCAACTGCCAGGTGGACACTGTGGCAAGATTAGGGTAGAATCTGGGTATTTGGAAGTCGAGGCAGGGGCTGTGGTAGGCGGAGTTGTGGTGGACTGGGATGGGCTGGGTACGGAGAAGCCCTGAGGCAGTGGGCAGTGCTATGTGAGATAAGCTGGGTGCAAGGAAGTAGCCAGAGCTTGTGCTCCTGAGGCAAGGGGCGGTGCCACGTGGGAGTGGGACGGCAGAGGACGAGTTCCCTTTGCTTAGTCCCCTCCCTATATGCAACGTCAACCCCAGACGCCTCCTTCCTGTGACCTTCCTGACTTCCTGGGTCCCTTTGTGTAGCACTGACCCCAGACGCCTCCTTCCTGTGTCCTTCCTGACTTCCTAGGTCACGTACTCTGTCTATGCACTAATCCCAGACGCCTCCTTCCTGTATCTGGTCCTAGCCTCCTGTGTCACTCCCTCTCCCTTGGTGTGCTAAACTCAGACAGCCCCTTCCGGTATCTGACCCTACAATCACTGGCTAGTAAGCGGGTTGGGGAGGAAGGGCTAGTAGGTACTTAAGGAACGGAGCGTGGTTAGATCACGCCCTCTCTTTGCTCCTGCTCTGTTGCTCTGGCCTTCCTGCTTGGCCTTGCTGTGATGGCTTGCTGTGATGGCCTCTGAATAAAGCTCTGGTGTTGGCGCCTCTTGATGGCTTGTCTCTGTGTGTTTATCCGGTTGAGGACCGAAGACTGGTGAGTGAGTATGACTCTGGCAGCCTGCTTCTTATAGGAGGAGCGTTCAGCGCGGCCGGCATAAGGTCGGCATGGCCAGTACAAGTGGCGCCCAATGTGGGGCGGAGGAAATAGGCCAGAGACCTCGTGGATCAGCTGGTCTGGTCGCGGGAAGAGAGATGAGACCCGTAGCCGATAGGGTGAAGGAAGAAAGGTGGGACAGTTGTTTGTTAAGGTCCCGGATCGGGAGGTGCAAGGGAAAGAAGTATATAAAAGAGTGAAAGAAGCGGAAATCAGTAGTGAGGAAGAATCAAGGAGTGAGACAGACTCAGGGAATGAGACAGAGGACACTGGAAACAGGGAATGGGAGAATAAGCAAGAGAAAAGAAAGCAAGGCCGGGCAGGAGGGCGGGAGCGGGGGAGCAGGAGCAAAGAGAGAGCAGGAAACCGTAGCAAGGAAAGCTACATGGAGGGGTGGCCCCCTTCCCCAGACTTCCCTTTTGAGGAGAACGGCTCGTCCACTCCTTCGACTCCCTCTTATGGTGCCATGGGGGACCCCCCAACCAGGCTAGGACAAATGCTCCAGAAGGCAGTGGCAGAAGGAGATATGGACGCCAAGGCATGGCTAGATGCCTGCCCGGTGTTTGAATCTGACAGAGGGAGGACCTGGGCCCCTTTAGAATGGAAGAAATTTAAGGAGTTAAAAAAGACACTAAATACAGTGTTTGCAGCTGTATCCCAATGTGCCCTACAGGCTTTTAGTAGGATTCAGGCTTTGGGGAAACAAAGGCCCTCCCTGACCAAGATTAAAAAAGGTCCTGATAAACCCTTCCCGGATTTCGTGGCCCGCCTACAGGCGGCCCTTTGGAAAGGGCTATCAGAAGTGCTGAAAACAAAAGAGACTAAATTGTACTATCTATGAGGTCAGTTCAAGGCGCAATGCTGCCAGAAACCTGGTGGAGCCCGCCCTAAGGTAATTTGTTACAATTGTAACAAATCCGGCCATTATGCTAAAGAATGCTGCAAACCTGTCGGGAGGCGGGGCAAGGAGGGCCCCTCAACAAGCTTACCAGATGGAAGCTCCACCCCCTCAGAATGCGCCCTCAGGACTGCATCAGGAATATCTCCAACTTCTACCTTGTGGTTCGGACTTCCCCTTCTTAGCAAAGGGAACTTCCAAATTGACCCTGGAGACACAACCATAGTGCCAGTGACTGGGCTTGACTCTACCTTCCAAACAGCCCTCGTGATGGGCCTTTCATCATATACCCCAGTTATTGTCCATACCACAGTTATTGCTCACCAGCCCCAGCAACAGATTATAGTAACTAACCCACATGATTCAGCAGCTTACATAGACAAAGGGGAGGTAGTGGCTCAAGCCCTCCCCCTGCTGGATAGCCACAATAATGATATTAATTGGGTACAACATATAGAACACAGTAAGCCATGGGCAACTATCCAAATTAAGGGGCGATCCTTTAAGGGATTATTAGACACAGGAGCTGATCTTTCTGTCATCTCACGACTATTTTGGCCCCCCTCTTGGCGAGTCCAACCTGATGCCACAATGATCAATGGGGTTGGAGGGGAACAACAAGCATGGGTATCAGCAGAGGAGCTGCCCTGGCAATTCGCAGATAAGCAAGGGACCATCCGACCCCTAGTAGTTATAGGTTTGAGATACAATTTATGGGGAAGGGATATTTTGAAGGCTTGTGGGGCATCTGTTTATATACCACCCCTGCAGGATTTTTAATTGGGGCCGTTGGGCAACAGCAAAAATTTTCTTGTATCAGACCCACTCCTCTAACATGGAGATCTAATAACCCAGTCTGGGTACCCCAATGGCCCCTCCCTGCAGAGAAAGCCCAGGCTTTACATGATATAGTGCAGCACCAGTTACAGGTGGGGCACATTGAGCCCACGTCCAGCCCCTGGAACAGCCCAGTGTTTGTAATAAAAAAGAAATCAGGGAAATTTCGAATGTTAACAGATCTCAGGGTGGTTAACACCACCCTAGAGCCCATGGGAACCCTACAGCCTGGCCTCCCCTCCCCTAATTTAGTGCCTTCTGGATAGCCAGACATCAAGTCTATAGTCATAGACATCCAAGATTGTTTTTTCTCTATCCCATTATCCCCAGAAGATAGAAAGAGATTTGCCTTTACCATACCCACTACCAATAATGCAGGACCAGATTTAAGATATCAGTGGAAGGTCCTGCCCCAAGGAATGTGCTGCAGTCCCACCTTATGTCAGGCTTATGTGGGGAGAGTGCTGGACCCTATCAGGGACAAATGGCCTAAAGCCACAATACTTCATTATATGGATGATATTTTATTAGCCACTAGCAGTGATGAGACACTAGAAAGATTAGTAAAAGAAACCATCTCTGCACTTGCTCATTATGTTTTGGTGGTGGCCCCTGACAAAGTCCAACAAAATTACCCACTCACATACCTAGGCCTTCGTATGGAGGCTGTTTCTATTAGCAATCAAATTCCTGAACTAAGGCTTGATAAGATAACCACCCTGAATCACTTCCAAAAGTTAGTGGGACAGATGCAATGGCTCAGGGCCCACACAACCATTCCTCCTGCTGTAATGCAGCCTTTATATATCTTAAAAGGAAATTCAGATTTAAACTCCCCTCGGGCATGGACTCCTGCTGCTAAGGCAGCAGTGTCCCAAATATTCTCACTTGCTGCCCAAGCCCAGACCTCCAGATGGGACCCCAAAGGTAGAATAGAGGTCTCCTTGGTCAAAAAACAGAGCCCTTTTTGTGTTATACACCAAGGCCCCAAATTATTAGAATTTGTATATGCAAAGAAGGCTCACAAGGTACTGCCAAATTATTATGAGATGTTAGGGGAACTAGCCTTAGCTGCAGTACAAAGGGCTGTCCACTTGTCTGGGCAGCGACCTTTACTTTACTCGAATTTTGAACCTGGACAGCGAGAAGCTATTATGCAAGCCTATTGGTCTTGGGCATGTTGCTCCCAATGGGCCGAGATAAGTCCCCATTCCTCCTGCCTACTTCTCCCTATGCTAGAGCAAATAACCTTAGTACCACCCCAACGAAAGGTTATGGGGGAACCTATTCAAGGCTCAAATGTTTTCACTGATGCTACAAAAAACTATAAGGCCTCTATTTATCATGAGGCCTCCAAGGAAATAACAGTATTAGAAACCCCCTATGACTCTACCCGGAAAAATGAGCTCTTTGCCATCCTCCATGCTTGCTGTAAATATCCTGAGCCTATAAACATAATCTCTGATAGTCTATATGCAGTAAAGGTTCTTAAATGCATAGAGGACGCCGTCCTCCAACCTCATAAGTCCACCATATCCTCTCTCCTGAGGGAATTACAGCAAATTTTGTTGCAGCGAAACAACCCCCTCTACATTCTCCATGTTTATTCTCATCAGTCCACCTCAGGAGGCATTTTTGAGGGCAATGATGTAGCGGATCGTGCTTTACAGTGCTCCCTACTTCCAGTCCTCACCCCCCCTGAACAAGCCCATGATTTTTTTACACCTACCAGCGAGCTCCCTGAGACACCTGTATGGTTTAACTCGTGAACAGGCTCAACAAATTGTGAGGCGATGTGTGCACTGTGTTCCTTTTCTCCCCCCTCCATCCAGCAAGGGGATTAACCCACGACTTGTGGCAAATGGATGTTACTCATCTTGGCCATGTCACTATCCATGTCTGTATTGATACTTTTTCCAAATTTATAATGGCCACTGTATCCAGTAAGGAGAACACCCCATCAGTTATTAAGCATCTGTACCACTGCTTCGCCTCTGTGGGGATCCCTCACGTCATTAAAACTGACAATGGGCCTGCCTATTTATCTATACAAATGACTGCCTTTTTTACATCCTTGGGCATTAAGCATGTTACAGGGATCCCCTATAACCCCACAGGTCAGGCTATTGTTGAGCGAGCCCATCGTACCTTGAAAGCTACCTTCAGTAAACAAAAAGGGGGAGTAGGAGGTCGGGGCTCAGGGCGGTGGCCTACCCAAGAAGATGTGGATAAAGCTTTATATACATATAATTTTCTCTGTCTAGATGGAGACACGGGCCTATCCCCTAGCATGCTACAGCTAATAACACCACCCACTTGTAATTCATCTGGCCCCTTAAAAACAGCACTACACGCACCATCCCTTAACCAGAAAGTACTCCAGAAGGATGATGAGGGAAACTGGCAAGGCCCATCTGTAGTGTTGTGGAGAGGGCCGAGGTATTTATGTCTTACAGATTCTGATGGCCAGAGCCGCTGGGTACCAGAAAGAAGAACAAAACGAGTTGAAGAAGCCCCGGGAGAGACAACAAGGATGGGAGAAGAAACACAGTCAACAGAAAATTCAGAGAGAGCAGAAAGAAAAGACAGTTAGGATGTCTAATCTGAGTAAAACTGTTTTCACTTTTTGCGCAATCAGGACTTTGCCACAGGTTGCGTCAGCTCCAGTGTCCTGGGACACAAGAGAGAATGGCTGGGGCACTTGCGTTGGCAGCATCCATCTTCGAGAAGTTCCAGATACAGTACTTATATAGTGGACAGCAATTGCTTGCCTCAAAAATAGAGGAACCAGCCAATAAATTCGCTCAAGCTCTCCAAGTGCAGGCTGATATTGATCAGCAGCTGGAGGAGCAGATTCAAAAAAGTAGCATTGGCTACCTAGGACATTGGGAATGAACTTATGTGGCTGGAATTGAGACAGCAGTTGCCATGCCATGGCTGATATTGATCCATTTGTGTAACACCCTTAAACCATAATGCCACTTGCGACACCATTTCACAAAGCATAAATGACACTCTCCCTTTCTTTTCTATTTGATGTAATGATACCCGTGCCCTTTCCCAGATCCAGACTACAAATCTTTCCTCTGTACTCCAGGCTTTGCGGGTGTTAATTACACTGGCACAGAACATATCTGACACTTGGCACCAGCACGAGACTGATGATATTGTTCATCACCTTAGAGATTGGATTAAGCATATCTCTTTCCCCATCCCCTCCCTTGTAACCCATTGGGCATTTATAACTCTTTTTGCATTTATACTGTTATTGTTACTACCCACTATATTAGGAGGTTTTCTTAGGATTCTTAGAGGTTCTATAGAGGCACTCAGAACCGAAGGCCTAGTATGGAGACCCTGTCTCCACCCCTCTATTAAACAAAAAGGGGGAATTGTGAGGGACTGTCTGATGTTGGCAACTGCCAGGTGGGCGCTGTGGCAAGATTAGGGTAGAATCTGGGTATTTGGAAGTCGAGGCAGGGGCTGTGGTAGGCGGAGTTGTGGTGGACTGGGATGGGCTGGGTACGGAGAAGCCCTGAGGCAGTGGGCAGTGCTATGTGAGAT
This sequence comes from Vombatus ursinus, assembly GCF_900497805.2. Classification (NCBI taxonomy): domain Eukaryota; kingdom Metazoa; phylum Chordata; class Mammalia; order Diprotodontia; family Vombatidae; genus Vombatus; species Vombatus ursinus. The sequence goes on from NW_020954641.1 coordinate 37,604,515, forward strand.
AAGCTGGGTGCAAGGAAGTAGCCAGAGCTTGTGCTCCTGAGGCAAGGGGCGGTGCCACGTGGGAGTGGGACGGCAGAGGACGAGTTCCCTTTGCTTAGTCCCCTCCCTATATGCAACGTCAACCCCAGACGCCTCCTTCCTGTGTCCTTCCTGACTTCCTAGGTCACGTACTCTGTCTATGCACTAATCCCAGACGCCTCCTTCCTGTATCTGGTCCTAGCCCCCTGTGTCACTCCCTCTCCCTTGGTGTGCTAAACTCAGACAGTCCCTTCCGGTATCTGACCCTACAATCACTGGCTAGTAAGCGGGTTGGGGAGGAAGGGCTAGTAGGTACTTAAGGAACGGAGCGTGGTTAGATCACGCCCTCTCTTTGCTCCTGCTCTGTTGCTCTGGCCTTCCTGCTTGGCCTTGCTGTGATGGCTTGCTGTGATGGCCTCTGAATAAAGCTCTGGTGTTGGCGCCTCCTGATGGCTCGTCTCTGTGTGTTTATCCGGTTGAGGACCGAAGACTGGTGAGTGAGTATGACTCTGGCAGCCTGCTTCTTATAGGAGGAGTGTTCGGCGCGGCCGGCATAAGGTCGGCGCGGCCAGTACAGAAAAGTCCTTTCAATTCATTTCATTCAACCACCTAATTGACGGTAGAGCAAACTGAGGCTGTGAGCCTAAGTGATGTATTCAAGTTCACAGAACCTCTGTTAAGTTACATAGCCATGATTTGAACCCTGTGCCTCTTACTCAAAACTCATACATTTTATCACTGCACCAATCAAGCAATCAGTAAGAATTTATTAAATTCCTACTATGTGCCAGGTACTATGCTAAGTGCTAGGGATGTAAGTACAAAGAATTAAACAATCTGTTCTCAAAAGAAGTTTACATCCCTATAGTACAAATATAAGTATATATAGAATAAATATAAAAAAAACATAAAATAAAGCAGTTAAAAATTACTTTGGCTTTAAATAAGTAAGTCTTTAGAATCTTCCCATTAGACAAATTTTTGCTGCAAATGTTAAGTATAATGGATTTTTGATCAACAATGAAAATAAATCAACATAAATTTTATATTGTGAATAGGTTAGAATTTTCATCTCTATATATGAATACTAGCACCTTTTTGGTGGGGTCCATTAAAATTTTATAGGAAAATAATAATGTCTTTAGCATTATATACCTTTAAAAACCATTTTAAAAGTTATTGAGCATAAATTCCCAGGAAACTTTCATCAACTAGTGTTTGTGGTTCATATTTGTTTTTAAATGTTTGTAAAAACCTGAGAGATAATTTAAAAAATGGATCAGGGAACCACACCATCTCCCTTTTCTGCTCAAAGTAAGTATTATTTTAAAAGAATTTATAAGGTTCAAAAGTGGCACTGGTTAATTTGGAAAAGAAAAAAAATATTCACATATTCCACCTATCCATTAATTCATTCAACTGATAAGCATTTGCTGAGTGTCTAAGGTATAAAGGACTAAAATGGAGCCTCACTATAGCACTATTCTGTGGTTCATACAGTAAGACCTCTTTATGGGTAAAGCTAACATTTAATCCATTTGATAAACATGAGATGAGCCCAACATATATAAATTTTACATTTTAGAAAAAACATGGATAGACTTGCATGAAATAACGAAGGGCAAAACGAGCAGAATCAAGTGAATGTTGTAAACAGTAACAGCAATATTGTTTAAAGAACAACTTTGAGCAAGTAAGTAATTTTGACTCTTAAAAATACCAAAATTAACTTCAAAGGACATATCAAGATACTATCTGCATCCAGAAAAAGAAATGATAAATAGAAGTAAGTGTAGAATGATTTCACATTGTGTGTGTGTGTGTGTGTGTGTGAGAGAGAGAGAGAGAGAGAGAGAGAGGGAGAGAAATAGTAGCCATCTCTGGGATAGGGGGAGGGGAGGGGAAGGGAAGAAAAAAATGAAAAAAATGTATATAACTTTATTATGTACTTAAAAGGAATAGCAACTTGTACATAACAAATTTGCAATTTCATGTGAAATCATCTTTTTTATTTTACTATATCATGAAAATGCTTTTTTATTCTATAAATTTAAAATATAAGAAAATATTTTTTAAAAATTTACATCTAGGGGCAACTAGGTGGTACAATGCATACAGCTCCAGCCTTGGAGTCAGGAGGACCTGAGTTCAAATCTGACCTCAGACACTTGTTGACACTCAACTAGCTGTGTGACCCTGGGCAAGTCACTTGACCCCAATTGCCTCAGTAAAAAAAAAAAATGCATCTGAAGGGAAAAGCTTTATAGTGATATCTCAGTGTACTAGACAAGATTGTAAGTACAAAAAGAAAAGAGGAGAGTAAGATATGGTTCCTATCTTTAAGGAGCTTACAAACTTTTAGAAATTCCTTCTTTTTTTTTTTTTTAACTCTGAGATACTACCTCATACTTATCAGATTGGCTAATATGACAGAAAAGAAAAATGATAAATGTTGGAGAAGATGTGAGAAAATTGGAACACTATTACATTGCCAGTGGAGTTGCAAACTGATTCAATCATTCTGGAGAACTATGGAGAATTTGGAACTGTGCCCAAAGGGCAATCAAATTGTGCATACCCTTTGATCCAACCATACCACTACCAGGTCTGTATCCCACAGAGATCATAGAGAAGGGAAAAGGATGTACAAAAATATTTATAGCAGCTCTTTTTGTGGTGGTCAGGAATTGGAAATTGAGGGAATGCCCATCAATTTGGGGGTGTTTGAACAAGTTGTGGCATCTGAATATAATGGAATACTACTGTGCCATAAGAAATAATGAGCAGGCAGATTTCAGAAAAACTTAGAAAGACTTTACATGAACTGATGCTGAGTGAAGTGAACAGAACCAGGAGAACATTGTATATAGTAACAGCAACATTGTGCAATGGTCAACTGTGATAGACTTAGCTCTTCTCAGCAATACAATGATCCAAGACAATTCCAAAAGACTCATGATGGAAAATGCTATCAACATCCAGAGAAAGAACCATGGAGTCTGACTGCAGATTGAAGCATACAACTTTCACTTTTTTTCATCAGATTGCTTGCTGTCTTGGGGAAGGGCAAAGGAAGAGAAGGAGGGAGAAAAAATTGGGACTGAAAATCTTATAAAAAAAAAGAATGTTGAAAACTAAATTTTTTTTTTCAAGGAACAACTTGGGAATCTCCAAGACATTTAAAAAAAAAAACAGCAGATGAACATAAGTATGAGATAAAGAAGTAAGTTATACACAGTAGTTGGGGAAGCAGAGAGTATTTCTAAGTAGCATAGTATTGGTAAGTGTGATTGATTTAGAGTAAAAGAAACAGGGTTCAATTAATGGTTATCACACTTGTTAGCTTTGTGACAATGGATAAGTCATTTAACCTTCCTGAGCCTTGGTTTCCCCATCTGGATTAGAAATAACTGTTGCAGGGGAATAAGAAATTGTAATTATTGCAGCGGCAGTAGTTCATAAGCCTTTGAATGCTATAAAAATCTGAGTTGTCAGTATTAGAGGAAAGTTAATTATGGCAAGAGCATTAGAGACCCTACTGTCAGGAAAAGTAAAGTGGGTATTAAGAGTTTTGCAAAAGCATTATAATAATAGTATTGTAATGGGTAGTGTGGAGAGAAAGTAGACCTCAGAGTCAGGAAGGCTTGGGTTCCACCTCTGATCCATACTGGCTGTAAAATATTAGGTATTTCATTTTAATTCCTAGTGCCCCCAGCAACTCTCTAAAGCTTCAAATGCAGAGCAGGAGCTGATCTAGTTGGAAAAGGAAGTTCCTGGCCTGGAGATCCCTATATATACCATTGAAATCACAATTCTATTTTTTTTTAGAGTGGGGATCATAAATGTAAACTCTATATTAATCAACATTTCTCTCTTGCTCATTTACCTCTGATGAAGTTTCATTTAGTAGGTAAAATGCTCATAATAATTATAGCTGAGATTTCCCTAAGGCTTTAAAGTTGCCAAAATCCACTATATACATGATGCCATTTGAAGCTCACAACAACCCTGGGAAGTAGGTATTGCAGATATTATCATCCCCATTTTAAAGGTGAGGGAATTGAAAGCTGAGGGCTTTAGGGCTCGTCCCTGTTGTGGGAATTTTTAGGGATTTTTTAGAACCATCACCCACTAATCTGGTTTCTAGAAGTCAGGGTAATATAAAAGTAGTAAGGATTCAATTAAGAGTAAAATATGTAGTTGTTTATTCTGGCGAGCTGGGGCAAATTGCAAGATGAACAACAATCTACCCTAAGCATGACATGAGTCTCCTTAGATACAGATTTTTTTAGGGCAGCATTCATAAGCTAAACGTTATTCAAAGTTAAATTGTGTGAAACCTAGAAAGATAAATATTTAAAAACCACAAGTAATTCTACAAAAAGAATAACATACTTGTTGGAAAAAGATGTGTATTCTTAGCTATAGGAGACAGAGGAGTATTGTCTGAGTATAGCTGGTCTCACTTAAATCAAAGAAATCTTCCCATTGGACCAGACAGGGAGGAGTACTTTCCCAGGACTCTGGAATCCTCCACCTTCAGTAGCTGAGTCTTTTGTTTCGGATAAGAGGTGACAATGAGACATTGAAGGATTTTTGCTGCTGCAGCTGTGTCCTTCAGCTCACTTGCAATAAGAGAGCTTAAGTCAGAATCTGGAATTCATTTGGGAAGTGGACTCTTCGTCCATTGCTCCCACATCCACTGCTTCTCACTGCTAATCGAGGCTAGATTGGAATCTAGATCTTCTGGTCTCCAAGTCCAACACTGTCCAGTTTTCATTTCTGTCTTACCCAATGGAAGCCTCTCTGTCTCCCATGCAAACCTAACTTCAGTGTGCATAAACTGAGTATCTGTATCAGCGGATGTGAAGTACTTATATGGCATCTGTAGAGAGCATCAGCCTAGCCCATCAGCATAGAAGGCTTTGACCTGACATCAGGCTCCAATGCTTACTGATTGAGCTCAGGTGAATCACAACTTCTCTGGCCTTCCATTTCCTCATCACTAAAATGGGATTAATAATCCTTCTACTACCAATCTTAGAGGGTAATGATAGGGAAGTGCTGGGTTAATGTGAACTAT
>NW_020954641.1:37610015-37651394 GCF_900497805.2 Vombatus ursinus
ACACAGAGAGAGAATGAGAGAGATGTATCACATCAATCTTCACAACAACATGACATACAAGTAGTATATATAATATACTGATATAATAGTAATAACAGCTAACATCTTTACAACATTTACTATGTGTCAGGTATTCTGCTAAGTGCTTTATAATCATTATCTCATTTGATTTTCACAACAATCCTGAGGAGTAGGTATTATTATTATCACCATTTTACAGATGAGAAAACTGAGGCAAACAGAGGTTAAGAGCCTTGCCCAGGTTCACATAGCTAGTAAATATCTGAGTTCATATTTGAACTCAAGTCTTCTTGACTCCAGGCACTGCACCATCTAACTGTCCCATAAACAAATACATAAACACGTATACACATATGCATTTGCATATTCCAAATATACATATACTAATATAATAACCCATCAAAGACCTATGATTTTGAGGGCGTAGAAGTTTCTGCTTCTTGAACTCTATCCATAGAAGCAAATCATAATCCAGGGCAACTAAAATTTGGAGTCTTACAGAGATTCCTGAGGTTCAGAGTGGTTTGCACAGCTCATAACTGTCAAAAACACGATGCAAACTTAAGTCTTTCTAAATACAAGTCCAATACTCTTTTTACTGCATATCATATGTAATTATAATGTATCCATAACAATAATGATCACTAATTGTTCCATTTTCTTTAATTGTTCCAAAACTCACAACAGCTCCATGATGTAAATTTTGAAGGTATTTTTATCAGTATTTTATATATGCAGAAACTTGCCCAAAATCTCACAGCTAATGAGTGTCAGAGCTGGGCTTCAAGAACAGAATTCTAGCTTTATTTTTAAATGTGTTTCTTGTATATAATAGATTGTTATGTTTTCTTGTCCATCTTCTCAATCTCTTTCATCTTATTGTATTGCATAATATATTCACAATACAAAATTATGATTAGTGTTTTCCTCCATTTGTTTCTTTGAGATTTTTTTAAATCTGTTTTCTCTTAAGTCAGTATTTTGTCCTTGTGAATAGTTTTATTGAATGCACTTTGATGCTAACCTACTCCCAAAGGCTCTATACTCCTCAACTACTCCCATTTACCTTAAGTAGGAAATCTTCAATGATACTGTTGAACTGCAAAATTAACATATCTAACCCCGCCATTTCATGTAATCAGCAGATGCATGGATAGAATTTGTGTGTGTGTGTGTGTGTGTGTGTGTGTGTGTGTGTGGTGTTTGTATGCATGCACATCTGGGCAATTCAGACATTGAGGCATACATTCATTTGCTTTATCCATTAACTCATTTGTTTCGCTATTCTAGACACAAGCTCAACCAAAGCAGGATTTGGAATCATTTGTTCTTTTATTGTTGTTCATTTATTGGGACTTTATGGAATGTTAATATATAAATTTATATTAATTGTGGTTAAACCTCTTTCCATTTCATTCATTCTAGCATTTATTCAGGCATCTAGTTAGAGTCTATTTCATTTATATTATGTTAAGCACAATGGAGGAATACAAAAAAATCTTATAAGAAAAGTTCTCTGTGTTCAATAACCTTAAACCCCAATTTGGTATGAGTTCAGTTCTGGTATTGTTACTAATTTGCCACATGAAATGGACAAAATTTCCCCCCCTGTGCTTTAGTTTACTAATTCGTAACATGAGGGATTTGGGAAAAAAAAATCTTCTTAAAGGTCACTTTTGACTCAAAAGTCATATCCCTTAAAATTAACATTTTTAAAAGAGTATTATTTCTATCTTGTCAAATCTTATGGATGTGGAAGCGAAGTAAATGAAAAGGTAGAGAAAGAATTGATACCTCTAGGAAATAACACTTGTAAAGGTCACCAGCAGCTTAATTTCTGAGGCAATGGGCAACAGGAAGCCTGTACCTGATATTAAATCATAGGTCAGTCAGGGGGTGATCAAACGGGCAGATGTGGCAATCAGGGGAGAGGCAGGCACCAAAATTCCAAATTAGTTCATATTTTGCAGTACTGGGAACTAGATGTACTTTACTTGCCCATGGTCAGAGAATGAGCTAGTAACTGAGCAGTGATTTTTCTTGACAAGGAAATTTGACTCAAATGATGCTGTGACTTCAGTATGGTACAGTAGAAAGAGCAGTGATTTTAAAATCAGAGGTCCTGGTTCACATACAACTTCTGATGCTTACTAGCTATGTGGCCTTAGATAAGTAAGTCATTCAATCTTCCTAAGCCTCAGTTTCTCCAACTGTAAAATGAGATGGAGGATAGAACTAGATGGCTTCTGAGGTCCTGCTTGGAGAATAGATCGAAGATCCTATGATCTCACTGACTTGGAAATTCCTTCCATTGCTATAAATGACAGTCATTTTATGCCTGTTGATCTTATGAGATCTGCCCACAAATACACCTGCAAACCCTTCCTTGCTTTCTGCAGACATTGAGAGGGTATCAGTGGAACATCTGTATTATCCATTACACTGTGCAGATGGGCAAGTTGGGGCCCAGAAATGAATAGGAGGAAGAGGTCACCGTGTATTGCCTTTAGGAAATTACAAATCTCCATTAATGAACACATACTTCCCATGAAAACAAAGGTCCATCTTTGAATACCAATATTCTACTCATATTGCTGTATGTGAGTAAGAAATGGAATGAAAGACATAGAATGCAATAATATCCAGAAAGGTAAAAGTTAATATCTCAGAGAAGACAATGGGGAGGCACATGGCAAATCTGAATAGCCTGTGAAATATAACCAAGAAAGAACTTTGAAGAATAACAGAAGTAAAAAATGTCATTAAAGAAATGTATGATAATGTAACCCTAAAATCTCTGGACTCACTCTCTCACCCTAAGCCCCCCCTCCCTCCCGATTTTACTTGAACTGGTGGTTTCCATTGCCCAAAACTGGTCACATCTCCCCCTCAAGTCTCAACGAATAACCCTGAGAAGTTGGGATGTTTTTTTAATTGAGCAAGCCCTGATTTTTACTCGTTCCCTCTGTATCAACAGCCATTTATTAGCATCTCAATATCATCAAACGAATTAACATCAAACAGCTTTTAAAAAGGGACATTACTGAAAAGATATAATAAGAACCAAAGAACAAAAATGTATACCCCATTCCCCTAGGCCTGGGCACACTCTCCTCTCTATGACTTTGACCTTGGTCCCTGGGGAGTGAGAGCTCAAACTTAAAGAGACTGTTGTATATATTCATCCCATCAAGTTCACTTCCAGAATGACAAGTGTCAGAGAAAGCAGAAAAATAAGAGTTAATTATATCTGCCTTTTTTCCTTCATTTTCAAAATTGAAGAAAATCTTAATGGGATAGTATGCTAGGTTCATAGATTTAGAGCCAGCAAAGAATTTAAAGGTCAACCACTTCATTGTACAGAAAGGGAATTAGCGTCAAACCTGACAAAAATAGGATCTTAAGTGAGCTAATTAAAGAGCAAATCTAATAAGAATGAAAGGCTCTCTCTATAATTATGACAAGAGAAATTTAGGCTCACAAAAACCATGGTTACAAACAATGGAGAATTTAAGCTATTCATTAAATTATTTTTTAAAACACTATTAGGCAAAAATTAAAACGTCCAAATATATAAAATTTGTATTTTATGTATTTGTATTTTCCTGAGATTTGTCTAAAAACTAAATAATCTTTCTTTAAAGAAAAATATTATTACTAAAATATAATTACCAATAATAGATCAATATTTCCATTTGTTTATTCACTTTTTCTTTCATAGAAGGCTCGATTCATACCTGATACTCCCTATTTTGTTATGATTACTACCATCTCAGAGAAATTTTGAAATGTGGAATTTATTTAAAATATTTTCAAACTATATTTCAATTGCTTTGGCATTTTTATTGAGCTTATTTCTCCAGCTTAGGAAAACAAAGACTGGTTATAAACCTGTAAAGGGACCCCTTTTCCTTGAGTAAACTAAGCAGTCCTCTGTCCATGTTACCTATTATTGTACCATCTGCAAGTTGGCCCCTATACACCTTCATAGTGCTTCCTCACAGAATACTCAAAGTAGGTGAGAATAGGGTGGCAAACAGGGTTCCTGTCTTTTCTTGTGCTCAGGGAGTATACATTCCACAATCCAGTGGAGCAAATTGCACACAATAGTAATAGTAGTAGTAGTTGCAGTAGTAGTAGTAGAAGTAGTAGTAGTAGTAGCAGCAGCAGCAGCAGCAGCAGCAGGAGGAGTAGTAGTAATAGTAGTAGTAGTAGTAGTAGTAGTAGTAGTAGTAGTAGTAGCAGCAGCAGCAGCAGCAGTGACATATTATATGACAACAATGAACTATGAGCTCTTCCAAATATGTTGAGTCTGTTTCATGCCCGGTGAGTTATCTCACAGCTTAACTAAAAATAGGATATAAACCTAAAGAATAAATAGGGCGTTGCTGGGCTTAAGACACTCAGAGCAGCAATATTCAGCTCTAGCAATACTATAACATAGTAAGCTATAGAATGATTTAATATCCTTTAAAATAGCAATCATTAAACTGTAATAATGATGAGAAATGTGAATTTGTCATATTTGTGAGAGAAAAGGTAGTGAAGAATTTTAACAGAGACAACTTTACTGCACACAAAATTACTCCTGTATTATGAGTGTAATAATTTTAATGTTGCCCTATCATTGACTATAATAATATAACCTTATGTCTGTCCCAGAAAGTTAAATAACATTACATATTTAAACTTGTCTAGATGGCTACAGTTTCCACTTGGCTATAAAGCTTTTATTTCACAGGAAAACAAGATGTTGGAAAAGAATATAAGAGGCCTTCTAGCCTGACCACCTCATTTAGTAGAAGAGGAAACTGACACAGTGAGAAGTGAAAGATGGATGGGTGAAGACCCACATACTCAGCTTCCTTTTGGACAAAAAGAATGTAAAAGAACTAAATTGATATCCACCTATTAGAACTTCTTTGATCCTTCTATCTGTCAATTATCAGCTAGATCCTAGTCTTAATATCTCTTCTGAGCTTTAAAACACAACACCAACTGTTCACTGGATATTTCTATCTGGCTGTCCAACTAGCACCTCAAACTTAACATATTCAAAACAAAGCTCATTATCGTCTCCTGGCTTTTCCCTTTTGATTCCCTATTTCTGCTTTGGATACCACCATTCCTCCAGTCATCTAGGTTCTCAGTTTTAGAATCATCCTTGACTTGTCTCTCTCTCCCAACCTCAATCTCCAGCCAATTGCCAAGTCTCATATCAAGGATCATAGATTTAGAGCTGGAAAGGATTTTTGAGACTATTAGTTAGAGTGAGTCCAATACTTGCATTTTATAGATTGAGAAACTGAGGCACAGAGTGGTTAAGTGATTTATCCATGGTCATTAAGTGGGTATCTGAACCCCGGTCTTCCTGACTGCAAGTCTAGTAGTCTATCCACTGCCTTATACTGTCTAAGAAGTGTGATACAATGGAAAGAGTTGGATTTGGATTCAGGGACCATGGATTCATATCTAAGCTTTGCTTCTTACTAGGTTAAAGCTGTTAATTCCTAAATCTTCATTTAAAGAGGGTGCTCAGCTCAGCTCAGAACACCTCCTCATTTTTCACCTGGCTACACTACTCTCAGACAACTGACTTCTCCACCACATCCCCCAAGATGAATACCTTCCTCTCTCCCCTTGTTTTTCAGCTTCTTTTTTCGCATTGTCTTCCCCCATTAGTTTGTAAGCTCCTTGAGAGCAGAGACAATCTTTCTTTGTATTTGTATCTGCATAGTGCCTGGCACATAGTAGGTGCTTAATAAATGTTTATTGACTACCTGCACGATCTTGGACAAGTAATTTCATCTCTATAGGCCTCAATTCTCTCATTCATTAAAAATAAGAGGTTAGAATAAGAGATCTATAAGGTACCATCTGACTCTAAATCTACAATCCTATGGTCATCTCTTGCCCCTTCTTTCCATTCATATCATCACCAGTCTATTTAGTCCTCATAATTTCTCACCTATACTATTTCAATAGCCTTTTAATTGTTTTCCTTTCTTCTACTCTTATTCCTATAACCAGCTACTAAAATAAAGTCCTTAAAGTACACATCTGACTAAATCACTTGATGAAAACCTTCCATGGCTCCTTACTGATAATAGGATAAAATATGAACTCCTCCATTTAGTATTTATGGTCTTTTACAACCTGGCCTCAACTACTTTTTTAAGCCTCTTTATCTTAGTCCCCATTTCACATTATGTTTCTGACAAAATATCCTCCTTGCCATTTCCTGAACCCCACAATTGATCTCCAATAGGAATAGGAATTGATCTCCAGTAGGAATACATAGGCTATCTTCTCTTACTGAATGTAGTCCCTTCTCACTTCAATGCTTAGGGTAGTTCAAATTTTACCTTCAACATGAAAATTCTGTGGATTCCTCAACTGTTAGTATACTTGACTTTCCTAAAAAGTTTCCTGTGTTTACTTATATGTTTATCTACTGTATCCCCTTAATGCAAATTAGTAAGTTCCTTAAAAGCAAGGACTATTTTTCATTGCTGGCTTTGTAATTTAGCACTTAGGACATAGCAGGTACCTTGCATATAGTACTTACATATAAAATATGACTTGAATTAAATGGAATTCATTTGAATTAAATCCCTGAAGCTGAATGTGCTGTCCCTCATCAAATTTTCCTAAAGCATTTTATTTATATCTCTTGTGGCTCTATCTCACTCTTTTCATTTGACTTCCTATCATACTCATTTGTATATGGATGAGAGAAGCATGGTTAGATAGGACTTCATCTGAAAAAGATCTAGGGAAATAAATGTGTTTATTCAAAAAAAATGAGTCAACTCTGTTATATGACAGCCAAAAACAGTTACTTGGATCTTACACTTTATTCTGAGAAGCATCATTTCCAGGTATTGTGTTCAGTGCTTGGTGCCACTATTTAAAAAAGACATTAATAGTTTGTGAAGCATCCAAGCAGTAAGCAGAATGGTGAAGAGTTTTGAGTCCATGTCATATGAATACAGATAGAAAGAAATTAAAATTATTAGAGAAGAGGCAATGGGGGCCGGGGAGAGAGAAACATAGGATATGAGTTTTCAGGAATTTGAAGAGTTGTAAAATGGAAGAGTGATTAGATTTGTATATAGGCTCAAAGGACTATAGCTTCAGAGTTGTCAGAAGGAGTCTAATACAACCCCACCATTTTACAGACCTGAAAATTGTTATCCAGGGTGATTGATTTCCTGAAGGTGGACACATTAGCAAGTCAAGATTTGAATCCCAGTCCTTATTCTAGAGTCAATGTCCTTTTCTATTATACCAAGTTGTCTATTTAGCTCCAGAGGGCAATACAAGCAGCAATTGGCAGAAATTGTAGAGACAAATTTAGATTTGATGATTTTAGATTTAATCTAGATTTAGATTTCAAACAATGAAAACTACTAGGAGTAGCAGAAAGAAGTACAGACAAAGTATTTCCAACAAATCCTTGATAGAGATCTAGAAACTGCACCAGACCAAATACTGCCTGGGAAATCCAAGAAAAATTAACAGAGAAGTGTTTTTCCAGTCCATGTCTCCTGACAGTGGGGTCTAGTCAGGAATATAAACAAAAGGAATATTTCAGTGTAGAGACAGAAAGGGGACTCCAGCTGTGTGTCAGGGCAAGAAGTGGTCCTAGAACCACGTGGTGGGGTCTGAACTTATGCGACATATAAGAACATGCCAACCGACTGTTCTTTTCCTCCCTTCCTGCTTCTGGGTCACATATTTAGAGCAGATTGGGCTGGTGTGGGGAAGGGGACCTTATTCCTAGAAATGTGATCTTAGGTGAGATGGTGTAGTCATTGTCCCTAGGTTGAGTACTGAGTAAGGAGCAAGTTCAGAAGAAAGCAGCAGTGATGTGGCTCTAAATCTAAGAATGAAGAAGAAAATAGTCTCAGCTCCACGACTACAGTCTTCCAGTCTGAAGCCTTCAGTAGAAAAACCAAGAGAGGGATAACAGATCAAAGGCAAGCCTTAAGTTGTCACTGAACCAGTGGGGCTTTCTAGCTGCCTGATAGTAGCTGAGTCCAGCAGAAATCTACTGGAATACCAACTAGGGAAAAGAAGATGTGTTGCTCAGAGGCAAAGCAGATCAGGAACTAGTTGAGCTCAAGCCAGAAGGAGGGTGATCAAACTTTGCCCTGAATTAAGTCGCTGATCCAGTAGTTTGGGAGTACTGATCTAGAGCTTTGGGAGCACTAGATGCTTGCAAATATCCAGTACAAGCTTTCCTATATAATAGTAATAATAATAATAATAGTAAAAACACTCAGCACTCCATGAAAACAACAGCAGGACTCAAAAGGATACAAGCTCAGGCCAGACATTTCCTACAGAAGTGTGCAAAGGCCAAACTTAACATAGTCTAAAGACAGAAAGTAGACTGGAAGAATGGGTTAAAAGCAATTTTAAAAAAAAGAATCACACAATAAAGATCTATTATGGTGACAGGAAAACTCAAGACATAAACCTAGAAGATAATGATTCTAAAACATTTCTCAAAGGAAAACACAACTTGGGCACAAATTAAACTACAATTCCTGGGAAAATGATACAAAAGTTTGAAAAACAAGTTAAAAATATTTTTACAAGTGAGGAAAGAGTGTTAGAGGCAAAAAAGGAGTTATGGAAGAAAGAATTGGAAATAGAATTAGCGGATTGGCACAAGAGGTACAAAACCTTACTTGAACAACAAATTCCTTGAAAATTAGAATGGGAGGTGGAGCCAAGATGGAAGAGTAAAGGCAGGGACTCACATGAGCTCTCTCCCAAACCTCTTCAAATACCTTTAAATAACGACTCTAAACAAATTCTAGAACAGCAGAACCCACAAAAAGGTGGAGTGAAACAATTTTCCAGCGCAAGACAACTTAGAAGGTCGGCAGGAAAGGTCTGTTGCACCAGAGTGAGAGAGGAGTGCAGTCCAGCTCAGGCTACACCAGCACATATCTGGCCCCAGCAAACCAGGAGGACGTCTCAGGGTGATTGAATTGGTGGAAGCAGTGGTGGTTTCCAGACCTCTCAGCCCACAGACAACAAAGTCAACTAAGAAGGTCAGCAAGAAAGGTCTGTCGTACCTGGATGATAGTAGTGCATAGTCCAACAGAGGCCACACCAGCATAACCCTAGTCCCAGCAAACTAGGAGCAAGCCTTAATAGTCACTGAATCAGCAGAGGCAGCAGCTGCTTCCAGAGCTCTCAGCCCTCAGACTATAAGGGGGTAAAATAATTGGTCAGAAAAAGATGATAAGGGTCTCTTTGCTAGCACTGGGGACCGGACCCTGCCACTTTGCCCATACTCAGATCCGGGTCCATGAAAACAGCTACACAAAACCCCTGAAGCTTAGGACAGTGTGCCCTCTACCCTAGAAGCAGAGTCCTATTTTAATAAAGAGCTAAAAGTCAAGTAATAAGCTGGGAAAATAAGCGAACAACAATAATAAAAAAAAAATTCTGACCAAAGAAAGTTACTATAGTGACAAGGAAGATCAAAATACACATTCAGAAGAAGATAAAAAAGTTAAAGTTCCTAGATCCAAAACCTCCAAGAAAAATATCAATTGGTCTCAGGCCATGGAAGAGTTCAAAAAGAATTTTGAAAATCAAATAAGAGAGGTATAGGAAAAATTGGGGAAAGAAATGAGAGTGATGCAAGGAAATCATGAAAAAATGAGTCAACAGCTTGGTAAGGGAGACACAAAAAAAGCTGAAGAAAATCACACCTTAAAAAACAGACTTGGCCAAAAGACGCACAAAAATCCAATGAGGAGAATACTTTAAAAAGGAGAACTGGCCAAATGGAAAAAGATATAAAAAAATTCAGGGAAGAAAAAAACCCTTTAAAAAGCAGAATTGTCTAAATGAAAAAGAGAGGTACAAAAGCTCACTGAAGAAAATAATTCCTTAAAAATTAGAATTGAGCAAGAGAAAGCTAATGACTTTATGAGAAATTAAGAAACAATAAACAAAATCAAAAGAATGAAAATAAATAGAAGAAAATGTGAAATATTTCACTGGAAAAATGACTGACTTGGGAAAAAGATCCAGGAGAGATATTTTAAAAATTATTGGACTACCTGAAAGCCATGATCAAAAAAAGAGCCTACACAACATCGTTCAAGAAATTATCAAGGAAAAATTCCCAGATATTCTAGAACTAGAGGATAAAATAAAAATTGAAAAAAAAAATCCACAAAACTGTGCATACACTTTGACCAAGCAATATCACTAATCTCTGTCTGTATGCCAAAAGATATAAAAAAGCAAAAGGATAGATAAAGATAGATATCTATATTTATCTGTATGTGTGCATATGTAAATATATACATATATACACACACACATACACACACACTTATTGCAGTTCTTTTCTGGTGGCAAAGAATTGGAAATTGAGGGGATGCTCATCAATTGGGGAATGGCTGAACAAATTGTGGTATGTGATTTCGATGGAATACTATTCTATTATAATAAATGATAAGTAGGATGCTCTCCAAAAAGCCTGGAAAGACTTACATAAATTGATGCAAAGTGCAATGTACTGTGTACAAAGTAACAGCAATATTGTAAGATGATGAGCTGTGAATGACTTAGCTATTCTGAGCAATATGATTCAAGACAATTCTAAAAGACTTATAATGAAAAATGCTATCCATCTCCAGACAAAGAACTCATGGTGTCTGAATACAGATTGAAACAAACTTTTTTTTTACTTTATTTTTCTTGACTTTGTTTTTTATGTTTCCTTTTTTTGTCTATATTTTCTTTCACAACATGGCTAATATGGAAATGTTTTGCATGACAACACATGCATAACCTATATCAAATTGCTTGCCTTCTCAATGAGGGGTGTTGGGGAGGGAGGGAGAGAATTTGGAACTCACAGTTTTAAAAATGAATGTTAAAATTGTTTTTATATGTAACTGGGGAAAAATGAAATATTAAATAATTTTTAAAAAAAGAAAATTAGAATGGACAAAATAAAAATTGGTGATTCTATGAGATTATAAGAAATATTAAATCAAAGACAAAAGACTGAAAAAATAAAAGGAAATTCATGGTATCACATAGCAAAACAACTGACCTAGAAAACAGACTGAAGAAAAATAATTTAAGAATAACTGAACTATCTGAATGTCATAATCAAAAATAAATAAACAAATAGACAAATAAATAAACAAATAACAAAGGAAAAAGCATGCTCAGATCTCTTAAAACTAGAGGGAAAAATCAAAATAGAAACAATTTACTAGTTATCTCTTGAAAGAAACCCCAAAGTGAAGACTTCTAAAAGCGTATAGTCAAAATTCAGAACTTCCAGCTGTGTAATCCTGCACAAATAATTTAGCCTTTGTCTGCCTCAGTTTACTGATCAGTACAATGGAGATAATAACAGCAACTACTTCCTAGGATTTTTGTGAAGATAAGATGAGATAGTATTTGTAAAATACTGTGCAAATCTTAATGTGATATATAAATGCTTATTCTTATTATAACCCCAATCAAATCATAATGTTATCTTTCTAATATATTGTTTTAGCACACTTGTTAATAATTTATTTAAAATATTTGCATCAATGCAACAGGCATATTTTTCAATAGTTTTCTTTCTCTGCTTTGTTTCTCTCTGGCTTAAATGTCAAGATCATATTTACATTATTTAGAGATTGGAAGAGTGCTTTTTCCCCCTTATTATTGCAAAGAGTTTGTGTAGGTTTAAAACTGATTATTCTTGGAATGTTTGAGAGAATTCAGTTGTGAATCCATCACGTGACAGTTTGGATTTGCCTATGTCCTGTCTCCTGAAGCTTGGCTTCAGGGGACACTGATACCCAGCTGTATCCTATCCAAAATACCCTCTGGCTACTCTTTCAGATAGGGCCAGGGCCCTGTTGGAACTGGGTCAGCCTCAGGATCTGTTTCTTGAAGTGCTGAGATGTAGCTACCCAGAACACTCCCAAACTGATCCCTCCTGAGCTAGGCTCCAATAGCTAGCCAGGAATTGTGGAAGGATTTCACCCCTGCCCTTTCCAGAATGCCCCAGAATTGCTTTCCTTTAACCGTGAGCCTCAAAGGAGGCTTGGACTTGGTTGGTTTGGGTACTGTAAAGTTCAGGGAGAGCTGGGCAGTCCTGGAAGACTGTATGATTGGGTGTTTGTACTCTACCCTGTATGCCTGGTTTCAGAGGAAGTCACTGCATTATTCATTTTGCTTAATTGTTTACTTTGTTATAAAAGATCCCTTAGGAAATGATAGTAATCTATTCATATTTGTACTGCAAAAGTAAAACATCAATAAAATTTTCAATAGAAAAGAGATTGAGTCAGAAGACCCAGCATCTAGATCCAGCTGTATAATGTTGTACAAATAATTTAAGCAATCTAGTCCTAATTGGTCTCATTTATTAAATGGATATGTCCTTGCCTTCCTTATCTCAACCAGGTGACCAGATCTAGTGATTTCTTGATTTTTCTTCTTTCAACTTGAATATGTAAGAAAATCCAGATGTCCAAGTCACAAAGCTTACTGAAAGCCCTCCTATTCAATCAATTTTCTTGGTTCCCCAATTATCTCCAGGATCAAATACTAAACATTCTATTACACATGAAAGGCTCTTAACAACCTAGTTCCTTCCTACCTTTCCATTTTTTCTGTCTTTTATTCCCCTCCCTATACTCCACAATCTACTATTACTGATCTGCTTATAATTATTCACACTGACTATGGGCCATTCACCTACAGTTGGCAGCAAAGAGCGGGTACCAGCCAATGTCCCCACATCATTCTCTGGATGCAGCCTGTGCTCGGTTCCAGTCAACCTCCTTTTTGGGACCCCTCTAGGCAGGGACAGCTCTACACCCCTTGCCAGCAGGAAACAGTTTCAGAAGTTGAGACCTTTGCCCCTTACTCCAAAAGAATTTGGGTCCCATTTGTTTGAGGGGGGATTGATGGGGTTGGGATCTGGGCCCCAGAAAGGAAAAGCCCTGGACTTTCCCACATGGCCAAATCTCTGGCATTCACCTGAGGCTATAATCTCATCAACTGGCCTTTCATTGTGGCTACACCCAAACTCCCCTCCATTGTCTTACCTCCCTATGGCCCCTGGCCATATCCCACCCTTAATCCTAGCTAGGCTCCCTTCTCCCTTGGCCACTAGGTCCAGGTCCCAGGAGTTCTGTTCACCTCAGCTTACTGGCCACTCCTAGGTCCCTCCCACAGGCTTTCTGTATACAAGGTCCATCTTGTCTCCATTAAGATGCTTAGATTCTTAAAATCTAGGCAGTGCTGAGATTCTTATAATCTAGCCACTGCTCTGATTCTTATAATCTAGCCACTGCTTACCCATGTTCAGACTCCTTAAGAGTCTGCCCAATATGATGGATGTTCTAATAAACCTTGTCTTTGGCTGAAAAAAAAATAATTCTTCCCACTGGAGATATCAGTAATAATGACGGAAGGTAATTTGAAAGTGAAGGCACTAGTAGTCTGGGTTGGGATATCATAGTGGGAATGAGGAAAAGTCTATTACAAAAGGTGGGAATTGAGAACTGAAGGATGTCAGAGAAGCCAGAAGTCAGAGGTAAAGGAGAGCATTCCAGGGACAAGGGGCAGCCAAGTGAACATGAACAGTGTCAGGAGATGTTATGGCCTGTGGAAGGACCTGGAAGCAGGCCAGGGTAGCTGGAAATTATGTGAAGGAGAGTAAAGTGTAAGACTAGACAGTATTAGAGAAGGCCAGGTTGTGAACAGGTTTAAATGCCAAGCCAAGTGTTTTATGTCTGAGAGGCAGTTGGAGATGAGAGACTAAAGGCCAGCAGAGAGGTTGGGGCAGGATAGGTAGGTAGATTTGAGAATCATCAACATGGGGATGGTAATTAAGTTCACGGAACCTGATGACATCACCAAGTGAAGTAATATAGAGGGAGAAGAGAAGAGGGCCCAGATCAAGATCCCTGTGTTAGCACTTACAGTTAGAGGACATGATCTGGATGAGGATCCAGCAAAGAAGATTGAGAAGGAGCACTCAGATAGGAGAAGAACCAGGAGAGATAGGTGTCCTAAAAATCTAGAGAGAACAAAGTATCAAGGTGGAGAGGGTGATCAAAGCCTGCAGAAATGTCAAGGAGAAGGGGGATCAAGAAAAAGGCCACTGGATTTGAAACTAAGAGATCTTTGGTACCTTTGGAAAGAGCAGTTTTAGTTGAATGGTGAGGTAAAAACCCAGATTTTAAGGGGTTAAAAAGAGAGTGAGAGAAAGCAGAGGCACCTATCGTAGATGATCTTTTCAAGAAGTTTAGTTGCAAAAAGCATAAGAGATATAGGATGAGAGTTAGCTGGGATGGAAGGATCAAGTGGAAGTTTTTTTGTTTGTTTGTTTTTGTTTTTTCCAGGTAGGGGAGACATGGACAAGTTTGTAGGGAATGGGTCAGTAGACAAGAAGAGATTGAAAATAAATGAAAGAATGGGGATGACAAGGGGCAATCTGTTGGACGATACAGAATGGAATAGGATCACTTGGGCAGGTAGAGGGATTAGCTTAGTTTACCAAGAAGTTGGGATGGGGAAAATTGGAGTGTCTAGGGAAGCTAGGGGCACAGTGGATAGAGTTCTGGGCCTGGATTAAGGAAGACTCATCTTCCTAAGTTCAAATCTAGCTCAGACCTTTACTAGCTATGTGACCCTGGGCAAGTCACTTAACCCTCTTTGTCTCAGTTTTCTCATCTGTAAAATGAGTTGGAGAAGGAAATGGTAAACCACTCCATTATTCCTGCCATGAAAACCCCAAATGGGGTCAGGAAGTGTTGGATACAACTGAAAAACAACTGAACAAAGTGCAGGAAAAATGGCCTGGGAAAGAAGTAAAGGATCAAGGAATTGGAGGGCGAAGTATAGACAAAGAGTAGGGTTTTGCATGGAGTCAAAAGATTATGGTCAAATCAGGGGATTTGGAAATTATTGAATGTTGAGGTGTTATATTTGTGAGTGAGCAAGATCAAGGGTATGACCATCTTTGTGTGTGGCTGAGGCGACGTTGAAGAATAGCTCATAGGAAGGTTGAGGAACTAGGTGGTTAGGGTGTTTGAAAGAGAGTCAATATATATATTTTGCAATCCTCCAGTAGGAGGGCAGAAGTTATGGAGGAGAAAAAAATCTTTAAGCCATGTACAGAAGTCATTGAGGAAGGAAAGGGAGTGACCTGGGGGACTGCAGACAATAGCTATGAGATTTTGATTGTGTGGTTGATATTAATAGCATGGACCTCAAAGGAAGATAGGTTACTGAGTGATGGAGGTGATGGGGATGGGATCTGAACCCCTAAAAGGAAAGGACCATGTCTTTGGGATCTGGACCCCAAAATAGAAAAACTCCAGAATTTCCCACCTGGCCAAATCTCTAGTGTTCACCCGAGGCTATAATCCTATCAACTGGCCTTTCATTGTGGCTACACCCAATCTCCCAATTCTGTTCTGTTACTTCCCAATTGCTCCTGGCCACTTCCCATCCTTAATCCTATCTAGACTCCATTCTCCCTTGGCCATGTGGGGTCACAACCTGTGAACTGAGGAGAATGAGGAAAAGTGCAACTAGTACTGGAGAGAGTGGTCAGGAAGGTTGTGTCATACGGAGGGAATCAGGTTTCAGTAATAGCTAGTTCACCCCAGTTCACTTGCCACTCCCATCCAGATCCTCCTTTGATCCTTCCTCCAGTCATCCCAACATACTTGGCCACTCCTAGATCCCTCTCACAGTCTTTCTGTATATAAGGTCCATCTTGTCTCTATTAAAGTGCTCAGATTCTTAAAATCTAGCCAATGCTCAGATTCCTTAAGAACCTAGCCAATAGCTCACAAATGTTCAGATTCCTTAAGAGTCTACTCGATATGATGGATCTTTAATAAACCTTGTCTTTAGCTGAAAGAATTCTTGGGTCGAATTCATTTGGGCAGGACCTGTATGTCGTGATTTTGGTGTCCCAGCACCCCTAAACCTCTAGACCTTAACAGAGGTATGGAAAAACCTGAAAGTGGCAATAGGGAGCAAGGAGGATTCTAATTCACAAACTGTGAGCTGGGGAGAATGAGGGAAAGTACAACTAGTACTGGAAAGAGTGGTCAGGAAGGTTGTGTCATATGGAGGGAATCAGGTTTCAGTAATAGCTAGTAAATGGAAGGAGTGGGAGAGAAAAAAAGATTTAGGATGAAGAGAAGTTTTTCACCTATAGAACAAGCATTCCACAGAGTATAGTTCAAGGGCTGGGTGATTTTTGGTTGAAATTTGGGGGCAGAAGGGATAAGGTGGATAGAAATAAGGAATTGGGGGGATGGTAACTGGAATATGGCCTACAGGGGTTTAGAATCACTGGGATGGGAAGGGTATGGCCAAGTATAAGAATGTTCATCATCGAGTGGAGGGTACCACTCCTCTTTGCAAAGGAAGGTGGAGATAAGGCTGGAGGCAAATGTGGCATAAGACAATCGGATTGGAAGCCCTGCTTCTCTAACTCTTCTTTCTTTTGAAGGGTGGAGATTAGGCAGGGAAAAGTCACAGCAAGAAATCCTGTTCCCCACCTACTTGTGTCTTCCTCTTCCCTCAAGGGAAAGGTACAGCAAGAGATGGAAGGCCTGAGGTCAAAGGGAAAGATGCTCTTCAATGCAATATGATTTTCCATATCTCAGTTGGGAAATTGGTTTGGCTGTAGTATGTGGAAGTTGCTTTGTGCTGGCACATTAAGTTTCTGCTCTGGGGCAGGTGGAAGACACCCAGCCGGCCCCTTTCAGTTTTCCCTCAAGGGACACGTTACATCCAGAAGGAGATGGAAAGCCCAGCAGGCTCACAGTCGGGGGTCTCCTCTTCTCACCTCTCTTTTTAATAAGCATCTACACAAAACTTACTGTGGGGCAGAGGATTGGTGTCAAGATTGGTTTAATCACATTGGTATTGTGCTGGGCTAGATCTTTTAGCATTTGGTGTCTCTATTAGATTTCCTAGGACCATAAATTTTGAGCTAGAAGGGAACTGAAGTTCTAATCCATCCCTTTCTTTTCACAGAAAACAAAATTGATATCCAGTAGATAGCTTAAAATCAACATGTCCAAAACAGAACTCATTATCTTTCCCCCTAAATCTGCCCTCCCTCCTAACTCCCTGTTAATATCAAAGGCATCACTATCCTTCCAGTCCCTCAGGCTCACAACTTAGGACTCATCCTTGACTCCTCACTATCTCTCCCCCTCACCCCACCCTTCAAGCCAATCTTTTGCCAAGGCCAGTTGATTTCACCTTGGCAGTATCTCTTGCATATTCCCCCTTCTCTGACAGACACAGCCATCACCCTAGCACAGGCTCTCAAAGAAACATAGTTTAGCTCAGTATAAGGAAAATTTTTGAAACAATTAGAACTATACAAAAGTGAAATGGACTGCCTGCGGAGGAAGTGGGTTCCACTTCAGTGGAGCTCTTCAAAGCAAAGGCCGGATGTCCATTTGTTGGTTATGTTGGAGAAAGGACTCTTTTTCAGGTTTGAGTTGTATTAGATGGTGGGTACTGAGGTCTCTTCAACTCTGAAATTCTGTGTCCCATCTAAATTTTGTATCTCTCTTAGGACCTAGCAGTGCTCTGCACTGTGCTCAACAAACATTTGTTGAAGTGAATGATTCAATTCAGCAAGCATTTATAAAATGTCTAATATGATCAAGGAACTACACTAGACACTAGTGTCTAGCTGTGAAGGGGAGAGAATCGGCAAAGGCTTTGGAAGATCATACACAAGCTGAATTTTGAAAGCAATTAGTTATCCTGAGGCTTAGAGTTGAGGAAGTAAGGCATTTCAAATATGGAGAACAGCCTGTGAAAAGATACAGAAGTGGAAAATGGGATGTCATGTGGCACAGCACATGAACCAGTTTGGCTGGAATTCAGACTGTATGAGGGAGAGTAACATGATGTTACAGACATCTTTGTCCATCTCCATGATTTCTGCTCATGTTCATAAGGTCATAGAATCATTTATTTGAACCTAGAAGGATCTTTTGGGGACAGCTAGGTGGCACAGTAGATAGAGTTTGAGGCCTAGAGTCAGGAAGACTCATCTTCCTGAGTTCAAATCTGACCTCAGACACTTAGTAATTGTGTGACTCTGGGCAAGTCACTTAACCCTGTTTCCTCAGTTCCTCATCTATAAAATGAGCTGGAGAAGGAAATGGCAAACCTCTCTAGTATCTTTGCCAAGAAAACCCCAAAATGGGATCACAAAGAGTTGGACATGACTGAAAAAATGACTGAAGAACAAGGATCTTTGAGGTAATATGTTACAGATTAGGAAACTGAAGCACAGAGAGGTTAAATAATGTC
This sequence comes from Vombatus ursinus, assembly GCF_900497805.2. Taxonomy (NCBI): domain Eukaryota; kingdom Metazoa; phylum Chordata; class Mammalia; order Diprotodontia; family Vombatidae; genus Vombatus; species Vombatus ursinus. Next base: position 37,628,403 of record NW_020954641.1, read on the forward strand.
ACCAAGATCACACAGAGTCAAGATGTAAATCCATTCCCTATGGCCCAAACCCAGCACTTTTTCCATTGTACCATGTTGCCTCATGGTCCTTTTTGCCCTAGAATACTCTTTTCTCCTCCATCTAAAAATCTTATAAAATCAAGCTTAAATGTCATCTTTTTCAAAAGGCTACAAGAGGTCCACATTGATCTCCCTTTCTGAAATTCTATAGCATATACTGATTGTATCACTCTTTTCTGGAACATAATTATATACTTTCTTATGCTGATACCAAGCTATTTCAAGGGCATTATGTGTGTGTGTGTGTATATACCCTGTTCCCCAGGAGGATCATAAAATCAGAGACTGAGTTCAAACCTTCATTTTGTAGTTGAAGAAATTGAGGTTAAGAAAAATCTGTATTCATGCTGTATAAAGTTATCATTTATCATTTATAAGGTACTTTCCTATAGATTATTACATCTGATTCTCATACCAAAACAGCTGGTAGGCAGGGTAGATGTTATCCTATTTTATATATTAGGAGATTGAGATTCAGGCAGAGTTGGCTAAATTCACATTTACTAACAGCAGAGATGGGATTAGAACTCAAGTCTTTTGAATCCTTATTTGATGTACCAACAGGTATTTACTAAGAACCTACTATGTGCTAGGAACTCTATAGGCTTTTGAGACACAAAGAAAAAATGAAAGTACCTGCCTTCAAGGAGTTTACCTTCCATTGATAGAAACACATAAATAAGTATATACAAAATAAAAGCAAAGTAAATTTGGGGGGCAGAATGCACTAACCCCAGGGAGGATCAGTAAAGACTTCCCATAGCAGACGCTAGTTAGGTAGGGTTGCAGAGAAACCAAGGATTCTAAGAGGTGAAGGTGATTAGTAAATGCATCTTAGACATAAGAAACAGCTAGTACAGAAATAAGATGCGAATTGTTACATGTAAGTAACAGCAATAAGGAAAATTTGAATGTATCACAGAGTGCAGGAAAGAGAGTAATGTATAATAAGGTTGGAAAAGCAGACTGGAGACAGGTGGCAAATGGCTTAAAAAGATAGCATACTTTATATTTCATCTTAAAGGCAATGCATAGGCTTCCATCCATTGCTCTAGTTCTACCTTCTTCCAGTTGATAGTCATTGAATGGCTGTTGTCTCAGAAAAACAGACCTGGGAAAGAACTTAATTTAGAAAAGCCAAGGTCACCCTAGGCCATGGTCAGTCATTTGGAAGTTTGTCTTAGCACTGGATTTGGATGACTCGGAGGACAGAGGGAGGCTGACAACTTAGCACAGCTCTGCATCACTTAAATCTAATTCATATGCAAGTCAAGACATCACCCTCATAATGCCTTTGGTTCTTTTTGAGAATGAAGGAGAAACAACAACAGTACAGGTCCTCATCACCTCACACCTGGACTATTGCAATAACCAGCTGTTGGGTCTGTCTGCCTCAAGTCTCTTCCCAATCCAATCCATCTTTCAGTCACCAGAGATTTTCCTAACTTGCAGATCTGACCATCTCACCCTACTACTCAATAAATTCCAGTGGCTCCTTATTACCTCCAGGATCAAAAACATAGTGCTCTGTTTGGCTTTGAAAGCCCTTTATAACCTAGTCCCCTCCTACCTTTCTAGTTTTCTAACATTTTACTCCCTGCCACATGCTTTTTGATGAAGTGACACTGGCCTTCTTGCTGTTCCTCAAAGAAGAAACTCCATCTCTTGGTTCTGGGCATTTTTTCTAGCTGTTCCCCATGCCTGGAATGTTCTCCCTCCTCATCTCTGCCTATTGCCTTCCCTGGCTTCCTTAAAGTTCTCATCTTTTACAGGAAGCCTTTCACAACCCCTTCATTCTAGTGCCTTCCCTCTATTATTTCCTATTTATCCTGCATATAGCTTGTTTGTATATAATTGTTTGTCTATTGTTTTCCCCATCCGATTGTAAGCTCCTTGAGGACAAGGACTTTCTTTAGCTTCTTTTTGTATCCCTATGTTAAGTTAATTGACTGTGATGTACAAAAAAATTGAAAGAGGTTGCTGTGTGTGTAGAATGTGACAGAGGTAGGATGGGAAGGGGTAGAAATGAGTAGGTGGTGTAGAGTTAAGGAAAGAGGCAAAATTGGTATCTAAAAAAAGGGATGACTAGAATTGCTTCACAAAGGCAGTTGTATTGTGCAAAAAGGTGGTTTCTAGGAAACATTATTACTGCAACTGTCAACTGCTTTGTATACATTTTGAAGACAGAAAGTTCTCACGTATACCAAAATATTTATTATAGCACTCTTTTTGTGGTTGTAAAGAACTAAAATGAAATGAGTTTCCATTGATTGTGTAATGGCTAGCAAATTCCATTGAATTGGATTATTTTTTTTTGACAAATATGAAGAATTGAAAGAAACACAGAAAGATAGCAAAATAATCAGAACCAGAAAAATAATAAGTACAATGATTAGAATATAAACAAAGATAAAATGAAAATGAATGCTATGGCAGTGTAATGAGCAAGCTGACTAAGAATTTAAGTTAATTTTAATAAGCCATGAGAAAGGTCCCAGTCAGTTATCTAACTTTCCCAGCAGAAGTGGAAGCTCTGGAAATGAAACAATAAAGACAGATGAAAAAGGACTTAAAAACTCTTAGGACACTTGGTCACAGTGAAAAGTGAGAAAATTCAAATCCCTTTCATTGTTGCAGAAGTTCAGGTGAAAGATTACTGATCCTGCCAGACGTTGTCAATGTACCTGGCCATAGGTTTGCTAAACTTTTTTTTTTATTCAGAAGTGAATTTATAAAAACAAAAGGGATCTACAATTTTTGTTCAAGGTTAAAAGTTCTCAAGCATCAAGATTTCAAACTACTTACTTTAGAACTTAAAAATATAAGGCTTTACCTTTTTAAAAAAAGTATTAAGGTATCAGAATAATGTATAAAGTGATTGAAAAGTAATGGTTATCTATAGGATTTCCTTTTCTTTCAAGTTTCTGTTTTGGGGATAGGCTTATTTTGTTTATTCAGCTATAAGATCTACAAATGATGGGCCAACTAAGGATTTTTGATGACTAGATACTGATTCTTAAACATGGGGCCAAAGCAACAGTGGTTAAGAGGATTGATGGAAAACTATTTGATAGGTAGAATGTGTATTATATAGCACTTTGAGGTTTGCAAAGTGCTTTGCATGTTATTTCACTTGAAATCACAATCACCCTGTGAATTAGGTACTTTTGTTACCATCCTCATTTTGTAAAGTATCTGAGGCAAAATTTTAACTCAGCTCTTTCTGATTCAAAGTTCAATGCTCTAAGATAGAAGGTAGACATGAAAGACAGGTTTGTTAACAAAATTGACTAATTCACCAGTAGCCTCATTAGGCTTGTGCTACCCCATGGGTTTCTTTAATGCTTCCATACATCTATAATCCCAGTGATTTGGGAATTCCCTCCAAAGGTGAAGGAATTTATATATTCTAACACTCCATCTATATAATATAATTTTACTCTGGGATTCCTTTTGAAGTCTTTATGTAAATCTTTGGACTTATACTCCACATGCTGAGGGCATGGACATTACATGGACATAAATGCAGCATACCGACTGTCCATCAATTATCTCTGCTCCTCCCTATATGACTGACTTGTGTCTTTTTGTAATAAAAATCTCCTTGATGAATCTTTTACTACCTTTGTTTTCAATTCTTTGTTGATAATATGCATTTATTGACTTAGGGCTACAATATATCTCTCCAATATCCTTTGGGTGACCCTGAAATTTTTATTATAAAGTGATTGTGGTACTTCAGGATTTTCAGTCATTATAGCAACACAGGAATCAATATTGATATTGAGAAGTTGGATGTTCCCTTTATGAAAAAACATGGTCATTTAAAGCACTACAATTTTCTAAATGAAATACTTTTCATTCTTTTCCTCCTATTAAACTCTGGGCTAAGTTCATCATCCATCTGCTGTGTCTGAGATATAGATATATTGGCCAACTGTATGACTTATTATTCATTCAATTGCCTATCAGACCAAAGCAGTCAGCTGGCATTCTACATCTACTTGGTTTTTCCTGGGTGAATAATTAGGCCAAACTTTTTAAAGTGTTTTTTAAAGTACATGAGATTTAATGTAATTGGTGTGTCCTTACTTCATGTAATTGAGCTTACCTCAATCACTCTTCCAGAAGGTAACTGGACTTTTGACTGATCAGTCTGTCAAAAGTATTTATTAAGCACTTATTGTGTGCTGGGCATTACAGTCATCTGTGAAACAATCTAAAGAGTTGTTTTAATTTGCATTTCTCTTATCAATAGTAATTAAGGGCATTTTTTCATATGACTATAGATAGGGAGGGAGAATTAAAAAAAAGTTTCCCAATTTTATGTAAAAACAATTTTAACATTTTTTTTTCAAATTTTGAGTTCCAAATTCTCTTCCTTCCTCACCCCCCATAGAGAAGGCAAGCAATTTGAAATAAGTTACTCATGTGTGGTCATGTAAAATACAATTCCATGTAAGTCATTCTGTGAAAGAAAACACAGACAAAAAAAGTACAACAAGAAAAATAAAGAAAAAGTATCTGTGATCTGCATTCAGGCTGTACCAGTGTTCTTTTTTTTTTTGGAGATGGACAGCACCTTTTATCATAAGTCCTACAGAATTTTCTTGGATCATTGTATTCCTGAGAATAGCTAAGTTATTCATAGTTATTCATATTATTCATATAATACTGCTGTTACTGTGTACAATGTTCTCTTTTTTCTGCTCATTATACTTTGCATCAGTTCATGTAAGTCCATGTTTTTCTGAAAACTTCCTGATCATCATTTCTTAAAGCACAATAGTATTCCATCACAATCATATACAACAACTTGTTCAGCCATTCCCCAACTGATGGACATCCCCTTAATTTCCAATTCTTTGCCACCACCAAAGGAGCTGCCATAAATATTTTTGTTCACATAGGTCCTTTTCCTCTTCCTTTTTTTTTTTTATCTCATTGGGATACAGACCTAGTAGGAGTATTACTTGGTCAAAGGGTATGCACAGTTTTATAGCCCTTTGGGCATAGGCCCAAATCGCTTGCTAGAATGAATCATTATACAACTTCACCAATAGTTCATTAGTGTTTTAATTTTTCCACATCCTCTCCAACATTTATTATTTTCCTTTTCTGTCATATTAGCCAGCCTGACAGGTGTGAGGTAGTAGCTCAGAAATGTTTTAATTTGTACTTGTCTCATCAATAGTGATTTAGAGCATTTTTATGACTACAGATAGCTTTGATTACTTTGTCTAAAAACTGCTTGCTCATATACTTTGACCATTTATCAATCAAGGAAAGGCTCTTACATCTATAAATTTGACTCAGTTTTTTTTTTCTTACATATTTGAGAAATGAAGTCTTTTTCAGAGAAACTCACTGTAAAAAAAATTTTTTTTCACAGGAATGATTACCAACTGTGTATCTTCCTCTATCCTATTTTCCCTCATTTATCCTATTCTCTCTCCTTTCACCCTGTCCATTCTCAAAAGTGTTTTGCTCTGAATTTTACCTCCCTCAAGCTGCCCTCCCTTCTATCAGTCTCCTTCACCACACATATAGCTTTTTCTATCCCCTTCCTTTCCTATTTTCCTGTAGACACACTCAGTTGGGTGTAGAAAACTATCTTACCATACAGGAAAGCAGGAAGCAAAGGGGATGAGCCAATTCCAATGAAAGTAAGGTTCATGTGCTCTCCTCCCCACTTCCCCCATTTTCTTCAGGCTTCCTTTATGTCAGATAATTTATCCCATTATACCTCTTCCTTTCCCTTTCTCCCAGTGCATTCTTCTTTCTCATAACTTAATTTTATTATTTTAGATAATCATACCATCACATTCAACTCACACCTTTGGTTTCTCTTTATATATACTCCTTCTAACTGCCCTAATAATGAGAAAAAAAATTTTAGGACTTATAAAGCTCTTCATGTAATCTAATAATTTTTAAATTATCTCGCCTGGATCTATTTTCCAGGTCAGTTGTTTTTCCAATGAGATATTTCACATTTTCTTCTATTTCTTCATTCTTTTGATTTTGTTTAATTGTTTCTTGTTGTCTCATAAAGTCATTAGCTTCCACTTGTCCAATTCTAACTTTTAAGGAATTATTTTCTTCAGTGAGCTTTTGTACCTTCTTTTCCATTTGGCCAATTTTACTTTTTAAGGAGTTCTCTTCAGTGAATTTTTGTATATCTTTTTCCATTTGGCCAATTCTGCTTTTTGAGGCATTCTTCTCCTCATTGACTTTTTGTATCTTTTTTACCATTTAGCCTAGTCTTATTTTTAAGGTGTTATTTTCTTTTGTATTTTTTGTGTCTCCTTTACCAAGCTGTTGACTCTTTTTTCATCATTTTCTGTATCACTCTCATTTCTGTTCCCAATTTTTCCTCTACCTCTCTTACCTGATTTTTAAAATCCTTTTTGAGCTCTTCCATGGCCTGAGACCAATTCATATTTTTCTTTGAGGCTTTGGATGTAAGAATCTTAATTTTGTTGTCTTCTTCTGAGTGTGTGTTTTGATCTTCCTTGTCACCATAGCAACTTTCTATGGTCAGAATTTTTTTCCTGTTGTTTGCTCATTTTCCAACCTATTTCTTGACTTTTATTTAACTCTATACTCGCTCTGCTTCCCAAGTGAAGGGGCACTGTCCCAAGCTTCACATTTTTTGTGTAGCTGTTTTCAGAGGTAATTCTGGGAACCTGTAAGTTTTTGGCTCTTCCAAGATAGCATGATCTATAGAGAGGTGTATTTACTACTCTCCTGCACTGTGCACTGGTTTGTGAGCTACCACAAACACTCTTTTCAACCCTGCAACTGTGACTAAGTTCCCTGTTCCCCAACAGCCACAAGCTCTGCTGCGCTAGTGTTCCTCCTCACATTGGGACTAAGACCCAGGACTGTGACCCAGATCAAAGTATAGGCAGTGCAACAACAAAGGGAGCCCTGTAAATCTCCTTCTGACACATTGTCCAATCCCCTTAATGTCATGGGCTGAGAGGTCTGGAAACCAATGCTACTACTGATCCAGTCACCCCAGGCCTGCTCTTGGTTTGCTGAGGCCTAGTCTGAGCTTGCACAGCCTGTGCTCCTCTTTCACTCTTTTGCAACAGACCTTTCCTGCCAACCAGTCTTAGGCTGGAAAACTGTTTTACTCCACCTTTTTGTGGGATTCTCCTGCTCTGGAATTTGTTTAGAGTCCTTATTTAAAGGTATTTGGAGAGCTCAAGTGAGACCCTGTCTTTACTCTGCCATCTTGGCTCTGCTTCTCAACATATAGATTTCCAAAAGGCTCTAACACATATCATTTGCTCTTTCCAACACGCCTGTGAGATAAGTTCTAGGAGAGGGGAGTAGAATCATAAAATATTAGGGTTATAAGTCACCAGAAATTCCTATTTACTCATTTTGCTGAGACTCTAAGAATTTAAGCAACTGTCAATGTCACCAGGCTAGTTAGTGACAGTAGGAAGACTGCAGCCTAGGTCTCTTGACTTCCAGTTCAGTACTCTTTACAATTGTGGACATGGGCTCTGTAATGACCATACTACATATTAGAACTTCCCTTCTTCACAGGGCAGCAGGACAATGGAGTTATATAACAACCAGCCAATCAGAAGGATTTCTGAGGCTCAGAGCTGCTTGACATACCAGTGATCCTTTGTGAGTAACCTCTAGCTGAATTTGGAGATGCCTGTGGCTGCTGGAAACGACAGGACCAGCCCTGATCAGCTCAATGGCAACCTTGGGCAGAAGCTTCAGATGCAATACCTTGCTCAGGACTTTGTAAACATCCTCCTGCCTGGCTTATTGTGTCTACAGATGTCCTCTCCCTCAAACCTTGTTCCCCACCTGAAAGCCTCTAGAAACTATAATATCTCACCCTTTTTCTACTCCCCTTTGAGCTGAAGCATTCTTTCTCCTCTGCTCCCTTGTAGGATCTTCTCTCCCCTAGAAGCCTTTTCTCAGACAATAAATGCATTTAGTTGGTGTATTGGACTCTGTTTCATTTTAGGTCCCTTTATGGGCCTGGGGTCATTAGTACACTGAAATAAATACACAAAAGGAGGCAGTACAGTTTCCTGGAAAGAGTACTGGATTTAGAATAAGGAGACAAGAAATACCTGTGCTCAAATCATGCTTCTGACACTTAGTAGCAAGTGACACTAAGTGTGTCACTTGGCAACACTGTGCCTCTGTTTTTTCATCTGTAAAGTGAAAGAGGTGGCCTTGATGACCTGTGTGGTTCCTTTCATCTTTAAATCTATGATCCTTACCACCTCTGACCATGGATAAGGAATTTTCTTTCTCTGTCCCTCAGTTTCTTCATCTGTAAAATGATGGGGTTGAACTAAATCGCTTAGATCTCAAATGCTCCTTCCAGCTTTTTTTTTTAAGACCTTATCATCTGTTAACCCTTTCACGCCATTGCCCATTCCATCTTTTCCTCTGTGTAAGGAATTCAGATCTTCTGCGCCTGCGCTCTTTCCTCCTCCCATGTGTGCTAGGGTAAGCAAGAAGCATTCCCTCCCTCCCCTTAGCCTTCCCGGGGCAGGCAGTGCGTATGCTCATGAGGACCGCCCTCCTCTTTCCAGAGTTCCGCCCTCTCTTCAAGCCTGGGCTTAGAGCCGGGAGGACCCGCGCCTGCGCCTGTTGGTGTGCCCCGGAAGCAGTTATTTGGCCCTCTGACACGTAGCAACAGTACCGCTTTGGGGAATCTGCTGCAGACCCTGAGGGGATTTTAAGGCCACTGGCGCTTCCTCCGCTCAGGGTAAGTATCCTCGGGCCTAGAGCAAAGCTGGGCATGCCCTTCTCGACCACCCTGAAGCCCGCTGCTGCCTGGTCCTGCCCTCCATCTGTTGTATTGGGTGGAGCCGCTCTGAGAGACCCAGCTGCTGCTGGCTTGGGCCGCGCCCCCCGCCCCTGGCCAGGCCCTGAGTCCCTGCTTCTCAGGAATCAGACTGAACTTTTCTGCTCGCTGTTTCTCTCCGTGTCTGTGACGTGCCGGGGGAGCGGGGTAGGGTCCCTGGGCAGTCACCGCCGCGCCCCCCCCGGCGCTCCTCCTGAGGCACCACGTCTCAGCCCCCCAGATTCCCCAGCGCTGCCGCATCCAGGCTCCCCGAACTCGCCCGCGCTTCTGCCCCCAGATTCCCCAGATTCTCTGGTTCTCTTCCCAGAGGCTTTGAAGCACGATGATGACTTGTTTCCTCCCAGCATGCCACGAAGCAGGATTTTTAGCAGATCCAGAGTTCACATAAACAACCCTGGGGTTTCCTCTCCTCTGTTGCAGATTATCCGCAATGTCTGGGTTCGACAACTTTAATACGGATTTCTACCAGACCAGTTACAGCATCGATGACCAAACACAGCAGTCTTTTGATTATTCTGGAGGGGGACCATACAGCAAGTAACTTTATGACTTTTGCATTTTCTTTGCTCTTGTTTTTGGTGCTATTGGCATATCTATAGTAGAAGGCATGCTAGACTTCTAAGTCTGAGAGCCTGGAGACTTGTGTTCATATCCTATTTCTTAGAGTTATTTATCAGTGTGACTTTTGGTCAAGTAAATCACTTAAACCTAGGAATCCTGAGATTCATTACCTGTCAAATGGGGATAGTAATACTTGGATTACCTACCTCATTTGGTTGTTGGGAAGAAGCATTTTTCGAACTTTAAAGGGCAAGATAAGTGAGTTATTTACTGTTAGACATTTGTACTTTGCATTTTATCATATTAAAGGGTGCACAGTCTGCATCCCTGTTTATATAGAAGCTTGAATTTTTACAGTCTCTTCACAAGATTTGTATTACAACAGATATTTTCACAATGTGAGGTAGTCAGGGAAAGAAAGATTAATTAATCTCCTTGAATTTGTATGCTGCTGTCTTACCATCGTATTTGCAGTCTTATTGCAAAAGTATCAAGACAAATTGGAATAGACTTTTCAGTAGACCAAAAAATGCTAGTGATAGAAACTCTTAGTAACTAGAAAATGGAATAGTACTAACCAGTCATTTGGGGTGTAATGTTTTAAAAAGCATCTACTTAGGTTTTATTTATTATTTTAAATCAGTTCATTTTCAGACTTTTGTTCAGATTATGATAGGAATTAGAAGGAGTAAAAGGTAGGATTGTTTAATGGAACGTAAATTTCTTGTTATTGCAGCACCTTGACACACGCATTTGGTACTCCTTTTTATTATTCTTCATTCTCCCCCCCCCAAAAAAAAGAAAGAAAAAAATGCAGTAAAAATTTCTATTTTATGAAGTTGGCTAGTTGTCTGGAGACCATTGTCAGCAGAACTAAGAGAAGCCAAAAATCTGAGTCTTGTACTGTTACTAATGCATTAATCCACAAATTTGGTAGTAAAAAAGTGTAGATGAAGTAAGTCCTTTTGCCAAATTATTTTTCTAAAGTTTGGTTTCAGCTGAGCCACCATATTGTAAATTATTTCCAGCTGTATTTCCTTGCCTACAATTCTTAATTGTGCTGCTTTGTTTAATGTTATCTTTAAAGTAACTTTCTTAGCTATTCTATTTGTACCTAACCTCAATTTCAGTTCATAATGCTGCAGTTGTTTGAATATCCTCTTGTAGTCTGTTTTTCACTCAGTTCCAACACAGCAGATGTAATGAAAGATCTTGTTTTAAAGTATTTTCTAATTTACAAAATACTTGCCTTAATAAAACAAGCTGTATAGTCTAAATAATATCCATATGTCATGGATGAAAAAACTGAAACTCAAAGAGGTGAGTTTGAGTACTAGTCACCTAATGGCCTTCTAGATGATGTCCTTTCAAAAGACTTTGAGCAGGATTTGAGATAATGCTGGTAAAACTAAAAAGTCATAAATTTTAGTTTTGATAGCTTCAGGTTTTTAAGTTGTTAACACAATTGGATTTTTGCCACCACTTTATGTATCTTAATTAGGTCTGTAACCTAATGACATTTTAACATCCTGCTCTGTCATCTCAGAAGACATACTCACTTTCTTGATTTAGTTTGCTGATTATAGCAAAATTCAGTGGTAAATTTTCAACCTGTATTGCCAGTGAAAATCTTCAGCTCTGGCTTTTTGCTGGTACAAATGGTACATTTCTTTGGGTTCCTTTTTCACTTTCTATCAGTAAGAAGTATACTACTTTTACCTTGCAAAATACTTTTTAAATTTTGCCTAATTTCATCTATGTGTGCTTCAGAAACATAGTACTTTGGGTTGAGGGATGGGGGGAATGCAGATTCAAGCCTTTATGATGATGCCTTACTGGAATTAAAGATATCCCACAGAACCAAGTCCCTTAAGTCCTTGAAATAGATGTATAAAATCTAGTAGTAAAGAGAGCAGTGGTACTATTTAACATTGAACAAACCACTTAATCATTCTGGGCCGAAGTCTCTTCATCTATACTTTAAGGGTATTGGATTAGATGTTCTCTAGAGGCTCTTCCAGGCCCCCATGTTTTGAAATATCTTGCTTTTTAAAAGATCATATTTTGTTCAAGACTTCTTATTCTATAACGTCTAGGTCAGTGACATGTACGTTAGGAAAAAGTAGGGTTTACTGTCATGTATTCTCAGATGAGATTTTCTGTATGAAAGTGCTTTCAGAAGTTTAAAAGTACTTTTCAAATTTAAGGTATTTTTGACATATGCAAAGGACTTGCACAAAGAATAATTTAATTTCTATGTTGTGGTTTTATTTGAAATTAATGGAATTCTTGAAGCTCGGGTATTTGAAAAGCAACAGAGAATGGAATAAAATGAGATTAGGCTTAGTAAATTTCTAAATAGTAACAGAAAATAACTCATTCAGTATATATAAGGAATATTGTCTTTTCTGATTTTTTAACAGCTTAGCTTCAGTTTTATTTTATAAGCACCACTTAAAAAAACAGCAGGGTATTGAGAAGTTTATATTTGGTTGTCTCTATTATGTTCCCACATAATGGTCTTGGGAAATGCTTATTTTAGTGCATAGTTATATAGCACTTAATTACAAGTACAAATGTCTTTTTTGTTCCATATAATCAATATCCAGGATGTTTGTAATTTGAAAGCTTTCCTCTTATACTTCCCCCTCTCCCAAACTTCTTTCTTTCTTTCTCCCTCTTCCTCTCCCCCCCACTCCCCACCCCCCACCAGCTTTATCCTGTGCTTTCCACCCCTCTCTCTCTATGCTTCTGTCTCTTCCTCACCCATTTTCTTTTTAAACAACCATGGGGATACATTAAACCTCACACAGTTGCTAAATATGGGTCTTTAAAAACAGCAATAAAAATGGAATTGAGATTTACCTACATTTCAGAGAAAAACACTCAAAACTCTATTGGGCATTCCAGCACAGGACCCCAGGGATCATTGGATGAGGCCTGTAGTAAAGTATGAAAAAATTTTATTGGGGCTAGAGCAGTTTTCGCCTATCTTCTTTTGCTTTTAATAACCAATCTTGTCATCATGGTGTCAGTAGAGAAAATGAGCTCATAAGGCCAAGTAAGATGAGGACTACCAGTAGTTGATAAAGTGGAAATGCTAGAAACTATATAACTGAACTAGGACTTTTCAACAGCCAGAATGAAAGTTTAGGAGTTTAAGCTTCATTTATTTATTAATATTGGGGGAGAAAGAAAACATTTTGGAGTAATGTAATGTCCTTTCCTTTACAGACAGTATGGAGGCTATGACTATGCTCAACAAGGCAGATTTGTCCCTCCAGACATGATGCAACCACAGCAGCCTTATACTGGGCAAATTTTCCAGCCAACACAGGCGTACACTCCATCTACACCACAGTCATTCTATGGAAACAACTTTGAGGATGAGCCACCTTTATTAGAAGGTATAGGAGTATTTTCCAGACAAGATAAAATGTTTTAATTCAGTAAATCTGGTAAAAGAAAAATTTTTAGATCATTTGAAAACTAGATCTAATTTAGACAGGTGAACCCATTCATTTCCTTTTTAAAAGAAATTCTGTGAATGGGTAACCTATTTTTAACAAACTGCATTGAGATTAAAAAAGGCCTTCTTTAAATAGGTCATCTGATCCCTAATGTTAAAGATAAAATTTGAAAGCATAAGAAATAGGTTTTGAAAAAGTCATATTGGTTAGCAGATGACAGTTCTATACTTAATATAATTGATGTAATTCTAGCTGTGGAAGAAGTAAAGAGGGAAAATGTATATTTATTATTGATGATTCTATTCTACCTGCAAACACTATGGCAGACTAGTAGTGGTACAATATACTACCTCACAAAGTGGTGGTTTTGAAAACTTTAACTCATCAATTATAGAACTCTAAATTCTTTCTAGGCATTCCTTAAAATGTGGTTGTGGCAAGCACAGAGAAAATCTGTATTTACTCCATCACATAGAGGCCCTGCTTTGCCACCATACTAGAAGAGTTCTGTGCTATAAACACAGAATATTCTACCGAATATATAAATAAATATTTAAAATTTAGGAAAACCACCATTATTAAATAGCATACCTATGAGTTCAGCAGTCCATTATGAAATAGTTTTATTAGTCTGGAAAAATTTTATGGGGTTTTGATTAAACTGGAGTTTTTCTCCTAATTTAAAATGATGGTAAAATATAGAGTTAAAAGTAGGATTCCCTGTAACTTCTTATAATTTTGTTTTCATTAGAATTAGGAATAAACTTTGATCACATCTGGCAGAAAACTCTAACAGTGTTGCACCCATTAAAAGTAGCAGATGGAAGCATCATGAATGAAACCGATTTGGCAGGACCAATGGTTTTCTGTCTAGCCTTTGGAGCCACATTGTTACTGGTAAGTCTTTAGGTATAAAATTTTCTCTAAATTACACTGATCTCTTCACATATCATAAGAAGCAAAACAAGCAGGCAAAACGTCCCTGGGAAGTTTTCACCAAAACCTGTTTTCATGTTTTTTATTATTTCTCATGTCATAAATAGTGTTGAAGTGTTTAGATCTCCAGTTATACAAATTCATACTTCCCAAGGACACGAATTTGCCATATTCCTAATGTACTTCCATGATTTTGAAATCCGTTAACATTTCTTCAAAACTAAAAACTGGTTATTAGAAAAAATATTAAAATTCTTGGGAATCTTGTGCAGTTCCTATTCCTTTCTTACAAAATGACACATAGTTAAACATAGTTGATTTATTGTTGTACATTTTCTTTGACAAGAATGATAGTAGTTATTTTTAATTATTGGTTGTGTTCTTGGTTCTTAAATTTTTGTTTCATTTTAGGTTATTTTTCTCTTCATTTTGTCATTTAACTAAAACTTGTTTAAAGAAAATGAGGTGGATAGAGCACTGGCCCTGAAGTCAGGAGGACCTGAGTTCAAATCCGGCCTCAGACACATGATACTCACTAGCTCTACAACCCTGGGCAAGTCACTTAACCCCAATTGCCTTGCCAAAAAAAGAAAAGAAAAAGAAAAAGAAAACTAGAATTTTGAAAGTTTTGTATGTTTTCTTTAGGTTTTTGAGGGACTAACATAAACATGCTTTAGGATTATTGCTTTCAAAATATTTATAAATCAGTTCAGTAAGCCCATTGAAAATATTCTGTAAACTGTTTTCATTGTATTCCTTTTAGGGAAGACATTTTAAATTTTAAGCTTTTGAAATGTTCCTTATTGGAATAATAACATGTACATAGAAAGAGAAGCACAGTTATATGGAAAGAGCAGTAGATTTGGTGTCAAAAGACCTAGGTTCAAATCCATACACACTGTTTTAACTTGGGTAAGTTACTTAATGCTCTGAGCCTCTTTTTTCACTGTAAGATGGAAGTGATGATACTTCTGTATTAGGCTTGATTTAAGGGTTAAATAAAATAAATTTATAGGGACTTAGAAAAACTAAAGCAGCATACATTTTTCTCCCCATCTGGACTTTCCACTAAGTAAACTCTGTACCAATGCAGATTTGCAACTGTTCTACAACATATGGTCTTCGGTGTTGCTTGGGTCACATGTCAGAGTCAAGGCTTGAATGCAGGTCTTTCAGACTTGGAAGCTACATACTCTATCCATTACTTCAAAATGTGTCTCATGATATAAATTATTATTATTTACATCAGTTTAATGGGAGGTGAACTCTTAATTAGTAGTTCATTTTTTTCAGAGCATGCACTACATGAACAATTTTTAAAACAAGCATAAAAAGTAAAATATTATGGATTGCTTTATTTAAGCTATATTTTTTGACCATCAAACTTTGAATCAACCAGGAAATTCTAATGTAGAGAACGTTTAGGAAGCTAATAATTTTGTGGATTAGTTTAGGAAGCTAGAAATGTTGCTTAATAAAAAAAAATTGGTTCACGCAGAAGTAAGTTGGTTATGATTTGACTAAACTGTGCTTTTTGCATTTTATATCTTTCTTTTGTGTAGAATTGGCAACCAGTTTTATTATGGAAAGGGTCAACTAGGGAAAATATTGTTTTGGAATAAGCAAATATCTGGGAATATTTTCTTCTAGGAAGTACTATTTTTGTAATGTATGGTGTTATAATAATGTTAATAACTACAATTCCATGTGAAAATAAATTGTTGTTAATTCTTGTGTTTTGAGTACTTTCCAAGTATACTAAGAAAGCATTTGTCCAGATATTCTAAATGGTTCCCTTCTTATTTCTGTGGCATGTTGTATGCCCTGAAGCTTATAGGGTTTAGAGCATAAAATCAACATGATCCTTCAGTAATTTTTGCCATTATTTTTGTTGGATTTGTAGGATTTTGTAGGATTTGTTACTGAATCCTAAAGTTGTCTTAAAATATGTAACCTGAAAAATTGAAATAAAAGTGGTGTGCTGTATACTACTCAGCCTTTACTATTTAGTACTTTCCATTTTTAATAAAAGATCCTCTATTATCATAGGGAGATATTTTAGCCCTTAGAAGTATGGTAGTAGCTAGGATGAACCCACCTTCTTATTTCTCCTTTCCTCCCCCTTCACCAAATTGTAGAAAGAATAAAATATCTATACATGTTTTCACATAAAGTGTTGTTTAATGAATAAAACACTCCATAAATATCTAATTCTTGTTTTGTAACATTTTTTTTTCTTAATCACAGGCTGGTAAAATTCAGTTTGGATATGTATATGGGATCAGTGCAATTGGATGTCTAGGAATGTTTTGTCTGTTAAACTTAATGAGTATGACAGGTGTCTCATTTGGTTGTGTCGCTAGTGTACTTGGATATTGCCTTCTTCCAATGATCCTACTTTCCAGCTTTGCAGTTATATTTTCTTTGCAGTAAGTATTAAATATTTAAACATTTTTGTTCAGCATAATAGTAAAGTAGTACCTATTATCTGAATATAAATAATAATACAGTTGACATTGAAAATTGACTTTAAAAATATTTAATATTACTTTCATTTGTACCTATAAAATAAATTTGTCAGTATTATCCACACTTATAGTCCTGATTAATCTGTTTCTTCTTATCACCATCAGCATAAAGAAATATTGTATTGGTGCTGTTAGTTTTATTTTGTTAACATGTTAAAATTATGGTAGTTTTATAATAGAGTTGAATTACTTTGATCCTGTGAACCTGTGCTAACTTGTATAGATAAAATATAATCTATTAAAGTACACTTTAAAAATTGGAAACAAAATACATAATGCTAGTTTTTTATCCAGTTGTTTATGAGATTTCAGACTGCCATTAGTATTGTGACTTTAGATTTATTCATAAAAATAGTCAAGTGACTAGTAGCAGAAAGATAAATAGATAATGGACTCGTTTTCATTATAATTCATGGTTTTAACTACTGTCGTTAAATATATAATCTGTAGTGCTATATATTGATCCCAAGGAGAACCTTTTGTTGCTGCATATCAAACTGAAGGGATAGAGGATTGGATAATTTCTCTTTCCACTTCTGAGTTCTTTGTTGACTTTACTAACAATATCCAAGGAACTTACAGAGAAAGGAGAAATTACCCCTTTCCTGTTAGAGGGGTTGGATTAGTTAATTTCTGGTGTCTCTTCTAGCTCTGAATACTATGAAACCTCTGATATACAGAAAATAATGATATATAGTGGCTAATACCTTGCACATCAAATTAAAGATCCACAAGAGATCTCAACATTTAGGTATCTACTCTTTGTTAGACACTGTGCAGTACAAAAGCGAGACAGTATTTGCCCTAAAGGAGCTCACATTCATAAATAAGCAAATGTAAGGTAAATTTCAAAAAAAAACCCAAAATCATATTGACGGGGAAAGGCAAGTACTAATCAACTGAGGAAATTAGGAAAGGCTTCTTAAAGGAGAAAGCATCAGAACTGAGCCATAAATAAGTGAGCTAGAGGTTCTTGGGGACAGAATTAAGAAGATTATTCCAGTCATGGACACAGAAGATAGAATGTCACATACAGGGAACAGCCTGTAGACCAGTTTGACAGAAGTGTAAGTACAGTGTAGAGAAGAAGTAATGTGTAATTAGCCTGGAAAGATAAACTCAAGGTAGATTGTAAAGGCCTTGAATTTGTATTCATCCCAAAGGTAATGAGTATCCACTCAGTCTTCTTGGGTAAGAGAGTAGCATGGTCAGTCATGTACTTTAGCATCAATATCAATTTGGCAGCTGTGTGAAAGATGTTTTGGAGAGGGGAAAAATCATGTGCAGGGAGGCATTAAGAGGCTACTATGATAATATTGGCAAGAATTGATGAGGACCTGGACTAGGGTAGTTTTTGTATAAAGAGAGAGGAGGGGAGAAGAGAGGTTATTGAGGTAAAATTGATAACTGATTGCATATGGCAAATGAATGAGAGTGAAGAGTTGGGGATGAATGATGAGTCCCTACCAAGTACTTGGAAGAATGCTAGACAGAAATAGAGAAGTCAGGAGGAACAGTGCATTTAGGGGGAAAAAGAATGAGTTCAATTGTGTACACATTAAAATTTAAGATGTGGAGTTTCAGATGCCTTTGGACATCTAGGTGGAGTTGTCTGGTAGGCGTAGGAGATAGATCAGGTTTGGATGTATAGTTTTGGGGGTCATCTGTATGGAGATGGTAGTTGAACTCCTGGGAACTAATGAGATTACTGAGAGAGTACAGAGAGATAAAGGTGAGAGCAAGGATAGAATCCTGGGCCATACACATATGTAGTGGGTAGGACCTTGGATATTAGGATTGTGGATATTGAACCTGCAGCAAAGGAGATTCAGAGGAAGAGACCAAAGAATGATAAGCTGAATCTAATAAGATGTAATTTAGTAGGGATAAATGTGAAGTCCTGTATTTGTAAAGGTGATTTTTTGAGTCCAAATTTATGATGGAGAAAGTATGTGAAAAACGAATGTTTTTGGAGGAGGTGATATTAATGGCCTTCAGCCTCAGTATAAAGCAACACTGTAATCGGGAAGTCTATTGAGATTTTAGGTGGTATTAAAAACAATCTCTCTTGTCTATACTGAGAGAATGGATAGTTCCAGTGTCTTCTGCTCTGATTATATCATGTCTACAGTACTGTGTTTGGCTGTGGTTCAACTTTTTGTGAAGGATATTGATAAATCAGAGAAAATCCAGAAGAATATGACTAAGATGGTGAGGGGACTAGGGACCACACTTAACAGGTCTCATTTGGAGCAACTGGTGGTGTTTAGCCTGAATAAGAGAAGACTTAGAAAAATGTAATAGCTGTTTTCAAGTACTTTAAAGGCTTAACATGAAGAAAAGGGATTCGATTTGTTTTGCATTTTGTTATGAATTGCTGTCAGCCACATTTTTAATAACTTACAGAGGAGATACTGACTGAACCTACAAATGTTTTAAATCTAAGCATTAATACTTCAAATACTATTTTTAAAAGTAGTTAACACATTTTATGCTGTTTTTAGAACTCTTGAAAATAATTTTACCTGAATCTTTTTTTTTTTTTTTGGTTACAGAGGAATGGTAGGAGTTATTCTCACTGCTGGGATTATTGGATGGTGTAGTTTCTCTGCTTCCAAAATTTTCATTTCTGCCTTAGCCATGGAAGGACAGCAACTTCTAGTAGCATATCCTTGTGCTTTGTTATATGGAGTCTTTGCCCTTATTTCCATTTTTTGAACTGAATATCTTGGATGTTGGACTTCAGTGGGCCAAATACTAAAACTGTAAAGGACATTGAACTCTTAAATCGGACCAGCAGACCGCGCTACACCATCACTATCATGCAGATTTAACTCTTGACCTTTGGAACAGTGGGAATAAACATATATCTCTTGTTCATTTTTATAGAACTTTTGAATACTTGGATTTACCTGCAGTGTGTCTAGCTTTAAGTTTAAGTGTTTGTGCTTATACAAATAAGATGTAATGTTTCTTTCCTCTTCCTACAGCTTTTAGAAAAACAACTTTGTTTCTTGCAAATTATTATGATGTTTTTGATAGATTTTTATCAAATAGGGGTGAAAGAGACCACACTTAATGGTCTTTCTAGAAACCATACCATGTGACACATTAGCAAAGATACTCCAATGCTAGATCTATTGGCAAAAATTGTTTCCCAAGGTATAGAAGAAAATTTTAGTACACTTGAACCAAATGCCTTGAAGCAAACATGTGATTCCTGATGTAATGTGTTGTGAGTTTGCATTTCAAAAATTGTTCCTTTAAATTATCTTATGTAAAAAGAACTTGCTAAAATGCAAAGGGGTACAAATGACTCAGTCTACTTCTGATAGACTTGAAATGTGAATAAATGTTTAGATATTAGCATTAGCAGAAATAAAGTGACTAGGACTGCCTAGTCAAAACTAATGCTCATGTTAACAGTTGATACTAGGTTCACAGTACTTCCCAGAAAAAAAAAATCACTAATGTTTTTGAGAAGGATACTTAAAATATGGCAGTTGTCAGTATTGCAGTTATCAATGTAAAGTACATTTGATGCTTATTGATTAAATTTTCCTGAAGTAATTTTACCTGTTGTTGAGTTGGCTTTTTCTAAACCATTTTCTGTCTCTCACTGTCTCTGTCAGTGCTGGTTTCGAAGTGTGTTTTCTGGTCACACTAGGCTTTAAGGACAGGTTTAACTGATACAAAGTCAAAAGGAAAAGGTTAAATATAAAGTAATTTAGTATAGCTGTTATAATATTACTTTCTCTTGCTGTCATCAAAACTACATTTGTCCCATTCTGAGTGATTTTTGTTGTTGTTGTTGTTTGGCCATAACCACACAGAAATAATACGTTTATATATTGATCATTAACTATTTATGATGAAATCATCACTGATTCTAGACAAAGTATAATTATCGGAAAAAATGCTGAGTTTCAAGAGAGGGAGAGAATTTTTTAAGCACATTCATTTAAAAAACTATGTTATACCAGTTCTTTAAAGATGCTTAATTTGTTTATATAATCTTGCATTCTTTGAGATCATGTTTTCAAGGCCAAAAGGTGACAGAAACAAATTCCACACATATTTTAAGAGGAATTTTTAGTTTATTCAATTTTTTACTCTTTTTATTCATCATAAAATTGGTAGATTTTGGAAAAAAAATCAGTGAACAATTTAAAAAAATAGTTTGTCAACTTTTGTTGTATTATTGCATGCTGGGTCGATATAATTTTTATAACTTTTTCATAATAAACTATCTGCATTTTTTATTATTAATTTTTAAACAGCTTCTGTAATAGAGAACTTTAGTGAGCTCCTGCTACTAATATTAAACTTTTCACAGAGAACAGGGTGAAGAGCTAATTGTTCTTTGGGAATTCCATTCTGCCCCTGCTCTTATTTAGGCTTGAAACAATTGACCCTTCATCTACATTCCCCAAATATGTACAGTTGTGGTGGTGAGTGGTTAGTTCAAGTTTTTTTCTTACATTATAAACCACGAAGTCACAGATAAATAAAAAGGGATAAAAATTTGTATATAAAACACTTACCATTGAACAAAGTACACAGTAAACTGATTCCTTTTATCTTTGGCTTTTGTTTTCTTCTATGTGTATATACATGTGCATTTGTGTATATGTATGCATACACATATATATATGTACATGTGGTTGTAGTCACCATCATTTTTACTCATCTTAACCTTCACTTCATAAAGGTTTTACCGTATTTCCTTCTATACTTTATATTTGAATGAACTTTTTCCCCATAAATTTTTACTTTTTCTGATTTTGGTGGGGAGGGGTGAGTGGAAGTTAGGTTTTAGCACCTGTGATTTCGTTGGTATGAGAACTTCCAGCTTCCTTCATCTAAGCAGGTCAACAACTTATCTGTAACAAAGCTCTCGAGAATGTTGCTTGGGGCAGTGAGATGTTGAATAACTTAATACAAGGTCATACAACTAGTATGTGTCAAAGGCAGAACTTGAATCCAAGATTTCTAGACTCAAGGCTACTGCTCCATTTCTCAGTGATAATGGTTTTTCAGAAACAAATAAGGACATAGCTATGCTGTGTTTAACCTATGCATAGCTATATTTAATAAGTTGACTATTCCTTGTGCCACCTGACTAGACATATAGTAATATTTGCCCGCTCTCAAACTCCACTTAGGTGTACAAAGCTATATAGATAGGCCTAGTATATGTCTTTAAATTATTATTGTTCCTCTGGATCCTTTGACACTGGGTACCAAGTTAAAAAGATAACCATGAAAGAGAGTATCTGGAATACAATTTAAGTGCTGCCTATTTGACTTTGTGCAAGTAAGTGCATTTTAACATGAGTCAAAACGTATTCTATCTGCTTTAAGGACAATTATAAATGTACTAAAAGGTGAACTCATCCCCAGGTCCCCTTAGCATTTATAAGGCCACCTACATAACTTTCTCATAACAATTGGAAACTTTGGAAGTGAAAGGAAGCAACAAAGATAAATCCACATGCAAAGGACTGGTATTCAAGTTCTAGTTCTGCTGTTTCCTGAATATGGGAACTTGGCCAGGGCACTCAGTCTCCATGGGCATCACAATTTCCTTATTTACAAACTAGAGGAGTTGGACTAGATTACTCTTCTTGCTCTAAATCCATGAACCTGAGATCCTATGTACCCTGCCAAATTAGCATAAGAAATGAATACCATCCCATGAAACCTGCTGTCCTGAAGAACAGATCTAATGAAATGACTGATTCAACTTTCATACTTTTTGCTGGTAGAAATTTTGTTTTTTTTTAGTCTTATATAAATGAAACAGAATGCTGTTTCAAAAGTGAAACAACCCCTATGGTGCATGAAGCATGCAAAAACAGCATCTGAAGCAAATTTGACACTTTAAAGCCTTTCTGCTCTAAGAGTTCCTTCAGTTAAATTTGGCCTTGTAAACTAGCACTGACTCACTTTGTGAGTTTAACATTAAACTCCATCCACTAGTGATTAAATAAGAATTATAATTAGCTGTCCTGTTCTCATTTTTATAAATTTCAACTTTTGGAAAACAAAAACAAAACTTAAAAACCTTGATTTTCTTTTTAATTAAGGTTTTTATTCTTAACTAAAAAAGGGCATTTCCATAATCAAAGTAGACACAAAAAAGAAGTTTACATGTAAAACTAAATATTCCATACTGCTTACATTCATAAAAAAAGTATAATACATTCAAGCCATTACTTTTAAAAGTACGCTGCTTTGTGGTGCTTCCTTTTGAACTATCTTCTGTACTCTCTATACTTTTAAAAATGTTTCAGAATAAAATAAATAAAACATTGCAACAAGCACAATCAAATTTGCACTTCAAAAATCTGTCTCCTCCATGTTGACTTCATCACCTCTGTCTAGGTAACCTTTGTAGTTCCTATGGTTGGTTGCTATCTTGATCACAATCTTTCAATCCTAAGTCTTTAAAAGTTACTTTTTTTTCCCCCAATGTTGTCATATAAATATTCCCCTGGTTCAGCTCACTTTTCTCTGAATCAATTCATATTTCCCAGGATACAATGAAATTGTCTACATTTCTTACGGCACAAGAATA
>NW_020954641.1:37651404-37659771 GCF_900497805.2 Vombatus ursinus
CTGGAATTTGGTTTTCCTTATGACTATTCTCTTTGTTTTATCCTCTCTTACCTCACCCTCCCATTGAGGCCCTGGTGAGGCTGATATATTTCTACACAAAACTTGTGTGAATGTATAAAAGTGGATTAAAGTTCATGTGATACCAGCTACCAGCAATTTCTTCATATTTATATTTCCTTGCCCCAACTGTGGAAGATAGTTAATTGCACCCCTTTGTTTCTCCTTTCTCTATTAGCATATGCCTTATGCCCTCCCTTTCCTTTCCCTTCTAAAAACCTTCAGAATACAACCAATTCATCTTAAAGTCCTCTTTTTTTCTTCCCTCTCTCAATGCCTTTTGAAGACATTAAGGTTCTAAAGGGACACATTTTCCCCCCATTAATTAAAAGTTAGCCCTTTATCATAGAGTTCCTTTCAATTGTTCAAATAAATTTACCTTTCTAGGTTCCTTTTGAGTTTTGTATTTGCGTTTCAGACTTTCTGCTCAGCCCTGGTCTTTTCATCAAGAATCCTTGAAACTCTTGTTATTAATTAAAGATCATTTTCCCCTGTAAGATTATACTCAGCATTTCAAGCTAAGTTATTCTTAATTGTAAACCTTTATTTTTTGCCTTTTGGAATATTTCATTCAAAGAGCTCTGGTTTTTATTAGACACTGCCAGGCCTTCTAGAATTCTGATAAAGGTTCTTTCTGAATGCTTATAGTGTTTTAATTGATAGAAGCTTTGGATTTTGGCTGTGATATACCTTGGACTTTTCTTTTGGGGTTTTTCTTTCAGGAGATGAGCAGTGGATTCTTTCTATCTTCACTTTGCCCTCAGGTTCTAACAGAAATGGGCAGTTTTCATGATTTCTTGAAATATAATTGTCTAGACTATTTTTTTTTTAAAAATCATGATTTTTTTAGGGAGTCCAATTATACTTAAATCATCTCTCAACCAATTTTCCAGATCTGTTGTTTTTGATAGCAGATACTTACATTTTATTCTATTTCTTCATCCTTTGATTTTCCTCTGATATTTCTTCTCTCATGGTTTCATTGATTTGTCCTTGGTCTGTTCCAGGGAGTCTGTTACTGGAATTTGATTTGTTGCTTTCTCTTCTAAGCTATTTATTCTTATTCCATTTCTTTCCTCCACAGTTTTTATTTCATTTTTTTTTAATCTCTTACTTCCTTTATTCTAGGTAATATGGTCCTTGTAGAAAATTCTTTTGTGTGCATGCCCATGTGTGTATCTGTTTACAGTCATGGAGTTATTCTCTCCTAGGTTGAATTATTATTATTTTTTTTAATATCTGAATCTGTTATAATTCTTTATAGTGGTCAGTGTCTTCTCGTGCTTGCTTATCTCTTCAGCGTTAGTTCATGGGCCAAGGGAGGCCCTGTCTCCTGCTGTGATTTTAGTTGGGATGGTCTTCCCTGCTTTGTCTGGACTTGTGTTTCCTAAGTTCCTCTTTATCCATCTCCCAAGTTTATCCTTCACTAGATACTTTTGATTCAGAGAACTGAATGTTCAGGGCCCTCTATGGCATCTCAGGACAGAATGCTTGGGACCTGTGTCTAGGATGTCCCTAGATGATTGGTGCTGGTTGCGATTGCTCCCTGTGCCTTCCAAGGTCCCTACTGTCTGTGTCTGACCTCCTTGTGATTTTCTTGAGGAATCCCTCTGCTCTTGCTAAGCCCAGATACAGGTCTTTCCTGGCTACAGATGTGTATGTCCTGTCTCTGGGTCAGCTGGGAGGCTGCTCTTTTGTTTGCCTGAATTGATATTGGTTTTGGTTTTGCCTTTTCCCTATTGCCTATGGGCTTCTGGGTGGCTTTTAGTGCGGTCTTAGAGTGAAAGGAATTACTTACTATACTTTGTCAGTAGATTTCTTGATCATTATTTGGGCTGATGTGAATTTTTTTTTTTAATTTTTAGTGAAGTGTAGGGGAACTATACTGCCTGCTTCTTTTCAGTCAACCACCTTGGCCGGAAACCTAAAATTTTGAGTTTTCCAAGCATTCTATTTATACCAATTAATCTGCTTACAAATTATTTTGAACTTGCAGATTTAGAATAGGCCATTTAGAATTGTGTAATTATAAAAGAAAAATTTTAAAAATATAGCAGCAGTCAAGTTTTTTTTTTCTTTTTAATGGACTATTGGAGATTTTGGAAGCATTGAGAATAACAATATGTTTATTGCCCGTGACATAAGCAAGAACTTATCATCATCATCATAAATACCTAGCATTTACATAGTATTTTAAGCTTTTCAAAGCATTGTATATATGTTACCTCATTGATGCTAACATCCTGGTAAGACAGGTGCTATTATTACCCCCAGTTTGCCAGAGAGGAAATGGACTAAAAGACGCTAAATAGCTTGCACAGAATCACACAGCTATGAGTATCTGAGGTAGGATTTGAACTCAAATCTTTCTGACTCCAATTCCATGACTCTTACCCACTGCATCACCTATGAGCTGTCATCTACTTTAATGAACAGGTAAAACTGATTTTGTATTTTATGTATCAGTGTGCATTAGTGTTCGCTTCTAATATGCAAGAAAATAGTGTGCTCTCAAGTATTTCCAGCTCTCCCTTTCTTAATCCTATTTGGACTTAAAAGTTTTATCCTTTATAAACAAATGGCTACTCACTAAAAGTTAACTTCTGCCCAGCCTTTGTATGAATCAATGAGGTTTGATTATGTCACTTTGTTCAGGGTCAGTGTTGTGGAGGTTTCTTCTTTATATCTGTAGCACAGTATTTTATTCATTTAGGCTATAGATGCATTCTAGGTTTTCGGAGATAGGCAAACTATTGCTTTTCCTTAAAAATCTGTTCAGTTATTGTAGTTGAAGAAAATACATCCTGTGTTTTCTTTTACAATATGACTAATGTGAAAATATGTTTTGAATGACTACACATGTATACTCTATATATTATTACTTATATTCTTAAAGACAGGGGAAGGGAATCATGGAGGGAAGGAGGAGAGCATTTGGAACTCAAAAGTTTTTCAAATGAATGTTAAAAATATTTCTACATGTAAATAGAAAAAAATAAAAATAAAGTAAATAAGAGAACAAGAAAATACATCATAAATTATATCTAATTATTGTTTCTTTAAGACACTGAAGAATAAACCTTTTGATAGTATTTAGTTCTGACTGTGATCACAGATGGTAGTATCACCTCTGTCCTAGTGCACCAAGTTCCTCTCATTTTAATGAAGCACATTATCTGCTGATGGAGCACAATGTCCTGTGTTTATGCAAGTAAATTAAAATGATTACCTCCTCAAATTAGAACTAATTAACTGCTGAGCTGTTCCCTAATTTTAAGCCTCAAATACTTCCTTGAGCATATTAGGTTCTAAAAACTGGATATTACATTTTTGTGAGTTTAGTCAATTAAGCCTACCTTGCATATATAAATCTGGTTTATTTCTGAAGCTAGCACTAAATCTGCAGAGAGCTTGTAGGATAATTCATTATGTATTAAACTATTTCAAGTAGCTTTTCTTACGCTTGTAGAAAAAAAATTAAAAAAATTAAGGGCTCAGGAAAACCTTTTAAAATGTCATGAATGGTGCTTCAGTTTTGTTTGGTTTACCCTTCTTAATTTACCAATCCTGATTTTTAACAGTTAAGGACAAAAGGAGTAGCGAAGCAATAGTATAAAGTGGTTTTTTTTTTAATGTTTTGATTGTTTAAAAATGTTTGTAATCAATTTGAAATTCACCTGCATATGTCTTAAAACAGTTCTAGGGCAAAGTCATTTAACGATTTACGATTTTATTGAAGTGGATTCTCCCACTTGTGTGCAACACAGCCCTTTTATACCTTTGGATATTCTTCATGAGTTTCTGTGGCTGAAAAACAAAACAAAACAACTTATCTAGTGGACAATCTATGGTGACAAACCTCTTCAGATTTAGCTAGGCTGTCCTTCAGATGATAAATGTTCTTCACATTGTCCTCGAAGGACTTGCATGCTAATCTTTCAAATTGGTTTGTAGGATCTTGTAGAGCTTGTGTTCTGCTAACATAGCGTTTAGTGATACAGAACCCCTCCCACCCCTACCTCCCACCCATGCCACATTAAGGAATTATATTTTAGTGAAGTGAATAAAGTGTATCCTAACAAAAAAATGATCTTATGTTTTTGGTATGGTTTGTTCTGTCATAGTCCATAATAATCTTGGAAGACCAGATATGAGGTTCTTATCAGAACTTTTATGGCTTTCCCTTTTTAGATGCTAATTTTTTTCTTAGCCAAAGTTCTATAGGTTTTGAAAATTTAAATTATTTTATCTTCCTGATGTTTCTTACAGTGTTACTTATTGTGGGTATAGTTTCCTATGGTTTTTGAAGCTTTTTTTCCATATTTTAATTTCATTAAATATTTTCTAATTACATATAAAAAATTTTAACTTCCAAATTTTCTCCCTTTTCCCCTATTCTTTCTCTTTGAGAAGGCAAGAACTTTGATTTCAATTATACATGGGAGGTCATTTAAAACATTTCCGTATTAGCTATATTACAGAAGAAAACACAAAATAAAACAATAAAAATGAGGAAAAATTTAAAAAGTATGCTTCAATCTGCATTCAGAGTTCATCAGGTCACTCTCTCTGGAGGTGGATAGCATTTTTCATCATGGGTCCCTTGGAATTGTCTTCAATCATTGTCTTGATCAGAGTAGCTAAGCTTTCAAAGCTGATGGTCCTTACAGTATCGATGTTACCGTGTACAATGTTCTCCTGGTTCTGCTCACTTCACGTTGCATGAGTTCATATAAGTCATCTCAGGTTTTTCTGAAAGAATCCTGCTTATCATTTCTTATAGCACAATAACATTCTCTCAGAGCCATATATCACAACTTGTACAGCCATTCCCTGTTTAATGGACATCCCCTCAATTTCCAGTTATTTGCCACCACAAAAAGGGCTGCTATAAATATTTCTGTACAAATAGGTCCTTTTCCTTCTTCTTTGATATTTTTGAGATACAGACCTAGTAGTGGTATTGCAGGATCAAAGGATATACAGAGTTTTATAGCCTTTTGAACATTTTTGCAAATTGTTCTCCAGAATCGTTGGACTAGTTCACAACTCTACCAACAGTGCATCAGTGCCCTGATTTTTCCATGTTCCCTCCAGCATTTGTCATTTGCCTTTTCTGTCATATTTGTCAGTCTGAGAGGTATGAGGTGATATCTCAGAGTTGTTTTAATTTTCATTTCTCTAATCAGTAGTGATTTAGAGCATTTTTTTCCATATGACTATTGATAGCTTTGATTTCTTCTTCTGAAAATTTCCTGTTCATGTTCTTTGACCATTTATCAACTTGGAAATGACTATTTTTTATAAATTTGGCTCAGTTCCCTATATGTTCGAGAAATGAGGCCTTTATGAGAAAAACTTGCTGAAAATTATTTCCCCAGTTTCTTGTTCCCCTAATTTTGACCACATTGCTTGTATGTGTATTGTGCAGAAGCTTTTTAATTTCATGTAATCAAAAATATCTATTTTACTCACCATAATACCCCCATCTCATTTGGACGTAAACTGTTCCTTTTTCCATAGATCTGACATGCACATTTTCCCATGTTCCCCTTATTTGCTTATGATATTACTCTTTATGTCTAAATCACTTATCCATTTTGACTTATCTTGGTATAAGGTGTGAGAGGTTGGTCTATGACTAGTTTCTGTCACTAGCTTTCTAGTTTTCCCATAAATTTTTTGTCAAATGCTGAATTCTTATCCTCAAAGCTTGGACCTTTGGATTTATCAAATATTAGATTACTATGGTCATTCACTACTATGTATTGTGAACCTAATCTATTCCACTAATTCACCATTGTATTTCTTAGCCAATACCAGATTATTTTGATGATTACCACTTTGTAATATAGCATGAAATCGAGTGCTGCTAGGCTGCCTTCCTTTACATTTTTTTTCATTAATTCCCTTGATTTTCTTTACCTTTTGTTCTTCCAGATGAATTTTATATTTTTAGCTCTATAAAATAATTCCTTAGTAGTTGGATTGGTGTGGCACTGTATAAATAAATTAAGTAGAATGGTCATTTTTATTATATTAGCTCAGCCTATTCATGAGCAATTAATATTTGTCCAGATGTTTACTGTAGGTCTATTTTTATTTGAGTGAGAAGTGTTTTGTAATTCTGTCTGTATGATCCCTGGGTTTGTTTTGGCAGGTAGACTCCCAAGTATTTTATGTACTTATTTTAAATAGAATTTATTTTTCTACCTCTTGCTGGTGGATTTTGTTGGGAGTATATAGAAATGCTGATGATATATGTGGATTTATTTTATATCTTGCAACTTTGGTAAAGTTGTTAATTATTTCAATTAGTTTTTTTTTAGTTGATTCTATGGTGTTTTCTAAGTATACCATTATGTCTTTTGCAAAGAGTGATAGTTTTGTTTCCTTATTGCCTATTTTTATTCCTTCAATTTCTTTTTCTTGTCTTATTGCTGTAGCCAGCAATTCTAACACAATATTGAACAATAA
Source organism: Vombatus ursinus (assembly GCF_900497805.2). NCBI lineage: Eukaryota > Metazoa > Chordata > Mammalia > Diprotodontia > Vombatidae > Vombatus > Vombatus ursinus. The sequence goes on from NW_020954641.1 coordinate 37,657,939, forward strand.
TGTTGATAGTGGACATCTTTACTTTACTCTCCTTATCTTACTGGGAAAGCTTCAAATTTATCCCCATTACAGATCATGCTTGCTCTTGGTTTTACATAGATACTACTTGTCATTTCAATGATATGCTTTTTAATGATTTTTTTTTGATGAGGCAATTGGGGTTAAGTGACTTGCCCAGGGTCACACAACTAGTAAGTGTTATGTGTCTAAGACTGGATTCGAACTCAGGGCCTCCTGACTCCAAGGCCAGAGCTCTATGCACTGTGCCACCTAGCTGCCCCCCCTTTTTTTTTTAAATATAGGAATGAATATTGTATTTTTGTCAACAGCCCTTATAATTTCTTTTTAAAAAATTTTAATAGTATTTTATTTTTTACCCGCAGTCACGTCAAGAAAATTTTTAGCATTCACTTTTTACAAGATTGTAAGTTCCAGATTTTTCTCCCTCCCTCCCTTGCCTCCCATCTTCTGAAAATGGTAGACAGTTTGATATAGTTTATACATGTACTATCATGTAAAAACATTTCCATATTAGTCACAGTTGTGAAAGAAGAGATCAAAAGGAAAAAAAAATGAGAAAGAATAAAGTAAGTGAAAAAAAACTATGCTTTGATCTGCATTCAGAGTCCATCAGTTTTTTATCTGGCTACGGTTAACATTTTCCTTTGTGAGTCTTTTCTACTTGTCTTGTATCATTGTGTTTCTGAGAAGAGCTGAGTCATTCAGAGTTGATCATGATATAACATTACTGATACTGTATACAATGTTTTCCTGGTTTTGCTCATTTCACTTTGCATCAGTTCATATAAATCTTTTCAGGTTTTTCTGTAATTGGCCTGTTCATCATTTCTTATTACACAATAGTATTCCCTTACATTCACATACTGTAGCATATTCAGACATTCCCCAATTGATGGGCATCTTTTCAATTTTCAATATTTTGCCACCACAAAAACTGCTGGTATAAACATTTGTGCACATGTAGGACCTTTTCCTCTCTTTGTGATGTCTTTGGGATACATACTTAGTAGTGGTATTGCTGGATCAAAGGGTATACACAGTTTGGTTGCCCTTTGGGAATAGTTCCAAACTGCTCTCCAAAATTGTTGGATCAGTTCACAACTCCACAAACAGTGCATTAATGTTCCATTTTTCCTGCATCTTCTCCAGCATTTATCATTTTCCTTTTCTGTCATATTAATCTGATAGGTGTGAGGTGGTAGCTCGGAGTTGTTTTAATTTGCATTTCTCTAATAAAAAGTGATTTAGATCACTTCTTCATATGCCTATAGATAGCTTTGATTTCCTCATCTTAAAACTGCCTGTTCATATCCTTTGACCATTTATTAATTGAGGAATGGCTTGTATTCTTGTACATTTGACTCAGTTCTTTCTGTATTTTAAAAATGAAGCCTTTATTAGAGACACTTGTTATAAAGATTGTTTCCTATCTTTCTGCTTTCCTTCTAATCTTGATTGCATTGGTTTTATTTGTACAAAAGCTTTTTAGTATAATCAGAATGATCTGTTTTACATTTGTAATGCTCTCTGTCTTTTGTTTGGTCATGAATTCTTCCCCTCCCCATAAATCTGACAGGTAGACTATTCCTTTCTCTTCTAATTTGCTTATGGTGTCACCCTTCACGTCCAAATCATTCCAAAGTTCTGTCATATCTAACTTTTCTAACATTCTGTTTACCTCCTCAGTTTTTTTCTTGTTTATTTTTTGGTTGGATTTATCAAGTTCTTAGAGGGGACAGTTGAGGTCCCCCACTAGCATAGTTTTTTTTTTCCTTTCCTTTCCTTTCCTTTCCTTTCCTTTCCTTTCCTTTC
>NW_020954641.1:37659871-37808825 GCF_900497805.2 Vombatus ursinus
TTTCTTTCTTTCTTTCTTTCTTTCTTTCTTGCTTTCTTGCTTTCTTGCTTTCTTGCTTTCTTGCTTTCTTGCTTTTTTTTTTTTTGATGAGGCATTGGGGTTAAGTGACTTGCCCAAGGTTACACAGCTAGTGAGTGTTATGTGTCTGAGGCCAGATTTGAAGTCAGGTGTTACTGACTCCAAGGCCAGAGCTCTATCCTCTGTGCTACCTAGCTGCCCCTCCCCTAACTAGTATAGTTTTGCTTTCTGTTTTTTCCTGTAACTCACTTAACTTCTCCTTTACGAATTTGGATGCTATACCACTTGATACATATATGTTTAGTATTGCTATTGCTTCATTGTCTATGGTACCTTTTAGCAAGATGGAGTTTCCTTCCTTATCTCTTTTAATTTTATCTATTTTTGTTTTTATTTTGTCTGAGATCAGGATTGCTACCCCTGCTTTTTATATTTCAGCTGAAGCATAGTAGATTCTGTTCCAGCTCCTTACCTTTACTGTGTGTGTGTGTGTGTGTGTGTGTGTGTGTGTGTGTGTGTGTCTCAGCTTCAGATGTATTTCTTGTAAATAGCTTATTGTAGGATTCTGGTTTTTTTATCTACTCTGCTATCTGCTTCCATTTTATGAGAGAATTCATCCCCTTCACATTACAGTTATGATTACTATCTGTGTGTTTTCATCCATCTTGTTCTTCCTCCAGTCTGTCCTCTCTCCTTTCAGCCTTTCCCTCCTGATCAGTGTTTTGCTTCTATCAACCACCTCTCCTGATCTGCCCTCCATCTGTCAGTCTCCCTATCCTCCCACCTTTATTTGATCTCCTCCCCTACTGTATTGCTGTTGGGCAAGATAGCTTTCTATATTCAACTGATTGTGTATATAATTCCCTCTCTGAGGTAATACTGATGAGAGTAATGTTCAAGTGATGTTCATCACCCACCCTCCCATTTTCCCCTCCACTTTAATAGGTCTTTAGTGCCTCTTCATGTAAAATAATTTATCCAATTCTGCATCTTTGTTCTTTCTGCCCCCATTGTACTTCTCTTTCTCATCCCTTAATTTTTTTTATGCCATTCTCTCAAATTCGACTTATACCCATACCCTCTGTCTGTATATATTCTTTGTAGCTGTACTGTTAGTGATACAATTTTTATGAATTACAAGTATCATCTTCCCATGAAGGGATGTAAATAATTTAGCCCTATTGAATGCCTTACATTATCTTTTCTTTTTTTGTTTATGCTTCTCTTGGGTCTTGATATTGGAGGTCAAATTTTTGGTTTAGTTCTGGTCTTCTTCTTATGGAAGCTTGAAATCCTTCTATTTCATTGAATAACTCTTTTTTTCCCTTGATGTATTATGCTTAGTTTCACTGGGTAAGTGATTCTTGGTTGTAGTCCTATACTCCTTTGCCTTCCAGAATATCATGTTCCATGACCTCTGATCCTTTAATGTTGCAGCTGCCAAGTTCGGTGACTTCCTGATATTTGAATTGTTTCTTTCTTGCAAATTTTAGCATATTTTACTTAACCTGATAGTTCTGATATTTGGCTATAATGTTACTTGAAGTTTTTATTTTGAGATCTCTTTCCTGAGATGATCTGAGGATTCTTTCAATGCTATTTTGCCCTCAGAATATCAGGGCACTTTCCCTTGATAATTTCTTGAAAGACTCTGTCCAAGTCATGCTTCTTTTGATTGTGGCTTTCAGGTAGTCCAATGATTCTGATATTGTCTCTCTTGGGTCTATTATCCAGATCAGTTGTTTTTCTCATGAGGTATTTTACATTTTTTTTGTTTTTTGTTTCATTTCATTTCTTTTCATTCTTTTAAATTTGTTTGCTTGATTCTTGATGTTTCACAAAATCACTAGCTTCCACTTGCCCAATTCTAACTTTTTTAAAAAATTTTTATTTTTTATTTTTTAACATGTGTTTTTAAAACTTTGGGTTACATATTTTCTCCTTTCCTCCTTCCCCACTCACCCTCATTGAAAAGGCAAGCATCCTGATACAGGTTATAGAGGCGTAATCATCCAAAACACTTCCATAGTAGTCATGTTGTGAAAAACTAAGTATATTTCCCTTCATCCTATCCTACCCCCTATTTATTCTGTTCTCTCTTTTGACCCTGTCCCTCCTTAGTAGTGTTTGCTTTTATTATCCCCTCCCCCAATCTGCCCTCCCCTCTGTCAGCCCCCTGCTCTCTTGTCCCCTTTCCCCCTTATTTTCCTGTAGGGTAAGATAGATTTCCATACCCCATTGTGTATGTTATTCCTTCCTTAAGCCAAATCCTATGAGAATAAGATTCACTCATTCCCTTTCACCTTCCCCCATTTCCCCTTCACTGTAAAAGCCTTTTCTTGTCTGTTTCATGTGAGATAATTTACCCCATTCTACTTCTTCTTTTCTCCTTCTCTCAGTATAATCCTGTCTTACCCCTTAATTTTATTTTTCAGATATCACCCCTTCATCTTCAACTCACCCTGTGCCATCTCTCTTTCTCTCTATCTATCTATCTATCTGTCTATCTATCCATACATATAATTTTTTTCCCTCCCACTACCCTAATACTGCCAAAAGACTCATGAGTTACAAATATTATCTTTCCATGCAGGAATGTAAACAGTTCAACCTTAATAAGTCTCTTATGATTTCTCTTTCCTGTTTACCTCTTCCATGTTTCACTTGATTCTTGTATTTGAAAGTCATATTTTATATTCAGCTCTGGTCTTTTCCTCAGGAATGCTTGAAAGTCCCCTATTTCATTGAATGACCAATTTTTCCCCTGAAGGATTATACTCAGTTTTGCTGGGTGGGTGATTCTTGGTTGTAATCCTATCTCTTTTGCCCTCCAGAATATCATACTCCATGCCCTCCAGTCCTTAATGTAGAAGCTGTTAAATCTTGTGTTATCCTGATTGTGTTTCCACAAAACTTGAATTGTTTCTTTCTGGCTGCCTGCAGTATTTGCTCCTTGACCTGGGCATTCTGGAATTTGGCTACAATATTCCTAGGAGTTTTTTGGGGGGGATCTCTTTCAGGAAGTGATCAGTGGATTCTTTCAATTTGTATTTTGCCCTCTGGTTCTAACATATCAGGGCAGTTTTCCTTGATAATTTCTTGAAAGATGATGTCTAGGCTCTTTTTTTGATCATGGTTTTCAAATAGTACAATAATTTTTAAGTTCTCTTTCCTGAATCTATTTTCTAGGTTAGTTGTTTTTCCAATGAGATATTTCACATTCTCTTCTATTTTTTCTTTCTTTTGGATTAGTTTTACAGTGCCTTGATTTCTCAAATAGTTGCTAGCTTCCAATTGCTAATTTTTAAGGAAGTATTTTCTTCAGTAAGCTTTTGAACTTCCTTTTCCATTTGGCCAATTTTGCTTTTTAGGGCATTCTTCTCCTCATTGGCTTTTTGGACCTCTTTTGCCATTTGGGTTAGGCTATTTTTAAGGTGTTATTTTCTTCAGTATTTTTTTGGATCTCCTTTAGCATCATTTTCAGTTTTTCTTCTACTTTTCTTACTTGCTTCTCAAAATCCTTTTTGAGCTCTTCCATGGCCTGGAACCAATTCATATTTTTCTTGGAGGCTTTGGATGTAGGAGCTTTGGCTTTGTTGTCTTCTTCTGGTTGTATGTTTTGATGTCCTTTGTCACCAAAGTAAGATAATATAGTCTGACTCTTTTTGCACTACTTGCTCATGATCCCAGCAAATTACTTGAGTTATAAACTCTTTGTAAAAGTAGGAGTCTGTTTCCAGTGCGGAGAATGTACTGTCCCAAGCTTCAGAGGTTTTGTGCAGCTGTTTTTAGAGATAACTTTTAGGGACCTGTAAATTTTCAGTTCTTCCAAGGTGCTATGATCAAGGGTGAGGTGTTTACTCCTTTCCTGGCCTGTGCTCTGCTTTATGAGTGACCACAAGAACTCTTTTCTGTCTTGGAACTGTGAGGAGGGTTTCCTCTCCACAGCCACTATAAGCTCCACCATGCCAGCGCTCCTCCTCACCCCAGGACCACCACCCAGAACTGTGACCCAGATCCAAGCACGGGCAAAGCAAGAGAATCCTGCACCAGCAGAGAGATGCCTACAATCCCCCTCTGATCTGCCACTCAATTCCCCCTCAGTTTGTGGGCCAGAAGCTCAGGAAGCAGCCACCACCCCAGGGCCGAGCTTGAGGAATGGGGCTGGGACCCCGCACTTCTCTCTCACCACCACAGAAATAGACTTTTCCCACTGACCTTCTAAGTTGTCTTTGGCATTCATGGGTTGAGAATTCTGGAGACCCCCACAGCTGCCTGCGATTCAGTCCTCTAAGGCTTGCTCCAAGTTCGCTGCAGCCTGTGTGCCCACACCGAACTGCGTTCCTCTCTCAGCCCAGCGCGATATACCTTTCTGATTAACCATCCAGGTTTTCTTGGGCTGGAAATTTGTTTCACTTTGTCTTTTTGTTGGTTCTGCTGCTTTGGAATTTGTTTAGAACCATTTTTTATAGGTATTTGGAGAGGTTTGGGGGAGAGCTCAAGAAAGTCACTACTTTTCTCTGCCATCTTGGCTACGCCCCCAATTCTGATTTTTAAGGTGTTTTTTCTTCAATTAACTCTTGTACTTTCTTGTTGATTAGGCCAATTATACTCTTTAAGGAGTTGTTTTCTTCAGTGGATTTTTAAAAATCTCCTTTCCCATTTGGGCAGTTCTACTTTTTAAGCAGTTTTCTCAGGTTCTTTTTTCATAATTCTCTTACATCACTCTCATTTCTTTTCCCAGTTTTTCTTCTACCTCTCTGGTTTTTAAGTTCTTTTTTGAACTCTTCTGAGTTTTTTTTTTTCCTGGACTTGAGACCACTTCACATTTTTCTTTGGGGTTTTGCCCATAGGTGTTTTAACTTTGTTGTCCTCTTCTGAGTTTGTGTCTTGTTCTTCCCTGTCACCATAATAACTTTCTATGATCAGATTCTGTGTTTTTTTGTTTGTTTTTTGCTCATTGTTTTTTTTTTCCCTTTTCCTTTTCTTTTAAATTTAAGCTTTGCACCCAGGGTGAAAGGGGCACTGTCTCAGGCTTCTTGTTCCAGGGGCTGCAGACCCTCACTGTTTACCTGGTGCTTCACTGATGTTGCCCTGAGGCCCACAAGGGACCCATGAATCTGGTGCTGTGCTGAGAAAGTGGAGTAGGGGGTGGTTGGTGCTGGTGAAGGCTGTAGGGGCTTGCAAGCTTTCCAGGTGCTGAGCTGAGGTCCTAATGGTGGTGTCTTGCGTGTGCTGAGGCCCAGTGGGGTGTTCCTGCTTTTCCCTGGGGCTACACTGAAGCATATGAAAGTCTGTTCACTGGAGTATGCTTGTTTGCCTGGGGTTACACTGAAGCACATGGATGTCTAGCCTACTTTTTTGTCATGCTGGAGGCTTTTCATTTGCCCTGGGCTGTGGTGAAGTACATGGTGGTTCTTGGAGCCAGAGTCTGCCAGTTCCCCTGGCTATACTAAGGCACTTGTGGGGGGGGGGGTCCTGGTGTTGACATTTGCTTGCTCCATCACACTGGGGCTCAGGATCTCCCACTGGTTTGCTGAGGTGGGGTTTGCTGCTGGTTTGTTAGAACTCCCCTTTTACTCGAATGAGATGGAACTTTCTTGCTTCTATTCCAAGTTTCTTGCACTAAAAGATAGTTTCACCTTGTCTTTTTCCAGGTTCTGCTGTTCCAGGATTTGTTTTGGGGTTCCAGGATTTTGTTTTGGGGCTATTTTAAAATCGTTTGCAGGTGAATATGGGAGAGTTACAGTGATTTACTGCTTACTCTGCCATCCTGGCTCCCGTGTCCCTTATGAGTTCTTAGAGAGCTTTGTTGGTGATATTTAGAAATGTTGATTATCTGGTTTTATTTTGTATCCTACTTTGCTAAAAATTCATTGTTTCATTAATTTTAGGTGAATCTCTAAGATTTTCCAAGAGTATTGTCTTTTTGTCTGCAGAAAGAGATAGTTTTATTTCCTCATTGCTCATTCTTATTCCTTTTTTTTCTCTTATTGCTATTGCTAGCATTTCTAGTACAATATTGAACAATATTGATGATAATGGTCATCCTTGTTTCGCTCTTGATTTTACTGGGAAGGCTTCTAGCATATCCCTGTTACAGAAAATGCTTACTGATGGTTTTAGGTAGATGCTTCTTGTTTTAAAGAAAAATCCATTTATGCCTATGATTTCAAGTGTTTTGTAGGAATGAGTATTGTATTTTTCTAAAGTTTTTATGCATCTATTAATATAATCATATGATTTTTGTTGCTTCTGTTATTGATATAATCACTTATGTTTTATACTGAACCAGTGCTTCATTCCTGTTATAAATCCTACTTAGTCATAATGTATAATCTTTGTGATATGTCATTGCAGTTTCCAGCTAGAATTTTTTTTAACATTTTTGCATGTATATTCATTAGTGAAATCAGTCTATATTATTCTTTCTCTGTTTTTGCTCTTCCTGTTTTAGATATCAGCACCATATTTGTTTCATAAAAGGAGTTTGATAGGACCTTCTGTGTCTATTATTCCAAATAGTTTATTTAATATAGGAATTAGTTGATCTTTAAATATTTCATAGAATTAACTTGTAAATTCATCTGGTCTTGATGCTTTTTTTTTGGAAGTTTATTTATGGGTTATTCAATTTCTTTTTCTGAAATTGGTTTATTTAGATATTTTATTCCCTCTTCTGTTAATCTGCAAAGTTAATATTTTTAAAGTAGTCTTCCATTTCATATAGATTGTTAAATTTATTGCCTTGTAATTGGACAAAATAACTCCTAATAATTGCTTTACTTTCATCTTCATTGGTAGTGTTTTCACCTTTTTCATTTTTTATATTAGTGATTTGTTTTTTTCTTTTTTTTTTTTTAAATCATATTGAACCAATGGCTTACTTTATTGGGTTCTCCCCCCCCCATAAAACCAACTTCTCATTTTGTTTATTTTTTTTAAATTCAATTGTAATTCAATGGCATTTTGCATTCAGTTTTATTAATCTCACCTTTAATTTTCAAGATTCCAATTTGGTGTTTAATTGGGGGCTTTTAATTTGTTCTTTTTTAAAAGTTTTTTTGTTAATTGCATATCCACCTCATTGATCTGCTCTTTTTCGATTTAAATCATGTAAGCATGTAGAGATATAAACTTTCTTCTTATTACTGCTTTTACTGCATCCAATAAGTGTTGGTATGTTGTCTCATTATGATCGTTCTCTTTAATAAAATTATTTATGGTTTCTATGACCCATTCATTCTTTTTTTATTATTATTATTTTTACTTATTTTAATTGGTGAAACATTTGGGGTTAAGTGACTTGCCTAGGGTCACACAGCTAGTAAGTCAAATGTCTGAGGCCAGATTTGAACTCAGGTCCTTCTGACTCCAAGGCCAGAGCTCTCTGCACTGTGCCACCTCGCTGCCCCAACCCATTCATTCTTTAAGATTAGGTTACTTAGTCTTTTAACCTATGATTCCATGATCCTTTATTAAATGTATTTTATTGTATTATGATCTGAAAAGAATGCATTTAGTATTTCTGTTTTTCTGCATTTGACTATAAAGTTGTTTTTACGTCCTAATCTGTGGTCATTTTTTTGAAAAGGTACCATATACTACTATACCTCTTTTTGCATTTGGCCAATTCTGCTTTTTAAGGAATTATTTTCATCAGTGAATTTTTGTGCCTCTTTTTCCATTTTGCCAATTCTATTTTTTTAAGGTGTAATATTCTTTAGTATTTTTTGTACCTCTTTTACCAAGCTATTAATTGTCTTTTCATAATTTCTTCATTTCCTTTCCTCTACCACTCTTATTTGATGTTGAAAATCACTTTTTTAGCTCTTCCAGGAATTCTTGTTGTGCTTGTGTCAAATTCACATCTTTTTGAGTCTTGTGTTGTAGCTGTTTTGACTTCCTTGTCTTCTAAGTTGTTGTCTTGATCTTCTCTATCACCATAGTAGCTTTTTGTGGTTAGGCTCTTTTTTTGTTTCTTGCTCTTTTTCCACCCTATTTCTTAACTTGGAACTTTATGTTAATAATGGGCTCTGTTCCTAATGTGGTGGGTGAGGGGGTACTATCTAAAGCTTCAGGATTTTTTTCCCTCATTGCTATTTTCAGAGCTAGTTCTGGGGGTTTGGAAGTTTTCAGCGATTCCAAGGTGACATGATCTGGGGAGAGGTGCGGTTACTGCTCTCCTGGTCTACACTGTTGTCCTTACCCAGAAAGGGCTCTTGATCCTTAGGAATTACAATTGATACTGCTTTTCAGGGTTCCTGATACCTTGGCTCTTCAGGCCATCTTAACAGAAGGTGCACTTCCTTGCCCTTAAGCTATGACCCAGAAGTGCCAAACATTTGCCCCTCTGTCCTTCACTCACTTTTGACCACCACTGCTCCTCTCTGCCCTTGAATTATGATCCAGAAGTGGGTATTAGCAATGGAGTTGTCAAATAGCATGTGGTCCTATATTCAGTGCTAGCACCACTTAGTTCCACTACTAGTTATTCGTACATGTGGGCTCTGAGCCAGCCTCCACCCCAATGTCACAGAACTCTTTTTCTGACCTCCTAAGTTATCTTAGGCTGGAAGAATATCTCACTTGGACCTTTTGTTGGCTCTGCCACTCCAGAATTCAATTTGAGATATTATTTTAAAGTTGTTTGAAGGGGAATATTGGGGGGCCTCAGCTAAGCAGTTTCATCATCTTGGCTTTGCCTGAAGCAAAGCCAAAAATGTTTGCGTGCATGTATTTAACAAAGCATTACCAGTTTTCGTTTTCCTCTGATTATCATATTGCTCTTATGCACTATTCTTCATCAGCTGAATGTGAATGTCGCTGAAGTATTCTGTGCCTTTGCTACACCCACTCTTCAAATTATTCTTACACCCACATTATGGCAAGAAGACTTTATTCAAATTCAGCTGCCGGTTCTCTATCTTGCTCATTTGAAAGAGTTATTTTGGCAGTTTTGTCATTGATTTTGTCTTAATGTAGCCTTCTTTCAGGTACTGAAGTGTGTTTCTCATATGTCTGTATGTATGTGTGTATGTATATATACACTCGTGTGTATGTCCTCTCCTTGAGTTTGGTAATTTCAGGTCATTTCTGACATTTACTTTTAATTGTATGTAAATATCTTATCCTTATTGCTTAGATAAGATAATATGATATGGCTGCATTTGCTACAGAATTAGATGAATCTTTAAAATTAAAGAATCAATTTCTGTGGTATAGACTTTTTAAATGAATCTTTAAGAATCACATGTCTTAAATGAAATAAAAAAATGATTCAAAGGTTTTAACTTCTGCTATTTTAATTTATTATTAGTTACCTAATAGTGTTTTGACATCATGCAAAAAAGTTCTGGTTTGATTTTAAATTTGGTATAATTTAGATACAATGCTTTTTAATTATGAAAAAAAAAGAGTTGTACTTATGAAATAGAATTCCTTAGGGAATTTTTTGTCTTTTATCCTTTGATTAAAAAGTGCCTCATATGAATTGCACTATAGTATTAAAAATACATCAAAATGGACTTTTTTGCGTGGTTCAAAAGTGTTTTTACTAGATTTTTAAAAATAAATTAAAATATATCACAAGCTTGTAAACTTTTTAATTGTTTATGTTTAGACATTCATATCTTAAAGCACAACAAAAAGAGCACAACAGAATCTGATTCTTGGTGATGTTAAAAGGATTTCAATACTTTCCTCCTAAACTTATTCCAATGTTATATAACTTTGGCTGTTGAAATGCTTCCTTATGACTTACCTAAATCTCTTCCACTACATTTTGAGGCCATTTCTTATTCTATCCTTAGTGGAAACAGCAGCAGATCAATGTCCTTTAAGACAGAAGTGATACTTTACATCTCAGGGGTCAGATTTTGACTTAATTTTACCTGGTGTGATAGGATTGATTATCTAGCAATGGAATAGGGGCTCTTCAGAATAGACTTATGGACTGAAACCTGGTGAGTCACCACATCCTACCCTACTTGGAGACAAGGGTTCCAAGTCTATCCAAGTTAAGAGTTGCAGTTCCTTTCTATGCTATGGCTAAGTAAACGTCCTTTTAAAACTGTTGAATGACCTACGAGTATCTCATTTTGTTGCAGGATTGAGCCTAAACTAACAATGCTGGTCTGAGTCAAGCCTGCCCATTAGACCTGGCTGTTCCAGGACAGTAGAAGGGAATGACTGCCACCGAATGTATCTGTAAACTGACTGAAATTCATTCTCATAATCTCTCTCCCTACCTTTTCTCTCTCTCTGTCTCCTCACTTTTTTTTTGTCCATTGTTGTTCCTTTTCTTTTTATGTCCCTTTCCTACTTTCTCTCTTCACTCCACTGACCCAGATGGCTCTGGAGGAGAAAGTGAGGCTGGTGACTTTGCACAGCCCTTTCTCACTCAAATCCAATTCAATGCAAGTCATGTCATCATCTCCCTGATGTTATTGTCCTCTTCAAGAACAAAGGACAAACCACAACCTGTGAGTAGTCTAAGCTGCCTGAATGGGACCCAGCTGGACAGTTCCAGTTGGGCAACACAGCTTTTCCCCTCCCCTCCCCTCCCCTTTCCTTCCTTTCCCCTCTCCTCTCCTCCTTCTCATCTCCTCTTCTTTTTTTTTTTTTTTTGGTTAGGCAATAGGGTTAAGTGACTTGCCCAAGGTCACATAGCTAGTAAGTGTTATGTGTCTGAGGCTGGATTTGAACTCAGGTCCTCCTGAATCCAGGGCCATTGCTCTATCCACTGTGCCACCTAGCTGCCCCTCATCTCCTCTTCTTAAATGGGATATCATACCCATATTTGAAGATGTTCTGCCCAAAGGAAGGAAAATTTTGATGACTGAAACCTACCTACTTATCTTGGGGTTTACTGACTAGATTTCTTTCTCAAAGACCATGCCTAAAACCCAATGCACTCTGGATCTCAGTAATTGGATAACAGTAGGTCCCTGACCAAGCACCACTTAATGGTTTCTTTTTTTGGGTCCTCCTGTTATAGAGTGAATATAAATAGTAATTGTTTCTCTTTTGTCCAGCAAGCCTGAGGGTCTTCCCCTCCCAGTCTGATTTTTTTTTTAATTTATTTTAATTTATTTTTTTTGTTAAAGGGGCCATCCCTTGACTCAATTCTTCAACAGGCCTATTCACTGAATGGGCATTGCCTCACTCAAAGTGCGAACTTTGAAAGACCTTAGCTTAAAAATGCCAAGGTCTCCCACTGCGTCCTGGGCCATCTCTAGTCATCCTGACCTATATCTGGCCACTGGACCCAGATGGCTCTGGAGGAGAAAGTGAGGCTGGTGACTTTGCACAGCCGTACCTCACTCAAATCCAGTTCAGTGCATCTCATGTCATCATCTCCCCGATATCATGATCCGCTTCAAGAACTAAGGATTAAGGGGCAGCTAGGTGGCACAGTGGATAGAGCACTGGCCCTGAAGTCAGGAGGACCTGAGTTCAAATCTGACCTCAAACCAAACACTTGACACTTAATAGCTATGTGACCCTGGGCAAGTCACTTAACCCCAATTGCCTAAAAAAAAAACAAAAAAACAAAACTCAAAACAAAACAAAGAGCTAAGGACTAACCACAACCATAACCCCACCTATTACTCTCCCCCGCCAATTCCTTTTTCTGTCCTCTCTTTCCTTATTTAACTGGTTATAAAATAGAATGAAAACATCTTTCCTCTTGTTGTTAAAGAGGAACAAAAACAGAAAATTGGACAGAAGAGGAAACTAGGACCCAGGGAGCAAGGGGACTCTTGAAAGCCATTATTAAATTTCCTCATATCTTTCTTCATTTAGGCTAACTAATACTGTTTAGCTTTGTTATGACATTCAATTTGCCAACTCCAATTGTCCTTGTGATTCTTCAGGAAAACTTTTCCAAGCTTTTCACATCCTGTAATTATAGAACCCAGAAATAGCATACTGCTTTTACCTGCCCAATGCCTACTCTAATAATGAAAAGCTGATCCCACAGTTCCTTGATAGTTTACATCCTAGGGATTGGTACATTTCCGAGGGGAGATCCTAATTTGTTTTACATTTGAATTATATTGACACCTTAGAAAGAAGCTCAGTTGATTTTTTTTTTTAATTCTTGAGCACCATTATTATTTATCTGTAAATACAACAAAATACTTCTTCATTCATAACACAACCTTTATACAAAACACAAACTTCAATACTTTCATACAAAATATATACTTCAAATGAAGTTTAGTTCTCCACAGATCTTCTCAGAGCAAGCTCTGAGTTGATTCCTAAGGTTTGAGGCATATTTGTTTGCACAAAGTTTCTTTCTTTTTTTTGTCCTGATACTTCAACTTTTTAAAAAATTAATTAATGTATTTATTTTTAGTTGTCAACATTCCCTTCCATAAGATTTTGAGTTCTCCCCTTCCCTCCTCCTCAACACAGCATGCAATCTCATATAGCCTTTACATATACATTCATATAAAACATTTTCACATTAGTCATGTTGTAGAGAAGAATTAATACCAATGAGAGGAACCATGAGAAAAAAAAGAAATAAACAAAAAAAGAGAGCAAATAGCATGCTTCAATCTTCATTGAGACTCCATAGTTCTTTTTCTGGATATGGATAGCATTTTCCATCATGAGTCTTTTGTGGTTGTCTTAGATCCTTGCATTACTGAGAAGAGCTAAGTCTATCTAAGTTAGTCATTGCACAGTGTTGCTATCACTGTGTACAGTGTTCTCCTGGTTCTGCTCACTTTATTCAGCATTAGTTCATATAAGTCCAGGTTTTTCTGAAGTCTGCCTGCTCATCATGTCTTATGGAACAATAGTATTCCATTACATTCATATACCACAACTTGTTCAGCCATTCACCAATTGATGAATGAACATCCTCTCAATTTCCAATTTTTGGCCACCACAAAAAGAGTTGCTGTAAATATTTTTGTGTATGTGAGTCCTTTCCCATTTTTATGATCTCTTTGGGTTACAGACCCAGAAGTGGTATTGTTGGGTCAAAGCATATGCACATTTTTATAGCCCTTTGGGCATAGTTTCAAATTGCTCTCCAGAATGGCTGGATCAGTTCACAACTCCACCAACAATGTATTAGTGTTCCAATTTTCCCTTATCTTCAACATTTATCGCTTTCCTATTTTGACATGTTAGCCAATCTGATAGCTGTGATGTGGTACCTCAGAGTTATTTCGATTTATATTTCAATAGTGACTTAGATCATTTTTTTCATATGACTATAGATAACTTTAATTTCTTCATCTGAAAACTGCCCATTCATATCTTTGACTATCCACTCAGGGATGACTTGTGTTCTTATTTGACTCAGCTCTCTATATATTTTAGAAATGAGGCCTTTATCAGAGACACTGGTTGAAAAAAAAAAAAACATTTCCCAGGTTTCTGCTTCCCTTCTAATCTTGGTTGCATTGGCTATCTTTGTGCAAAAACTTTCAAGTTAATATAATCAAAATTATCCATTTTGCATTTCATAATGTTCTCTATTCCTTGTTTGGGCATAAATTCTTCTATTCTCCATAAATCTGACAGGCAAATTATTCCTTGCTCTCCTAGTTTGCTTATAGTATCAGCCTTCATATCTAAATTGTGTACCCATTTTGACTTTATCTTGGTATATGGTGTAAGATGTTAGTCTATGCCTAGTTTCTGCCATACTATTTTCCAGTTTTCCCATCAGCTTGTTAAATAGTGAGTTCTCATCCCAGAAGCTGGAGTCTTTGGATTTACCAAGCAGTAGCTTATCATAGTCATTGACTTCTGTGTCTTGTGTACCTAACACATTCCACTGATACACCACTATATTTCTTAGCCAGTACCAAGTAGTTGTGATGATTGATGCTTTATAATGAAATTTAAGATCTGGTACAGCTAGGCCACATTCCCTTGCATTTCTTGATATTCTGAACCTTTTGTTCTTCCAGATGAATTTTGTTATTATTTTTTCTAGCTCTATAAAATAATTTTTTGATAGTTTCATTGGTATGGCACTGAATAACTTAGTTGATTTAGGTAGAATTGTCATTTTTATTATATTAGCTTGGCCTACCCATGAGCAAATGATATTTTTTCTAATTATTTAGATATGACTTTATTTGTGTGAAAAGTGTTTTGTAATTGTATTCATATAGTTCCTGAGCTTGTCTTGGCAGGAAGACTCCCAAATATTTTATAATGTCTACAATAACTTTAAATGGAATTTCTCTGTCTGTGTCTTGCTGTTGGGCTTTGTTAATAATATATAGAAATACAGATGATTTATGTGGATTTATTTTATATACTGCAACTTTGCTTAAGTGTTTTATTATTTCAGTAGGTTTTTACTTGATCCTCTAGGATTCTCTAAGTATATCATCATATCATCTGCAAAAAGTGATAGCTTTGTTTCTTCTTTGCCTATTCTGATACCTTCAATTTCTTTTTCTTCTCTTATTGCTAAAGCTAACATTTCTAGTACCATATTGAATAACAGTGGTGATAATGGGCATCCTTGTTTCACCCCTGATCTTATTGGAAATGTTTCTAGCTTATTCCCGTGACATATAATGCTTGCTGAAGGTTTTAGGTATATGCTACTTATAATTTTAAGGAAGACTCCATTTATTCCTATGCTCTCTAGTGTTTTTAATAGGATTAGGTGTTGTATTTTATCAAAAGCTTTTTTCTGCGTCTATTGGGATAATCATATTTTTTGTTTATATGGTTAATTATACTGATAGTTTTCCTAATATTGAACCACCTCTGTGTTCCTGGTATAAATCCTACCTGGTCATAGTGTATTATCCTCATGGTAAATTGCTGTAATCTCTTTGCTGATATTTTATTTAAAATTTTTGTATCTATATTCATTACAGAAATTGGTTTACAATTTTCTTTCTCTATTTTGGCTCTTCCCAGTTTAGGTATCAGCACCATATTTATATCATAAAAAGAATTTGGTAGGACTCCTTCTTTGCCTATTTTTCCAAATAGTTTATACAGTATCAGAGTTAATTGTTCTTTAAATATTTGGTAGAATTCAACTGTAAATACAACTGGCCCTAGAGATTTTTTTCTTAGGGTATTCTTTGATGGCTTATTCAATTTACTTTTCTAAAATGGGGTTAAGTATTTTATTTCCTCTTCTGTTAATATGGGCAATTTATATTTTTATAAGTGTTAACTTATTTCATTAGGACTGTAAAATTTATTGGCATACAGTTGTGCAAAATAGCTCCTAATTATTGTTTTGATTTCCTCTTCATTTGTGGTGAATTCACTGTTTTCACTTTTGATACTGGTAATTTGATATTCTTCTTTCTTTTTTTAAAATTAAACTGACCAAAGGTCTATCTGTTTTATTGTTTTGTTTTTTCATAAAACCAGATCTTAGTTTTATTTATTAGTTTAATAGTTTCCTTAATTTCAATTGTATTAATCTCTCCTTTGTTTTTCAGAATTTCTAATTTGGTACTTACTTGGAGATTTTTAATTTGTTCTTTTTCTAGCTTTTTTAGGTCCATGACCAATTCATTGATCTCTTCTTTCTCTATTTTATTCATATAAGCGTTTAGAGATATAAAATTTCCCCTAAGAACTGCTTTCGCTGTATCCCATAAGTTTTGTTATGTTTTCTCATTATTATCATTCTTTTGGGATGAAGCTGTTGCTTGTTTCTATGATTTGTTGTTTGACCCACTCATTATTTAGGATTAAATTATTTAGTTTGCAATTAATTTTTAGTCTGTCTTTCCATGGTCCTTTATTATATGTAATTTTCATTGCATCATGATTTGAAAATGATATATTTAATATTTCTGCCTTTCTGATTGGATTGTGAGGTCTTTGTGTACATGCCATGTGTTGCCAAAAAAAAGATAGGATTTTTAATTTCTCTCTATCACCATTCAATTTTCTGTAGAGTTCTACCATATCTAACTTTTCTAAAATTCTGTTCAGCTCCTTAACTCTCATGATTAGATTTATGTAGTTCTGAGAGGGGGAGGTTGAGATCCCCCATTAGTATAATTTTGCTGTCTATTTCTTCCTATAACTCCCTTAACTTCTCCTTTCGGAATCTGGATGCTATGCCATTTGGTGCACATATATTTAGTAATGGTATTACTTCTTTGTCTATAGTACCTTTTAGCAGGATGTAGTTTCCTTCCTTATCTCTTTTAATTAGATCTATTTTTGCTTTTGTTTTGTCTGAGATCAGGATTGCTATACCTGCTTTTTTTTTTACTTCAGCTGAAGCATAATATGTTCTACTCCAGCCTTTTACCTTTATTCTGTGTGTATCCCTCTGCCTTAGATGTGTTTCCTATAAACAACATATTGCACGATGATAGTTTTTAATCCACTTTGCTATCTGCTTCCATTTTATGGGAGAGTTCATCCCATTCACCTTCACAGTTGTGATTACTATCTTATGTCTTTCTCTTCATCCTATATTCTCCCATTTATGCTTTTCTCTCTCCTTTCTCTTTTTCCCTCCTCACTCAGCAACCACCTCCTTCAATCTGCATTCCCTTCTGTCAGCTCCTTCCCTTGTCTTTCCCATTTCCCCTATTACTTCTTCCTTCCCTTCCCTTTTTTACTTGATTTATTTTTTATTTTCAACATTCACTTCCATAATATTTTGAGTTCTAATTTCCTCCCCCTCTCCTCCCACCCATCTCCCCTAGATGTTATGCAATCTGATATAGGCTCTACATAAAATTCATATTACACATATTTTCACAGTAGTCACAAAACAAAATTAAAAAAGAGCGAAAGCAAATAGTAGGCTTTGATATACCTTCAGACTCCAAAGTTCTTTTTCTGTAAGTAGATAGTATTTTCCATTATGAGTCTTATGGAGTTGTCTTTTTTTAATTTTAATTAGTTTATTCTGATTTATCAACAATCACTTCCATAAGCTTTTGAGTTTTAAATTTTGCTCCCCCCCTCCCCATCTTCCTCCCCAAGATGGCACGCAATCTGATATAGGCTATACATACACATCCCTATTAAACATATTTTCACATTAGTGATGTTGTAAGTAAGAATTAGAACCAATAGGAGGACTACCAGAAAGAGGAAACAAAACACAACAGAAGAAAAAAAAAATAGCAAATAATATGTTTCGATCTGCATTCCAACTCCATAGTTCTTTCTTTGGATGTGGATAGCATTTTCTATCATGAGGCCTTTGGAGATGTCTTAGATCCTTGTATTGCTGAGAAGGGTTAAATCTATCAATATTAGTCATTGTACAACGTGGCTGTTACTGTATACCAGGTTCTCCTGGTTCTGCTCGCTTCACTCAGCATCAGACCATACACATTTTTCCAGGTTTTTCTGAAGTCTGCCTGTTCATCATTTCTTTTCTTTTTTTGGTGAGGCAGTCAGAGTTAAGCGACTTGCCCAGGGTCACACAGCTAGTAAGTGTCATGTGTCTAGACTGGATTTGAACTCAGGTCTTTTTGACTCCAAGGCCAGCACTCTATCCACTGCACCACCTAGCTGCCCCCTGTTCATCATTTCTTATAGCACAGAAGTACTCCATTACATTCATATACCACAACTTGTTCAGCCATTCCCCAACTGATGGGCATCCTCTCAATTTCCAATTCTTTGCCACCACAAAAAGAACTGCTATGAATGTTTTTGTACATGTTATTCCTTTTTGCATTTGTATGATTTCTTTGGGATACAGCCCTAGAAGTGCTATTGCTGGGTCAAAGGGTATGCACATTTTTATAGACCTTTGGGCATAGTTCCAAATTGCTCTTCAAAATGGTTGGATCATTTCACAACTTGGAGTTGTCTTAAACCCTTGCATTGATGAGAAGAGCTAAGTCTATCTAAGTTACTCATCACACAATGTTGCTGTTACTATGCACAGTGTTCTCTTGGTTCTGCTCACTTCACTCAGCATCAGTTTACGTAAGTCTTTCCAGGTTTTTCTGAAGTCTGCCTCCTCATAATTTTTTTTCTTTTTTTCTTTCTTTTTTCTTTCTTTCTTCCTTTCTTTCTTTCTTCCTTCCTTCCTTCCTTCCTTCCTTTCTTTCTTTCTTTCTTTCTTTCTTTCTTTCTTTCTTCCTTTCTTTTCTTTTCTTTTTTTTGTCTAGGCATTGAGGTTAAGTGACCTGCCCAGTGTCACACAGCTAGTGAATGTCAATTGTCTGAGGCCAGATATGAACCCAGGTCCTCCTGACTCCAGAGCCAGTGCTCTATCCACTGCACCACCTAGCTGCCCCTATCATTTCTTATAGCGCAATAGTATTCCATTACATTCATCTACCACAACTTGTTCAGCCATTCCCCAATTGATTGGCATCTCCTCAATTTCCAATTCTTGGCCACCACAAAAATGAGTTGCTATAAATATTTTTGTTCATAGGGGTCCTTTTTCCATTTTTATTTGGGATACAGATCTCTTCCATATCTCTCCCTTCTATCCACTCCTTCCCTCTTCTTTTCCTTTTCTCCTCCAATTTCCTATAGGGTAAATTAAATTTCTATACCTGAGTATATTATTCTCTCTTTGAGCCAAATCCAATGAGAGTAAGGTTCAAACAATGCTCATCTCCCTTCCTAATTTCCCTCTTCTGTAATAGGTCTTTGTGCCTCTTAATGTGATATAATTTGCCATTTTCTGCCTCCTCCTTTTTTCTCTTCCTAGTACAAATCCTTTTCACCACTTAATTAAGTTTCTTATCACCACATCAAAGTCAACTTATACCCACACCCTCTAAGTATAGATTTTTAAAATTTCATAATGAAGATAGAATTCTCAAGAGTTTCAAGTGTCATATCCCCATGTAGGGATGTAAATAGTTTGCCGTTATTGAATAACATGTTTTTTTTTTCTGTTTACCTTTTTATGCCTCTCTTGAGTCTTGTATTTGAAGATCAAATTTTCCATTGAGCTCTGGTCTTTTCGTTAGGAAGGTTTGGAAAACCTCTATTTCATTGAATATCCATCTCCTTCCCTGAAAGATTATGCTCAGTTTTGCTGGGTAGTTTATCCTTGGCTGTAATTGAAGCTTCTTTGCCTAATAGAATATCATATTCCAAGCCCTCTGATCTTTTAATGTAGAAGCTGCAAGATCTTGATTAATCCTGATTATGGTTCCATGTTATCTAAATTGTTTCTTTCTGGTTGTTTGCAGTATTTTCTTTTTTGACCTGATAATTCTGGAATTTGGCTACAATATTCCTTGGAGTTTTCCATTTGAGATCTTTTTCAGGATGTGATCAGTGGATTCTTTCCATGACTAATTTATCCTCTGGTTCTAGGACCTCAGGGAAGTTTTCCTTGATGATTTCTTGAAAGATGCTGTCCAGGATCTCTTTTTTGATCATGGCTTTCTGGTAGACCAATAATTCTTAAATTTTTTTTCCTGGATCTATTTTCCAGGTCAGTTGTTCTTCCAGTGAGGTGTTTTATGTTTTCTTCTATTTTTTTTCATTCTTTTTATTTTGTTTGACTGATTCTTGATGTCTTATAGTGTCATTAGCTTCCATGTGCCCAATTTTAATTTTTAATGAATTGTTTTCTTCAGTTACCTTTTGTACTTCTTTTTCCATTTGATGAATTGTGTTTCTTAAGGAATTGTTTTCTATAGTTAATTTTTGTCCTTCTTTTTCCAAGCTGTCGACTCTCTCTCTTGCATACCTCTCATTTCTTTTCACGGTTTTTCTTCTACCTCTCTTATTTGGCTTTTAAAATCCTTCTTGAGCTCTTCCAAGAAGACTTTCTGGGTTTGAAACAGTTCATATTCTCCTTTGAAATTTCAGATGTGGATATATTGACAATGTTATCCTCTTCTGAATTTGTGTTTTGAACCACCCTGTCCCCATAGAAAAAAAAATATGCTCATTGTCTGTTTCTGCTTTTTGTTCATAATGTTTGCCTATTTCCTGGCTTTTAAAGGTGAGCTGTCCTGCTGGAGAACAGGGGGCACAGTTCAAGGCTTCTTTTCCTGGCAACAGGGGCCTGGTTCCTGGCTTTGTGTGCTGGGGCCTCAGGTGCTGGCAGCTGGAGGCTGTAGGCATCTAGCAGCTTACCTGATGCTGAGCTGGTGTCCTATTGGTGGTGGATGGCATGTGCTGAGGCCAGATGGGGTTTTTCTACATTTCCCAGGGCTACATGGAAGCTCTCAGTAGGGGGTGGGGTCTGGCCCCTGGAGGATGCCTGTTCACCTAGCTTTTGCTGAAGCATGGGGAGTCTTGGTTGCTGCAGTATGCCTGCCTATCTGGAATTTTGCTTCCTGGAGTTATGCTGAAGCATGAGGATGTTCAGCTACTGGAGGAAGCCTGCCTGCTAGTGCACATGGTGTTTTTCTAAGCTGGAATCTGCCATTTCCCCTGACTGTCCCAAGGCATGCAGGGGGTGTTGGCACTTGCTTGCTCTACCACCATGGGGCTCAGCAACTCTCACTGGTTTGCTGAGGTGGGGCTTGCTGCTGCCTTGCTGGGACACCCCCTGTCCTGTACTGCTCCCCTTCCACCAGAGCAAGAGGGACCTTTCCCATTACTATCCCAGGCCTCCCAGGCTAAAAGACTGCTTCACCCAGTCTTTTTGCTGGATCTGCTATTTCAGGTTTTTTCCTGTGGGCTGTATTTTCTAAGTTTTTAGAGGTCAATAAGGGAGAGTGAGAGTGACTTACTGCTTACTCCACCATCTTGGCTCCTGGACTCCTGAAATAATTCCTTTATAATTTCTTGAAACATGATGTCTATAATCTTATTTTTTAATCAATGCTTTCAGAGTTCAATAATTTTACATTATTTCTCCTCTATCTATTTTCCAGAATCATTGTTTTACCAATGAGAAAATTAACATTTTCTCCTTTATTTTCATTCTTTAATTTTGTTATATTGTTTCTTCATATTTCAAGGAGTCATTAGCTTCAACTTTCCCAACTCTAAATTTTAAGATTATTTTTCATCAGTGACATTTTGTACATCTTTTACAACTTAGCCAATTCTTTTTTAAAGTGTTATTTTCTTTGGTATTTTATGCCTCTTTTACCAAACTTAATTTTCTTAAAAAAAAAAAAAATCTTGCATCACTCTCATTTCTTTTCCCAATTTCCCTCTAACCTCATTGTTTAAGTTTTAAAATCTTTTGGGTTTTGCTCTTTTTTAAAGCTCTTCCAGGAATTCTTTTAGAGCTTGTGTTCAAATTGAATTTTTCTTAGAGGATTTATTTGTAACCATTTTCATGTTGTCTTCTTCTGAGTTTGTGTTCTCTTGATCTTCCCTGTCTCCATAGTAGCTTTTTAATGATCATATCCTTTGTTGTTGTTGTTGTATGCGCATTTTTCCAGCCTATTTCTTGACTTTGAGCTTTATGTTGGAATTGAGCTGTACTCCTTTGTTGTGGGGGGAAGGAGGTGTCACTGGCTCAAGCTTTAGGATTTTTCACTTTGAAGGTTTCACAACTAGTTCTGGAGATTTGTAAAGCTTTTCATGCTTCCAAGGTGGTGTGATCCAGGGATACGTGTGGTTACTATCCCTTTGTCTGCACTCTGTTCCTCACCAAGACAGGACCCTTGACCTCTTGCAACCAGTGACCACAACTCTATTCTGCCCTGGAGCTAATACCCTGAAACTAGTCCCCACTTCCTTGTGACCTCAGTGCTTATCTCTGCCCTGCAATTATGTCCAGTAATGGAATAAAGGGAAATGGAGTTCCCAAATGCCACTAAGCCCTGCATCCACTTTTAGCACAGTGTACCATCTCTTTACTGTCTTTGGGCAATGAGAGTTCTGGAAACTTATACTACTGCTGCCTTGGCAGCCTCCATGACCCTCAAATGGTGTCACAGCTGTGCTCCAGTCCAGCCCCCATGACAGTGCCACAGATTTATCCTTCTGATCTCCTAAGTTGTTCTGGGCTGAAAAAAATGTCACCCCAACTTTTTGTTGCTTGCACCTCTTTAGAAACAGATTTGGCACATTATTTTAAAGTTGATTTAGAGGGGAATGTTTGAAGATTTTGCCTAGTATGTTTCCTTTCCTTGACCATCTTGGCTCCACCCTTTAACACATTAATTTTAGAACTCTCCTGCCTTTCTGTGATGTTTTTTTCTGACCTTCCTTTTATTCTCTTCTGTGTCCTTTAAAAAATGTTAATGGCCGTTTTTAAAATAATCAGGACTTCTGGGAGCCAAGATCGTGGAGTAAGCAATTACCCTCTGAAACTTCTCTTACTCAGCTCCAAACAACAATAAAATAGAGCCCTGAAACCAATTCTGAAATGGCAGAGCCAGCAAAAAGATGGGGTGAAACAGTCTTTTAGCCCAAGAAACTTAGAGGATTGGCAAGAAAGGTCCATCTCGCTCACATCTACTCACTGAAAAGGGAGCACAGTCAAGGACCAGAAGCATCCCAGCAAGCAGCAAGCCCCACCTCAGCAAACCAGTGAGAGATCCTGAGCTCCATTGTAGTGGAGGAGGCAAATGCCAACACCAGGATCCTCCACATATCTTAGGGAACCAGCAGAACACAGCTCCGAGAACCACCATTTGCCCTGGGCAAACATGCATAATCTAGTGGCCTGACTGCACGTGCTTTAGTATAGACACTGGGAAATGCAAAAACACCCCACTGGGCCTCAGCACATGCCAGACACTACCACTAGGATTCCAATTCTGCACCAGCTAAGCTGCAAGATCCGTATGTCCTCCAGCAGTGCCATTCTACCCCTACTCCAGCCCCAGCACAACATCAGTGCAGCACCAGATAAACAGTCAAGGCTGGAAGCCACTAGCACAAGAAGTCAGAGACAGTTCCCCTTTCATCCAGGGAGCAGATCTCAAATTAAAAAGAAAGGAGAAAGGCCAAAACAAACAAATTAAAAAAAGAGGTGAGCAGAAAACAACAAAATAAAAATCTGGCCATAAAAAGTTTTTATGGTGACAGGAGACCAAGACACAAACTTAGAAGAGGTCAACAATGTTAAAACATCTATGGGCAAAAGCCCAAAGAAAAGTGGGAAATGGTCTGAAGCCCCAAAAGAACTCATGGAAGAGCTCAAAAAAGAGCTTAGAAATCATATAGAAGAGAAAGAAGAAAAATTGGGAAAAGAAATGAGTGATGAAAGAGAGTTATGGAGGAAAAACATCAACAATGTGGAAAACTTCTAAAAAATAGAATTGGCAAATGGAAAAAGAGATACAAAAATCCACTGAAGAAAACAACTCTTTAAACAGTATAATTGGCCAAATGGAAAAAAAAAAAAGAAAGTACAAAAGCTATTTGAGGAAAAACAATACCTTAAAAATTGGAACTGAGCAAATTGAAGTTAATGACTCTATGAAATATCATGAATCAAGCAAACAAACTCACAAGAATGAAAAAATGGAAGAAAATGTAAAATACCTCATGGGAAAAACAACTGACCTGGAAAATAGATCCAGGAGAGACAATGTCAGAATCATTGGACTAACTGAAAGCCACAATCAAAAGGAGCACCTGGACAGCATCTTTCAAGAAATTATTAAGGAAAACTGCCCTGATGTCCTGGAACCTGAGGGCAAAATAGGTATTGAAAGAATCCACAGATCATCTCAGGAAAGAGATTCCAAAATAAAAACCCCAAAGAACATTATAGCCAAATTTCAGAACTATCACATCAAGGAAAAAGTACTACAAGTAGCCAGAAAGAAACAATTCAAATATAGGAGAGTCACAATCAGGATCACACAGGACGGGGCAGCTGCAACATTAAAGGATTGGAGGTCATGGAACATGATATCCTGGAGGGCAAAGGAGTTAGAACTACAATCAAGAATCATTTACCCAGCAAAATTATGTATAATACATCAAGGAATAAAATGGTCATTCAGTGAAATAGGAGGATTTCAAGCCTTCATAATGAGAAGACCAGAACTAAACCAAAAATCTGACCTCCAATATCAAAACCCAAGAGAAGCATAAACAAGTAAAAAAGGGAAAAGAAAACATAAGAGGTTCAATGGAGCTAAACTATTTACATCCTTACATAGAAGGATGATGATACTTGTAACTCTTCAAAATTGTATCACTTACAGTACAGAAAAAAAAGGAGTATACACAGAGGATAAAGGTGTATTTGAGTGAATGACAAAAAAAAATTAAGGGATGAGAAAGAGGAGTACAAAGGGTGCAGAAGAAACGGAGAGGAAGAATGAGGTAACTGTCTCAAATGAAGAGGTGAGAAAGACCTATTACAGAGAGGAAGTTGGGACAGTAGGCGATAGGCATTGCTTGAACCTTACTTGCCTCAGTATTGTCTCAAAGAGGGAATAATATATACAATCGGTTGAATATAGAAATTTATCTTCCCTGACAAGGAAGTAGGAGGGGAGGAGTTTAAGCAAAGGTGAAGGGGAGGGACTGACATAAGGGAGGACAGATCAGGTGAAGTGATCGACAGAAGCAAAACACTGGTGAGATGGGAAAGGGTGAAAGAAGAGGGAGGACAAATATGAGGAAAAATAGGATGGTGAGAAATACACAGTAAGCATAACTGTGAATGTGAATGGGATGAACTCTCCCATAAAACAGAAGCAGATAGCTGAGTAGATCACAATATGTTACTTACAAGAAACATACTTGAAGCAAAAAGAGACACAAAGTAAAGGTAAGGGGCTGGAGTAGAATCTAGTATGCTTCAGCTGAAGTAAAAAAAAAAAAACAGGGGTAGTAATACTGATCTTAGACAAAGTAACAGTGAAAATATACCTAATTAAAAGAGATAAGAAAGGAAACTAAATCTTGCTAAAAGATACCATAGACAATGAAACAATCAAATTAGAAGAGCAATGAATGGTACCTATCAGATAGGGGAAGAATTCAAGACCAAATAAGAGATAGAGAGCATTACAAAGTATAAAATAGTTTTGATCATATTAAATTGAAAAGCTTTTGTACAAAAACAAACAAACAAACAAACCAAAAAACAACAATGCAACCAAGATTAGAAGAAAAGCAGAAAGCTGGGAAACAATCTTTACAACAAGTGTCTGATAAAGGCCTTATTTCTCAAACATATAGAGAACTGAGTCAGATTTACAAGAATACAAGCCACTTCCCAATTGATAAATGGTCAAAGGTTATGAACATGCAGTTTTCAGGTAAAGAAATCATATATGAAGAAGTGCTCTAAATGATTTTTGATTAGAGAAATGCAAATTAAAGCAACTCTGAGCTACTATCTCACACCTATCAGATTGATTATCATGACAGAAAAAGGAAAATGATAAATGTTGGAGAAGAGGTAGGAAAATTGGAACACTAATGCACTGTTGGTGGAAATGTGAACTGATCCAAGCACTCTGGAGAGCAATTTGGAACTATGTCTACAGGGCAATCAAATTGTGTATATCCTTTGATCCAGCAATACCACTACTAGGTCTGTAGCCCTAAGAGATCATGAGAAAGCAAAAAGTACTTACATGTGCAAATATATTTAAGCAATCCTTTTTGTGGTGGCAAAATACTGGAAATTGAGGGGATACCTGAAATTGGGGAATGGCTGAACAAGCCGTGCTATATGAATGTAATGGAATACTATTATACAATAAGAAATGATGAACAGGCAGGTTTCAGAAAAACCTGGAAGGACTTGTACATATTGATGCAAAGTGAAATGAGCAGAACCGTGAAAACATTGTACACAGTATCAGCACCATCATGTGATGATCAAGTATGAATGACTCAGCTCTTCTCAGCAACACAATGATCCAAGACAAGTACAAAATGCTGTCCATATCCATAAAGAACTGATGGATTCTGAATGTAGATGGAAGCATATTTTTTTCACTTGCTTTATTCTTTCTCATGGTTTTATTTCCTCTTGATCTGTTTCTTCTCCACAATTGTGATGAATATGGAAATACATTTTACATGATAGCATATGTATAAACTATGTCAAATTGCCTACCATTTTCAGAAGAGGGAAGGGGAAGGAGGGAGAAAAATTTGGAACTCAAAGTCTTGTAAAAATAAATGTTCAAAACTTCTTAATATGTATTTGGGGAAAAATTAAATTCTTATTTAAAAAATAATCATTATTGCTAACCCTTCTCCCTCTCAAACCCACTCCCAAAATTAAAATGGAGAGAAAAAAAATCCAACCCTTTAACAAAGAAGCATAGACAAAAAAAAAATCCACACAGTGACTGTGATTAAAAAAAAAACAAGTATGTCTCTTTCTGAATTTTGAGTCCATCTCCTTCTCCCAGGAAGTAAGTAACTTGCTTTGGAAAGGACATTTCAAAGGATGTAATGTAAGATAGAGAATATTTCCCTGACTAAAATTCTACAGAAGACAGAAAAGGAGGAATTTGAAGAGCTCATGAATTAAATTTTGAAAAGAAAACAAAGTAACAATTCCAAAGAGGACATTGTATGAAAAGATGCTATGGATAAAGAGGGAACTCAAGCAACTGAGAGTCTATAAAGACATATAGAATAAGGTGGAAAGAACAGTCTAATAACAATCAATGCCAAAGTATTGTAGAGAAGGGTAAGAATAGTGTCAAAATTAATAGCTTGGAATGATCTGGAGAGGAAATCCAAGGCAATGTGCATAAATGGTCTTTCCTAGGAGTTTGACAGTGAAAGAAAGAAGAGATGTGAGATGATAGTTGAAGAAACAATAGTTTTAAATGAAGGATTTTTAAGGATGGAGAAACTTGGGCATATTTATAGGTGACAAAGAAGGAGACAGTGAATAAGAAGAGATTGAAAATGAGAAAAATATAGTTAGTGAGACAACAAGGTCTCAGAGATGGAATGGAATCAAGTGCATAAGTCAAGGGGTTAGCCTTAAAAAGAAGTGACACTTCTTCATTGAAGACTGTACCAAAGGAGGAAAGAATGAAGTGTGATACTTGACCTCTCCTAAAACATCACACTGAGCCACTTCAGTGTAGTGCTCTCCCCTGGGAGTGCAGGAGATAAGTTTTCAATTGCAAGTCAAGACATTCTTTCTGGTTTTCAGAACTTCAACTCCCAATATTTGGATATGGCTCATGTTTAGAGTTGCCCCAACAAAGGAGTATAGAAAGGCATTCCAAAATACTATGTAGATCAGATAGAGGACAACTATTTATTTACTCTGTACAAAAGAAATGCATAAACCACAAATAACCCCAAAGCACATGTTAATAAAGATGTAATCATGAGGCAATAACTTGTGACTACTGTTGCACTGTTGTACTCCTCTGAGATGTTGATATCTAAGGTATCCAAACATGAAATATTTTACAGGATCGCTGTCCTATATTCAGTTAAATAACACATTTTTCCTTCTCCTTGACTCTGATATCTGAACAGATTCCTCATGAAAGTTGTATTCTGGCCAGACAGGTCAGGAGTTAGGGTGCTTCTCCTATTAGTGATCATCTTCTCCACTAAATGTTATAGTAGCGATTTAACTCTCCTCCTAAAGTACAGTAGGCATCACCTGAAGAACCCAGGAATTCCCAAACTCCAAAGGTAGACATTTCTGAAAAGTCCATCTCTCAGGATCACTCTTCAGGTGAGAACTACAACAGAAAAGGCAGCCAGCTTGAGAACCTAATTCAGGCTTCCTTAGGCAGCACCTGTATTTGAAGTTGTCATTACTGCCAGACGATGGTGTTTCTTCTTCATCCATCATAGAAAGTTCCAGAAATAGGCGGGGGGGGGGGGGGGGCAGAATAGCTTGATAGAGACAGAAACAGACAGAGACACAGAGATGGAGAGAGACAGAGAGGCAGACAGAGAGAATTAATTGTCACATGTTCTGGAAATTGAAAGCTTCATAAGTTAGAGTTGTTCCTTTCAAGTCTACTGAGTGTAGGCTGCTTTTGCCTGGATCAATGGCCAGTCTTTCTTGATGCAGGTTTGATGTAAAACCACATAACCTACATCATGGAAGAGATGGGCCAATGGACCACCCAGCTCTTTTCTGCACCATCTCAAAATGTAGAACCTTTCAGAGCTGAGCCATAACTTATATTTCCCACTAGAAGTGATCCAAGGTCAGAAGATCAAGGGAACTTTCCTGTTTTTCCTATTTCAATCTCTACCCCATCCTCAACACATCAACTATGATGCATTAAGTACATTTATCTATATTCCAGAACATTCTCTGTAGTATCTCAGGAGGTGCAAACATTGTCAATGACCTTCCCCCAAGTAGGAGTTGAGACTCTCTGCTAAGGGGAGAGGAAGGAAGAAGTGTTGGAATATAAAGGAGAAAGGATATGGATTGGAATAGCTGCTGAAGTTTGGAAGAGTTGTCATTTGTCTTTTCTAAAGTCAAATAGCATATGGCCAGGACCAAAGTCCTCCCACTCAAAATCCAGTTCTTTTGCTACTAAGTTACACTTTCAAAAAGTGCTTGGGTCCCTGCAACCAAGAAGGGAGTTCTGGGAAAAGAACCTTGAAAACACTAAAGCAAATATGGATTAAAGTCTCTTGGAGTGACAAGAGATGCCAGAAAGGAGACATTGTGTTGTCTGTGGGCTAGGAACATCATCACTACTGATCTGAGAAATATCTCTATAAAGCACAGTTAACACAGGAGAAATTGACATGGGGATTGAATGTTCAGGATTGGCACTTTTACGAGGACAAAAATATGGGTAGAGGGCTTTCCCATGGAAACTACAATTAGTGAATGTGTAGATGTGTGATTTTTCAGTCACATTGAAGAAAGAGACTTCCCTGGCCTCAAAGCTTAGGAAAACTCCTATTCTACGGGCCTGTACTAAGAGAGTGAGGGCCTTTCTAGTGGGGTCGAATACAAAATACTCATATTCATTCCACACCCCCAAAACCCAGTAGCCATTGTCAGGGGAGAATGTGATTTCCCTTTCCTTCCTTTTCACACCATCCCAGCATACTCCCAAGTACCACCTCTTCATCTCCCCAACCTCCACCTCCCAATAATGTTGATCTGAGGAAAAACTTTGTGAAGCCACCACACATGGAAACTCAAATCTTTTTTCAGTTTCAAGCACTGGAAGCTCTGTGTCTTCATAGGTCACTGATTTCTGATCTTCAGATACACGGAGTTTGGGATGAGCAGTATCTGGATCCAGAGTAACTTCCACTGGGAGGAGAAAGAAAGAAAATACAAAAGGAAGAAATGAGAATAATAGAACAAGGGGTAAGGAAAGGAAGTAGGATAAAAAGAGGGCAAATGAGAGAAAGAGAGAAACAGAGACACCGAGAAAGCCAGAGAAGTGATGATAACGGAAAGGGAGAGAATACAGCAGTAAAAGCAAAGGAAAGAGATAAAGAATAAGAGGAAGAGAAATTAGGGGAGGAGAGAGGAAGAGAGAGAGATGAGAATAAGACAGTTTTTCCAATTGAGGCCAAGTGATATTGGTCTCAGATGAGTTCTGCTGACCATTTCTTCCACCAGCTTTTTTTCTCCTACCTTATCCTTTGTGATTATTGCATACTTGAAAACATATGCCCAAATATTCCCTTTAGCTATTATTGACTGCCTTTCTCTTCCCTAAAATTAATTGTTCAGTAATATAGAACAATTAAAAACTTGAGACTCCTCTACAAGTAATTTCTGCATGAAGAGAGTGTGGAAAGAAGGATCAAAAGAAAAGAGACCAAAAACTTCTTGAGGGAAGAGACATCAGGGACCATGAAACTCAAGGGTTTTTAACTTTTGGTAGTCTGGTGAATCCTATGGATGCCTTCTCCTAATATTTTTAATGCATGAAATAAAATGCATATCATTACAAAAACTAATTTATATTGAAATAGTTATCAATGCATTTTTAAAAATACAATTTCATGGACACAAGGTTAAAAACTTTTACTGCCAATATAACACTTATTTCAAAAACCTGTCTGAAAGAGTCCATAGATACTTATTGCTTTTTTAAGAGCATAGAAGTCTGAAACAATTGTAGTTGTTATTCTATGAGATGCTTTTCTCTATAGAATCAGAGAGAATATGTGGTTTTATTTTTAATATGTGAGATTTATGGAGATAAATTATGGGAGAAACAGAAAGAAGATGAGAAACTTCTTTCTTGTTAGGACCACCAACTGTTATTTCATAAAGAACCATTATAAAGATAATTTTTTGAGGAACAAGTCTGGAGATTCCCTTCAGAGTGATGACATGAGAGGGGCTGAAGAGATTGCATTTCTGGCATGACCAGAGATAATTGGATAGGAAAGAGAGAAAGAAGATGGAGAGGCATTCTTTCTTGATGGAAACTTTTTAATCTTTATCTTAGGAAAAAGATGAAAAATTTTTCAGATTTTCCTGTGTCTTCACATGTTGCTTTATTTGGCATCTTGAATGAATTGTATAGGACTATGTTCTCAGAAATGAAGAGAAGTCATCTACCAATAGACTGTTGGTATGTGATGACTCTGACTGTGATATTTATCACAGTTAATATATTGCAATAATTATCTATGTCTGTTTTATTGCTGATTCTATTGTTAACAGATAGGATATTCAATAATTTTAATATAAATTTTATCTTGCATATAAAGAAATGTAAACAACTGCTTATGGAGAAAGATGTTTTTCCATATTATTAAATAATATCTAATTATCTGAGTCGAAGCCTCAAAAATCATGAGAAAGAGGATGTAGTGTTATTAATTGATTAGAAAATATACAATATACTCTTGAATTACCCAATAACTCCAGATGATAATGACACTAATAAACAATTCTGTCCCTTAACCCAGCACAGCTTTCTTCCATTGTCCTCTTCCAACTCAAATAGAGCTTTTCATTTGACCTACAGACTGGCCCCATACCACATTTGCTCTAGTGACCCTTTTCCAACAATGAAGGCTTGGGCCACAAATACCAGCATTCCTCCCCAACCTGTTTATTTTGGAGCCAGGGATAATGGAAGAGGAAGTAGCAGGAGAGCAGGAGATGTGTTTGGGCTGGGAAGAGATGGAAAGCAAGACCATAAGAAAAAAAAAAACAGTTTTAGTTACCTGAATATTCAGTGGCTTCCATCCATTCTGAAAACAGAGAGCTAAATGTTATTTTTGGGACTGGGTACAAGGAAGGGCAGGGAAGGAAAAGAGGCTGGAAACTAGGGAGGAGATGAAAATATGATGTGGGTGGAAGTGGGAAAGGAGAAATTGACAGAGGGAAGTTGTTCTCTTACCTGCCTCTTTTGTTTTTTTCTTTAAGTCTAAAAACAATGAATCAGAGATGAGATAACATTGAGAAATAGAGCTTCCCCAAAAGAAACTTGGTACAAAATAATAAAATAAAACTTACCCAGCTTTTTCTTAATTTTTTCTAAAAAAAAAGAGAGAAGTACAAAACTATGTGTGAAACATAACTTGGACAGATTAAGATTTGAAGAAAGGGAGAATGTTTTAAGGAAACCAAATCCAATGGCAAGAAATAAAACTATATCTGAGAATGAGTCTATCCCAGAAGCCATTTCCCCAGGTATGGTTAAGACCCAAAGAGAAAAACAAAATGAATAAAAGAAATGCATTGCAATAGTAAAAAGTCACAAAGAGTTTTGCGGTACCCTCCCCTCTTCATTCCCATTACCTTTATTATAGTAGTCAAAAATGAGAAAAACAAGGGCAGCCAAGATGAGAAACATCATCAGAAGGAAAGCGTTACTCCAGGGGGAGGTCTGGAAAAACTGATCTGTAAGATACCCACATAAAACCCCAGGACAAATCAGAGCCAATCTCAGTATTTTGGAAAATTATTGATAATACTGATAATCAAAATAATGATTGTGTCCATAAAAATGGTGATATGCTTGTGAATTATTACAAGTAAGGCACTCAGAGTTGGCATGGTGTAGTAGAAAGAGAAGTCAGAGCATCAAAGCAGCATACCTTTATAGCTTCTGTGATCTTTAAAGATTATCAAGATTGATTCCTTTAAAGGATATGAATGTACAGTTTTCAGAATAAGAAATCAAAGTTATCAATAGTTATGTAAAAGCACTCTAAATTAGAGAAATGCAAATTAAAACAACACTGAGATACTACCTCACACCTATCAGATTGGCTAAAATGACAGAAAAGGAAAATGACAAATGCTGGAGGGGAGATGGAAGAATTGGGACATTAATGCACTATTGATGGAGTTATGAAATGGTCCAACTATTCTGGAGAGGAATTTGAAGATAAACCCAAAGCAGAAGCAGAGTCAGGATGGCAGAGTAAAGGGAGGGATTCCCCTGAGCTCTCCTCCAAATGCCCAAAGGACTATCAAACTATGCATATCCTTTGACCTAGCAATATCATACTAGGTTGGTATCCCAAAGAAGATCAAAGAAAAGGGAAAATGATCTCTATATACAAAAATATTTTTGTACATGTAGTATGCTTTTTGTAGTGGCAAAAAATTAGAAATTGAGGATATGCTCATCATTTGGGAAATGACTAAATTAGTTGTAGTATATATGATGCAACATTATTGTGGTATTAGAAATGACAAAGGCAATGGTTTCAGAAATACTAGTGAAAACTTAAATAAACTGATGATGCAAAGTGAAGTGAACAAAATCAGGAAAACATTGTACATAGTAACCGCAATATTCTGACAATGATGAAGAGAAAGACTTAGCTACTCTGATCAGTAAAATGTTCCATGATAATTCCAAAGGACTCATAATGAAAAATGAAATTCACCTTCAAAGAAAGAACTAATGACCTGAGTGAAGATTGAAGCATACTTTTTTCACCTTAATTATTTTGCTTTTTATTTTTGCAACATGGCAAATATCAAAATATATTATGCATGACTTCATATGTATAATGGCTATCATATTACTTCCCTTCCCAATGGGTCAGGGAGAAGCAGGAAGGAGGGAGAGAATTTGAAACTCAAAATTAAAAAGAAAATGAATGTTAAATTAAAAAAAAAAGGCTGACTTCATTTTTTCTACTAATGAGAAAACTGAGGTACTGAGAAGATAAGTGACTTTCTCAATATTTGAGGTTGGATTTGAACCTAAGTCTTTTTGATTCCAAGTCCAATATCCTTTCTACTCCACTGTGGAATGCCATCACTGTTGCTTACTGGCTACTGTTTACTTGACTATCAGTTTTCTTTGTAAATGAAGGGTTGGACTAGATACCTAAGATTATAGACTAAATGATCACAAATCCAGAACTGGAAAGGAAATTATAGTTCATTTAATCAAATCTTCTCAGATAACAGAAACTCAGAGAAATTAAAAGAATTTGACCAATATCACAGTCACAGTTAGGTATAAGAGCCAAGATTTGCATTCTAGTCATGTGACTACAAGTCTAGTACTCTTTCTACTGAAATATAACTGTGAAATAGATAACATTGTTATATCCTACTTTATATAGGAGGAAACTGAGGCAGAGACCAGTTAACTTTTCTCTTCTTGGAAACTGGGTGATGAGTTCAGTTGTTTCTAAGTACATGTTACATTTTTGTACTCTGTAAAGTTCTGGAACCCTGGAAAGAAGCCTCCACCCCTGTGGTAGCCTTTAATTTCTTTCTGAAACCAACCAAAGGTTCCCAAGAAATGTATTTTCCTCCTATGCCTTGCCACTCATTATTATGTTCTTTCACTTCTGGTTCCCCTTATTTCTATCTCAATACCTGGAAATCTTTATAGGTTATCTCTGATAAAGTCATGATCGATATTTCTTTTCCACAGATTGTAAAAATCCATGTTTTAAGAGATATTACATATTTGATTCCACACTAGAATTCTTTATATTGATGTCAAATACCATTGGCAAACATTGCCTTGCTTGATGTTAATAAGCAGAGATTCATCAAAGTTGTATCTTTTGTTCCATTTTATAAGGAATCTTGTGTGATTTTCACATAGGATCAGGACACACTGGAAAGCCTTTAAGGCAGTGTTTTGTTCTACCAAATCTAATGCTTCTATATGGTAAAAAAAAAAAAAAAAAAAAAAAAAGCATATTGTGATCTTGTACTTACTATACTTTTAAGTAAATGTGCCTGTAAATTGAAGAGTATTATTGGGAGAACTTGTCATTCTTTCATCAAGGATGCCTTTTGATGCATATGTAGATTTAGGACTATACCTGGAATTTCATTGGTATGAAGTATTACCATTAACAAAACTCCCTCTACTAATTCAGATAAGCACCTGCTCTAGAATTTACAATGCTAGAGAGTTGTCTTTGGTCATTAGGAGGGTAACTTGCCCAAGGTCACAGAACTTGGATCACATAGGCTGGGTCAGAGGTCAAAATTGAACTTATGTCATCCTGACTCCAAGGTTGTCGCTATATCTCCTACACCATAACTGCCTCTTCTGCAGACTTCCTCATAGAGGCTTTAGAGATGAGAAATTAGACATACGGGTTTGTGGAATGTTTTCTTCATCATTTTGATTAGTAACTATAAGATCTAAGATTTTTGCCGAAACTTTAGTATCCTCCCTTCTTTCAAATACCTTAAGAATCAATCCCTTAACACCCTCAAAATAGTGTTAATTCTAGCATAGACCTCCTCTATGTCTATTCAGTTTAGTCCATCTATTTATACCCTTTTTATTTTTAGGGTCATTTCTACTTCTGTCAGCATTATGATGTTAGACTCAAAAGGAGCTGGTTGTGCTACTCTCTTCTTAATGGAGAAGAGTTTGTTATAAACATCTGTCCATTTTAATTTTGCATTTTTAACCAAATGGGGTTGGAATGTCTTTTGAGTGCTAATTGTAGTGCTTACTATGTACCAGACATTGTTCTAAGCTCTTTAACATTTTTGTCTCATGAAATCCTCACAACAATCCTAGGAGGTATTATTATGCTAATTTTACAGATGAGAAAGCTGAGAAAAACAGTTTAAGTGACTTGCCCAGGCTCACACAGATAGTGTCTGAGGTTGGATTTGAACTCAGGTCTTCTTGACTACAGGTCCAGTTCTCTATCCACTGCACCACGTAGCTGCCCAATGAAGTTTTTGGTGTTTAAATGCATAATAAAAATTTCTCTACTGTTTATTATTCATTTCCCTTTCCAAGAAGTTCCTGTGAGCCATTATTCCATTTAGCTGTCACTTCCTTTTCTCTTCAGGTTTCACTTAAAAAGGTAACCTTCCAGTTTCATACTTAAATGCCCCGAGAAGCTTTTTGCTTAGATGGATCTTTAATTTCCTTTGCCTTGTTTTTCCCTTAACAGCTTCTTGCTTTTTATGAGATAGTAATGCTTATACTCTTCCACTGTTATCTTTAGTAAAGTTTTATGAACCCATTTTTACTATAAATTATAAACCCATTTAAAAATTATTTTACTATAATTTAACTATAATTTATTATATTTACTAATTTACTATAATTTTACTATAAATTATAAACCCATTTTTACCATAAATACTATAAATAAAAAATTATTATATATTACTATAAATTACATTTCTCTTTCCTATGTCTCCTCTGGGTAAGGACAACAAATATTTGCTTTTGAGTGCATTTCTAGGTTGGCTTGGTCTTTTCTTTGTGGCCTCTAATGAATGTCAGTTAAACTTCCTTAGGAAATAATGATAATTTTTTTTCAATGGATCAATTACAAAATTCCCTATTTAGCATTTAAATTCCTGGCTCCTTCCTATTTTTCAAATCATCTCATATTCAAGTCCCATCTTCTGCAAAAAGCCTGTCCCAATATATCCCTTCTCTTTAAGTTCCTTCTCTTTGTTATTATATGTATGCGTGTATATATATTTATGCACAATACATACACCTATATGTATGTATATACACACACATATATATACATATAGACATTTTTATATTACCTTCATATGTAGCTTTTGTTTTCATATATATATATACACACACACACACACACACACACATATATGAAGTAGTATATTTGTGGATGAAGGTAATATCAAATGAAAATAACTTCATATATATGAAGGTAATATAAAAATATAAAGAGATAATGTCAAATATATACATACATACATGTATATATTATATATGTATACATATATTTGTGTACATAATAGCTAGATGGATAGAAGATAGATCTTGTTTGTACATAGTTATTTGCATACTGTCGCCACCATTAGAATGTAAGCTTCTAGAGAACAGAGACTTTCTTTTTGACTTTTTTTTTATATCTCCAGCACTTGGTACAGTGCCTGATACATTGATATGTAGCATACACTTAATAAAGCTTATTGGTTGACTATTCTTTTTTCATCTTTTTGGTATCAGTTGTTTATTTAAATAGGTCAGGTTGGAGTTCTTTTCATTTCATTCATTATCTTATCATTTTTATAATTTCTTTTTGCTTGATATTGCTTTTGATCTTTCCTCCAACAAGGTCATGATTATGACTGTTGTTGTTGTTCCTGATCCTTTGTTTTTAAAGAGGGCCAATGACATCATGGGGTAGTATCTTGACTTGTTTGTGAAGTAGATTTAAGTGAGGCAAAGTTGCACAAAGTTGTCAGCCCCACTACTTCTTCCAGAATTATTGAATTCCAGTGGCAAGACAAAAGTCAAGACAACTGGCAATGACCTGGGATGCAGCAGATGACGTTGGCATCTTCAATATCTGACCAAGCGCTTACCACTCCACAGTGCTTACTTCATCCACCTTCATGGCCATTGGAACAAATTTGTCTCATCTGCCCATTCCACTGGGATAAGTCTTTATATTCTTGAAATACACATTTCCCTAAATTACTCATGGGCTTGAGGCTAGTTAATTACCCTCAATTTCTTTTAATCCATCTGCTGAGACAGTTTTGCTAGAGTGTGGCTGCTGCACATGCTATAGTTTCTTGGAGTCACAGGTGAGAGTTGTGTGACAGGTGGACACCAATGGTAAATGGGCAGCCCTTAAAAGGGCTTGGCAAATCCTCATACCAAAAGTGCTAGTCCTCCATGAGGAACCCATACACCCTGTTATGATTATAAACTGACAGTTGTATCAGAAATAATTCCCACATGGGTAACTAGTCCTTCTGTGGAAGTAAAAATATAATCAATTTCATTTTTTAATGAATTTTTTTTTTGGTGCTTACTGTGTCCAAGGTCTTCTGAACCCCTTTGTAAATAAAATATTTATAGTATGTAAGTATGACACTTTTGTATAGTCTGTAAGGTTTTTTTAATCTCTTTTTTTCTTACTCCTGAACCATGTTTTCCATATTTTTATCATCTTTTCTTGTGCCTTCTTTTGCCTTTGATCTTTGTATTAAGATGAGTACCAATTTAATTTGGAAAATCTTATCAAATTCACTGAATTTCTCTTCCTCCTTATCCTCTGCAACAGATATTGGTGCATAAGTTGAAGCTATTTTCATCGTGGATCTTTTGTATATGCTTATCATGATCAAGATGACCAAATGAATAACATTTCTTGTTATCCTTGAATGCATAATAAAACCAACTATACCAACTTCTTCATTTGCCTTTCCAAGGAGATCCTGTGAACCATTAGCTCACATTCCATTCCTTTCATTTTATTTAGCTGCCACTTCCTTTTCTCTTTAGGTTTCACTTAGAAAGTCAAAATAGACCACTAGTATAATTTAGTGCTCACTAGATAAGGATATTGACTTCAGAGCAGCTCCCTTTAAGTTAATGTTTTTCAATGGCCTAAAAACCATGTTATTTTTAGACTCCTGTTCTTTGTCGTTATCAGTGTAAAAGTAGAAGGAGGTGGCACAATAGTGAGGACCATTTTGAATTTTTCTTCATGGATTCCCATTGCCAAAAATTTCATCACCAAGTGATCAGTCTACTTGGTTGATGAGCCTCTTTACACTTGACTAGTCTGTTCTTCAGAGAATAGACATAATATGTTGACAGGACCATATTCAAACTTTACCATCACTATCCATTAGTGGAATGGCCTGGCAGAATCCCAGTGGAAAAATATTCTGTATGATGAGGTCCTCCGGATGCTCCTATTTCTGGCTGGCATTGTACTGAATTCATCAGGCCCAACAATATTATAGATCCTCCTAAATGATATATGAATAAACATGCAGAATGCTGTTGTCTAGAATTTAATATGTATTTGGACAAATAACCTTGCACAGTTAGCACATTGGTGTACATATATGCATGCATGTTTACATACATGCATACACATATACATACACATGCACACACATATTTTAAACATTATGCATAGATAATAATCTAGGCCCAGAAATGAATAGGAAGAAAGCATTGCTTGAATTACCTTTAAATATTTAACTATTGAATATTTAACAGCCATTAAATATCTAACAATTTATCATATTCTTTGACTTGTTTACTTCCTACTTATTTCTTTTTAGTTAATGATAGCTTAAGTTACATAATATAAAATAATTCCAAGAAATGAAACATTAGTGTTTCATGCTTGTAAAAGTGATGGAAATCACGATTAATCCCTGTAGTTCCTATTAATATTTAGAATTGTGTAGATAAGAAGTTTGATACCAGAATTTAAGTTTCAAATCTTCATCCTTTCTGTAATATCATGATATATTAACTTTGTTTAAAGTAAATCATTAAGAACCATTACAACTTTTTACTACTGGATTTATAAAAGTCAAATTTCATGTAACTTTTAGAGCATGTTTTGCATGAAATATTATCTAAATACAACACTTCTTTTCAGATTAGTAAACAAGTATTTTAAGGACAAAAAAAGTGTTTGCTTGAATTGCCTTTAGAAAGTACCATAATACTTTTAATAATTCAAGCTCTCCCTGAAATAAAGGTCTATCCTTTTAACAATATTCTCCTGGCATTGCTGTGTGATTCTATATCTTAAAATACCATGTTTAAGAAATAGAGTGGTGAATTAGAGGAATAGATTAAGTACACAATACATTGCAGAAAATGACTATAGTAGCTTAGGGTTTGATAAACTCAAAGATCAAAGGTTGTGAGACAAGAATTCACTATTTGAAAAAAAAACCTGCTTGGGAAAATTGGAAAACAATGGCAGAAACTAGGTGGAGACCAATATCTTAAACATAAAGAGTGAAACGGTAAGCAAATTAGGAGAGCAGGAAGTGGGTTACTTGTCAGATCTATGGAGAAGGGAAGAATTTATGACCAAAAAAAAAAAAGATGGAGAGCATTATGAGACATTAAATGGAATATTTGATTATATTAAATTTAAAAGGTTTTATACGAACAAAACCCAATGTAGCCGAGATTAGAAGGAAAACAGAAAGCTGGGAAAACTTTTTTTTTTTCACAAATGTCTCTAAGGCCTCATTTCTAAAATATATAAAGAACTGAGTCAAATTTATAAGAATATAAGTCATTCCTCAATTGAAAAATGGTCAGAGGATATGAATAGCCAGTTTTCAAATGAAGGAATCAAAACTATCCATAGTCTTATAAAAATGCTCTAAATTAGTTTTGATTAAAGAAATGCAAATTAAAACAACTCTGAGATACCATGTCATACCTATCAGATTGGCTAATGTAAGAGAAAAGGAAAATGACAAATGTTTGAAGGATGTGGGAAAAATCGAGACACTAATGCATTGTTGGTACAGTTGTGAACCAATCCAACCATTCTTTTTCTGTGTGTGTGTGTGTATGTGTGTGTGTGTGAGTGTGTGTGTGTGTGTGTGAGTGTGTGTGTGTGTGTATTGAGCAATAGGGGTTAAGTGACTTGCCCAGGGTCACATAGCTAGTAAGTGTTATGTGTCTGAGGCCAAATTTG
The DNA here is from genome assembly GCF_900497805.2 of Vombatus ursinus. Classification (NCBI taxonomy): domain Eukaryota; kingdom Metazoa; phylum Chordata; class Mammalia; order Diprotodontia; family Vombatidae; genus Vombatus; species Vombatus ursinus. The sequence goes on from NW_020954641.1 coordinate 37,699,556, forward strand.
GACTCAGGTCCTCCTGAATCCAGGGTCAGTGCTCTATCCACTGAGCCACCTAGCTGCCCTTAATCCAACCATTCTTGAGAGCTATTTGGAACTATGCCCAAAGCATTATAAAACTGTGCATATCCTTTGATTCAGAAATACCACTACTAGGTCTGGGGTGGGGGAGAGGGGAGGAAGGACCTATTTGCACAAAAATATTTATAGCAACTCTTTATGTGGTAGCAAAGAACTGGAAACTGAGGGAATGTTCATCATTTGGGAAATAGCTGAACAAATATTGGTATATAATTGTAAAGAAATATTCTTGTGCTATAAGAAATGACAAGCCGACTGATTTCAGAAAACCTGGAAAGATTTACACAGACTGATGCAGAGTGAAGTGAGCAGAACCAGGAGAACATTGTACGGAGTAATAGCAATCTTATACAATGAGCAACTGTGAATGCTTAACTATTCTCAGCAAAACAATGACCCAAGACAGTTCCAAAGGACTCATGATGAAAAATGGTATCCACCTCCAGAGAAAGAAATTATGGGATCTGAATGTAGATTGAAACATACTATTTTTCACTAAAAAATTTTTTCATAGTTTTTTTCTTTGGTCTTCTTTCACAACATGACTAATATGGAAATATGTTTTGCATGATTGCATACATATAAACTAAAGCAAATTGCTTGCTGTCTTGGGGGGGGGAAGAGGGAGGGAAAAAACTTGAAATTCTCAACTAAAAAAATGTCAAAATTGTTTTTACATGTAATTGGGAAAAATAAAATATTATTCAAATATTTGTAATACAATGTTCTATGAAGAAAGAAAATTGAGGGCCATCCAAAGAGTGATAGAGAGGCATAGTAAGGGATGGAGGGGTCTATCACATGATAGAGAGATACAGGTGCATATCTATATCTATATTTATATCTATATCTATATCTATTTTTTTGAGACAGTCTCTGATGAAATTGCAAAGGCTTCTTCTATGCCCCAAACCAATAATTCTCAACCTGAAGTCTTTAACATGCTCTGTTTTTTCAACTTAGGCTGATTTACTCTCTTTTTAGGTAGTCTGTTCTTCCTTGTGGTCCTACCTGTGGGGCTTACCATATAAGTGCCAGATTCAAAGCAGACACGTTATTGACTTTAACCTGACTATAATTCAGAATTTCTGAACTCAAGTGATCTACTAGTTTCAGCCTCCCCAGACTCAGGGATTACATACATGTGTCAACATCTCTAGTCCATACAAAACTTGTGGAAGAGAATTACAATATGATAAGAGTGAAGAATTTCTAGTGCTTGAGATCTAGTGAAAAGCCCCCATAATCTTAAGTAAACTCCTTGTTTAAGAATCACACAAGGGCATAAACAAGATTCTCAAAAGATGAGATGGTCTTGATGGTATGTGATCTGGACTGTTGGAGAGAGAAGCAACACCAATGAGTTCAAAGATCCATCAAAATGTCAGAGCATATATGTTTGAATTACATCCATCGTACTGTTTTTAATGGAATATAGCATAATACACTTTTGCCTGACTTCATCCTCTTCCCTTCATAATAAATTTCTCTGATCATTATGGCAGAACAGCAAATGTTTTATAGTTGATCTTTCTTTTAAAAATCCTGGCAACACTAAACCTACTATAATAAGGCTACAGGGTTAAAAGACCTTGCTATTTGTATTTTTACCCTTCTCAACCAGGCAGCTAGGTGTTAATTTGGCCTAAAGTCAAGAAGACCTGAGTTCAAATCTGTTCTCAACCACTTACCAACTGTGTGTGTGATGTTGGGCAAGTCACTTAACCTCTATCTTTCTCAGTTTTCTCAACTAGAAAATGAAGGGATGACAACAGTACTTAGCTCCCAGAATCATGGTCAAATGAATTAATATTTGTAAAGTACTTAGCACAGAGTAGGTGCGTAATAAATATTTCCTTCTTTCCTTCCTTCCTTCTTTCCCATCTCTCCCTCCTTCCTTCTTTCTCTTCTTCTCTCCCTCCTTTTTCTTTTCCTTCCTTCTTTCCCTTCTTTCCTTTCTTTTTTCTTCCTTTCTTCTCTTCCTTCCTTGCTTCCTCCCTTCTTTGCTTCTTTCCTTCCTTGCTTCCTTCATTCCCTACTTCTTTCTTCAATTTCGTAATCTAGGTAACTGGACAAATGAGTTTTTAGACTTTCCATATCTTTTATTTATTGGTTTAATAGTTGTGTGTTTATATATGATTATGTCCTTACAATTTCACATTATTTCTGTCTAAATAACTCTCCTTCCTTCCATGATGTTAGGATGACATATATCCTCAAAGGGGAGAAATTATAAAAATGTAAATTGCTTTAGTTCTTATTTGTTCTTAATTGAGTAGTAAACCTTATTTTGAGAAAGGTCAAAACATCAGTCCATTTATTTACTTTTGAAAACTGGAATACATGTGGTTGGCATCCTAAAGTTTTCCAATGGGCAAAGAATATATTTAAATGGCTATTGATAGTTGCAACCATGTCAGTAGTCTTAGAAAGTGTGCTATTGTGCCAGCTAAAACAGTGACAGATGACAAAGTAAAGATGATGATATTAAATGATGTGTTTGAAATTCGATCCTGGAGTCAATAAAGAATGAAACTGAAAAAAGTGAAGCAAGATATTGAATTTCTCCCAGAATGTCCGTTTTAATATCTACAGATGAATTTCATACAAATGCCCAAATACATGGGCTTTGCATATGTTTTATTAATTTCCTATAAATTCTGAAGTTAGATTGAGGTTTTCACATTCTGAATTGCTTTGTGTAGAATCTTTTAAATCATGGTTAATTTGTTGGTTTGTTCTTTTCTATTAGAGGACTCTTCAAAAATACTAAGTGAGAGAAGGACCTATTTTACATGTCACATCATGAAGGTTTTATTTGTTTGTGTAATTGTTTCTTTTTCTTTAAATATTTTATAACCCACAAACTGCATTGTCCATGTCCTCTACAGGGTTCAAGCACAGTAGAAAGAAAAAATGGTCTACAAACATTGGAACTCTCAAAACTTTCAGATGAGTTACAGGCACTCTAAGCTAATGTTCTTCCTTGTGTCTATGTTTAACACAATAACACTTTCACCCCATGAAATAATTATTGGAAGGCCAATATGATTAGGCTTTGCCAGGTCTTACTAAATTATGCTGTCTTGTCACTAGAAGTTTTGAGCAGTGATACCTAACAAACCACTGCTGGGGCAGTGCATGACTTGGTAAGTAAATTTGTTAGAAAAAAAAAAAAAACACCACTAGGGTAGAAAGGCATATCCAAAGGTAAGCAGAGTAAACAAAGCTGATAATTTGTTGTTAGTGGTCTAGGAGAGACACCTTTGATTCAGATTGAAAGGAAATGTATTTCCTAGAAGCAGACAACTTCATGAGGTGGGCATAAGCCCAAGACAATGGAACAAGATACTTGCTGCCTAAATGGACGTTAATATGCCTGATTATTCAATTATGTTTATTGTCTATTGTTTGTTACAATGATATGGCCCTTTTGGAAAGGGATGTAGGGGCCAGAATTAAGAATAAAACATAAGCATAAAGCTAAGTCCTTTTTATCCTAGTTCCTTGTAAAATTATTGGTAATAATGGCCCACAGAAAATTCTACTCTTAAGATACTGATGCCCATCTGTAAGTATGAATATTTTTACCAAACATTTACTACTGATGAAAATAATAGTTTCAAAAGGATAAAGATTTTTTTATGATCTTTCATTCTTGCTAAGATGTTTAAACTTGTGTTTTTATTCTCTCTTTAATTTATTTCAGTATGATGAATTTACATCTACCACTTTGTTTTTAAGACAATGTTTTGTATTTTGTATGATTTGTTAACCACGTATTTTGTTTCAACTCTGTCGTAAGCCTCATTGTACTGTTCCTATTTTACTGTGCAATCAACTGCCTTGATAGAATATTAATAAGGTCTAATGTAATATAATAAGAAGGTAGTATAATTTAATGTAATAAGGGTAATAACCATCTCCGATTTTCTTAAATACTGAATAAGACAACTGTCAGAAGATAAGAGGAAGCAAACAAACTTAAAAACTTAATGAACATTGGGAAGTTCAGATTTAGCGATATTTCTGAAGAAGTATCAAAGAGGGAAACTATGGGAAAAAATAAAAATTATGATTCCTTTGCAACACATTGATGGACTAATCAATCCCTGAGCCACATGGTGAACTAATGACAGAAAGCCCTCAACCCCTACTGAAGGAGAAATAAAGTGTAACAAACTATGCAAGGACACAGTAAAGACTTGATATCTTTGAATAAAAGACTTTTCAATTTTGCCTAAAAGGACTTCTTTCACAATTGCAAATGCATTTAGTTACTACCACCTTGTTTGTTATCTTCTCTCTCCCCCCTCATAAATTCTGGGATGTAGTTGTCATTTCCTCCTAAAATTCCCTCATTCTTATCCCAGCAACAAACTGTATGCTAATTAAAGTATTAATTCCTTTCATTACTCATAAAATGAATTGCTGCTCAACAGTTGCTTCACTGCCTAGTTAAACTTGCCATATATTTGACAAGCAAAAATGTTGGTACTCACCTTCTCCAAATCATTTCTGACTATATATTTTGAATATATTCCCCCTCAGCCTCTATTTTTTCAAGAGGACATAAATCTATAACTTCTTCCAAGCCATTCAAGCACTTTTCCCTTTTATTTTCTTCCTGTCCACTCTACTCACCTGATACCTGTACTCTGGATTCCTTCTCTCGTTTGAGGGCAAAATTCAGGACTGAACACACGATGTTTTTATTTGAATGTTCTTTCATAGTAAAGGTGGTTTCTATGAAAAAGAGGCCATGATCATCTTGGACTACAGTGTAGTTTGATGACAAACATTGTCCTGAATCCTGTCTCCATTGTACCTTTGGCTGAGGCAACCACCCAGCTGATTGACATACCAACAAGATGCCTCCATCTCTGTATCCCTCAAGAGAGATAAGAGGGGTTGAACCCATAGCTGCAGAGAACAGGAAATAAAGTTAAACCAAAACCATATCTCAAGGATATTCAGAAACAGAGCTTATCTAGCACTGGGCTAGTTTGTGGATTTGTTTCCATCTCTTTATCAAAGAATATGAAAACTAGCAGCGTGGCCCCATCAGTTGTATGTTCTAGCTAACTGAGCTTAGATATAGAAGGTAAGGTTATTGCATCATTGAAAAAGTAGCTTACCTGCTACCTGTAGCTCCCAAGTGTAGTGTTGATAGAAAGTTTTAGAGCTAAACCAGCATCCATATGTTGCCATGTCTGAAGGGGTTATGTTCTTTAGTTTTAAGGAGACTGTCCCTTCAGTGATGGCATCTTGCACAAACTGGGTTCTTGCTTGATACTCCTGCATTTGCCTCTCATTTTCTTCTTTCCCATCCTTGTATAGAAGAAGCACAGAAGAGAATTGGTTCCTGAAGAACCTCACCTCCATGTTCTCCAAACTCATCTTGGGTAAGACATGACAGGAGAAAATGACATCTTCTCCCACCAATGCCTGAATAGGCTCATCTGGGCCAATTACCTGAAATTGACCTGTAGGGATAACCAGAGAAGGTCAATTAACCATGGATGTTTGTCAATATAAGGCATAGGGCTTGAATTAGGTACAGAATGGAAGGTTCCATATTGCCACTTCTTGATCTTCAGCTACTTTGCCCAGGACAGAAACTTCTCCATTTTTCACTGACACCAGAGAAACGTCACGAGGTTAGAATTGTATGCTTACAACATAAAATAACAAAATAGTAGTATTGGAAGGGATTTTAGATGTTGTCTAGTACAACTTTTCATCATATGCCAGAATTCCCTGTGCAATATTCCTTAGAGGTGATCATTTAGATCCTATTTGTTCATTACCAGTGATTGAGGCCCTGCTTATGCAAAAAGCAACTCATCCCCTTCTGGGATTGCTCTAATTAAAAAGTGATTATGTTGAATTGAAATCACACTCCCTGTAGCTTGTGTCCATTGGTCCTATTTTTGCCTTTCATAGCTTTTTAGATTAATTCTACTTTCCTCTTTCTTATAGTAGCCCTTCAAATATTTTGAAAATATAGGTTGATCAGAAGTCATGAAAGAGTTGTGATCTAGACCAATGGAGAAAATGTTCATATTGATAAAATCACAGGTAATTAAAGTACAGAAGGATCTTGGGCCCTGAAGGATTCTATTTACTATCCTGATGCTTGTACCACTCTTCATTAGATATGACAAGACTGATGCTCAGACTGATGAGAATGTTAATGTATATGAAGGATAGAAGGCAAAGTTACTTATATCCTTTTTTCTTGTTCTTCCCAATCTTTACACCAAGAAGGATGGACTAAAATATCAATAGGGAGTAGGACAATAAGATAAGTAAGGAGTAGAATTTACTTTGTCTAATCAAGTTCAATATTCTTATTTCACCTAAGTTCAAAAATTCACCTAAGCACAATGATTAAAGTCATTGAGTCCATATTAATTATCTCCCAGAGTTTTGAAAAAACTGGAGAATATGATTGTGACAATATGGTCTATGAAATCTGAAACAACATGGAAAAATGGAAAATGAGCATATATTTTCCAGATGTCACAAAAAAAAAGTGAAAAAGAGGAGTCTGGAAACTATGGGTTTGTGAGCTCTCCAAGAGCCAGCCTAGGTAAATTTGGATAGGTTCAGCTCTAAATTGCCCTACATGGCTCAGGACCAAAAGGAGTTTTACACACACCCAATGCCCCAGTATTAAACCTAGTCTGCACGTGTGGATGTAAAGCAGGAAGTCCTCTTCGATAGTGAGAAGGTGAGCCCAAACCAATGAAATCAAAGATCCTTGAAATATGCACACATTCTAATTTTTCTTACATTTATCAGTAATGGTAAGGAAAAGGATCTAAATTGTTATTGTTTTTCTCCAGCACTGAATATAGTTTATTGCACAGGTAATGAATAAATATTTGTAAGAAAGGAAGGATTGAATAAAGGAAAGTAAGAAAAAAGGAAGGAGCATATTTTAATGGACTCTTTCACTGATTTCATTCAAGGAAGTGACCAAAATGATAAATTTCAAATACTATGAGAGGCTTGGGAGACATAATTGGTGAAGAAGATACATTTTAGTTCCTCTCAAATAATGCAACAAGAACAGACATGTTTATTTTGCCTTGTTTCTCCAATAGTGAGAATGAGTAGAATTGGTCATATTACAACAGCAGCAACTTAAATTTAACTGGCTAGGATTAAGAGGTAACATGTAAAAATAGAAATCTGATTTAATTGGCTTTTAGTGGACTTCAATGAACAAGTGTGGCATCTAAACAGCTGAAGTATTATGTCTAGCACATAATCATTGCTTAGTGTTTGCCGGTTCAATTGAGCAGAAAAGACATGAAGGTAAAAAGAAGGGTGAGAATGGAAGAAAAAGACAGGGAGACTTACCTGATCCCTGTCCTATGAGACTAAGAACAGAGATGAAGAGGAGGTGATACTCAAAAAGATGGAAGGTTTGACTGGGGCATTGGAAAGCTGGGACATTCAACATATCTGTGGCTTTGTTTATCAGAACCTGCAACAAAGTACAAATGGATGACTTAGTAAAGTACATAGTGGGAAGCATTAGAGTCAAGTCAGAAGTATGAGAGTAATTCCCTGATTCATGGTTAGAATAATTCGAGTCCAATAACTGCAGAGATATGGTACCCTTGGGAATTTACATAGGGAAAAACAAAACATATTTCCGGATTCTGACCACCTCAGATCCCTAAGAGCAACAAGTAAAGCAGAGTTTTCTCCCTTACAGGACTGAGTAGAGCAAATTCTTATGCCCAATAGGAAAGGAAGGGCAAAATAGAAATTATGATTCCTGAAGCCATGACAAACAAATTGAGTGAAAAGGAGCCTCTTCCTGATTTCCTTTCAGTTCCACGCTTCCCTGTTATAAAATTTGTCCTGTGACTCTAATTTAAAACTACTCTGCTTGGATAGGTGAAAAGACAGCTGAGCTAGAAGTTAGGTGACCTGTACAGTCTCAGACAAATTACTTCACTTCTCTGTGGTAACTCATAAGATCTTTTCTAGATGAAATTTATAAAGTTATGAAGTTGATAAGAGGAAGATGGAACATGACCCATAAACAGTCCATGGACTATTAGAGTTCTTAAGGACCAGTAATGTAGAGAAGTAGACTCTGTCTGCAGAGACAATGCCTGTTTTGTACATCAGAAGTTAATAATCCAGATTCTGAGGTCCTCCTTTTGCTCCTCCTCCCCATTCTTCCTGCTACCATGTGTTCAATAATTGACCATCTCTTGGGAGAGATGCAGAGGAATAGGGAAGGGAGGAAGAATCTCAGTCCATTTCCTTTCTTGGAAAAAAGCTCTGCATAAAAGTTGTGTGGCTGTGGTGGAGAAAACAGAGTATGGCAGAAAGGATTGGTTGATGGTGTTGGTAGGATTGGGGGTGATCTGTGGGTTTCAGGCCCTGGGAGTATTGAAAGAGCCAGTTCTGACTGGCTTAGTACAGTAACTCAGCATTTAGTGGAGTGTCTGCCACATAGTGAGTGTTTAATAAATGTTTGTTGATTGGTTGACTGGCTCCCCAGAGCTGATTGTTAATTTTTCTTTTTAAAATTTTTTATTCCTTCTGAACTTAAATACAAAAAGACAAATTTTTTCATGTACACAGCACAATATAAAAAAAGGATTCAACACAAAATCATTGATTTCCAATTCACACTATTTACTTAAAAAAACTATGTAATAAATGCTACACCTTGTTTTCAAAGATACCCTACTTTTCTGTGCTTCCTTCTAAGTTTTCTTTTGTTCTCTACTGTGCACTTTTTTTCCCCTGCCTCCCCACCCCTCCCTAGAGAAGGCTACCATTAGATACAAATATAGACCCATAACCATACTATGTATATTTATATTTATCAATTCTTTGGAAGTGTATAACATCTTTTTCATAGGTCCTTTGTAGTTGTTTTGAGCATTCATAATACTCAAAATGACTTAGTCATTCAAAGTTGTTCTTAGAACAATATTGCTGTTAATATAAACAATGTTCTGTTGGTTCTGCTTGTTTCACTCTTTGTTATTTCATGTAAGTCTATGTTTTTTTTTCTAAAATCATTGAGCTCATCATTTCTAATAACACATTAATATTCCATACAATCATACATTACAACTTGTTTAACCATTCCCTAATTGATAGACATCCCCTCAATTTCCAATTCTTTGCCACCTCAAAGAGAGCTACTATAATTATTCTAGAATATATAAATTCTTTTCCTTTTTTCCCTCATCAGCTTGGAAAACAGACCTAATAATGGTGTTGCTAGGTCAAAGAGTATACACAGTTTCATAACCCTTTGGGCATGATTCCAAATTGCTCTCATAAACGGCTGGATCAGTTCACAGTTCCACCAACAGTGAGTTAGTGTCCCATTTTTTGATGTGAACATTTAAACCTTAGAAATCAGCAAATGCTCAAAATCAGGGTTTGTTGTATTAATCTGTTGATTAGCTGGGCTTAACAAAGTGATGAAAAAAGTGTACCAACCCTACCCCGTACTCAGTTTTTCTTGCCCCCTTGGTAGTAAGCAGTATTGAAAACAAATAAATGAGATAATAAATGAGAATAAGCGAGTTGCCACTTCCTTGGGAAGGAAAAGAGTGAGGGAGAACACATACTAGGCAATAGGCATAAAAGTCATGAAATCTCTTGTATCTTTAACTTATGTCACTATAAATTCATTTTCTATTTATGGATTAGAGAAAGGAATATCTGAAGCCAATGGTAGAGGACCTAAAAGTGAACATACAAATGGGACTCATTAGACTTGCCATAAATAGTCTAAATGCAATAAGTGAGGCTCAATTACTTAGAGAAACATTCAGTTCCAATAGGAGAATGAGAGGAGAAATGCAACTTTTAGTACTATAGTCTGATTTCTTTGAGACTTACCATAAAATGATCTGTATGGTACACAAATGGAAAATTGCTTTTTTTTTTGTAAAAATGAATTAAATAATTAATTAAAATCATTGCAATTAAAAAAAATTTTTGATGAGGCAATGGGGTTAAGTGACTTGCCCAGGGTCACACAGCTACTAGTAAGTGTTATGTGTTTGAGGCTGGATTTGAACTCAGGTCCTCCTGACTCCAAGGCCAGAGCTCTATCCACTGCGCCACCTAGCTGCCCCAAAATTGTTGCAATTTTAAAAAGTGAAAATAAAACTAGGATTAGGTGTAACAAGATAAGATATCCATGCCCATCTAAATTGTTCCCAACTTTTAAATTTGACTGAAAAATAGATTCCGCTGCTGCTGTCTGTTTTCCAATGAGATTATATTAAATTTGGGTAATGACAGTGTTGAAACCTAGAGCCCTTCAGATATCATTTTGTCCTTCCCTTTGCTTCAGAGAAGGTTGTTCCCTACTCCCCCTTGAAGGTATGTATGTGTGGCAGAGAGGGTAATGCTCACACTGCCTGTGCTCTAATGCTCAAATCTTGACTCTATCTCTTTAGGTATTTCTGTCTCTCTTTGTCTCCCTATGTATAGGCATGGAAACAAATGCTAATCCATTTCAGCTTTTGTTTGTAATTTTTTTTTATAGAGTTGCCACCAAAATGTTGCACACACACATATACATACATGATATACCTATATGTGTTGTACACATACATTCATGTGTGTAAAGGTGATCTATGGAATAAACTAACTAGGCAAGCCCTGAAAACAAATGCACATATACTAGCTGTATAATCACATCAAGTCATTTAAACTCAGGTCAACCTTTTGGTGGCAATTCTATAAAAATATTAGAAACAACTGTCAAAATAGATTGGCATTTGTTTTCATGCCAGAAGTTCCCAAAGACAATTAAATGACAGACCCAGATGATTCTGCTCTTCTCCTGCCACAGAGATATATCTATGCCTCCTCCATGATACTTAACCTATTCTACAGTCTATTCACATTACCTAATATTGACTTACCGGAGGTAAGTAGATGGAGCTCATAGAATGATGTCAAAAAGCAGGAAGGGATGTAGGGGGAAAGGCTGTGGCTAGAGGAGCTTCAGTCAATGCTGACAAGAGCACAAGAGGGATTCCTCCAAAATAAGCAGGGGTTGATCTCTGTCAGGATCATTATGCTTTTCTGAAGGAAACTGCTTTAGGAACAAAGGCTGAATTCTCCTCTAGGAAGTGAATTTTACTGTTCTCTTAAGTGCAGTTCTATGTGGGTTGAGAGGGTAAGGATGTGAACTTTGGACTAATAAAACATTTCTCTTGTTTGTCAATTGAATTTTCTGGCCAGAGCACATGACTGGCAGCCATAAACATATACATTATCTTGAACCAAATGGGGCCCCTTTGTGTCGGTAAAGAGATATTCTCAGAGCAAAACAGAGAGATGGGTGACTGTTACCAGTTTTTATTTAAATACCAGGAAACAGTTAGGCTTTGAACTGATGTTGGTGGATTTGTTAGCATGACTGAAGTGTCTAAGGGTGGGGTAGGGATGGGTTGTTAGGTGAGTATTCTTTTTTAATTTAATATTTTATTTTTCCCCAATTATATGTAAAAACAATTTTAACATTTTTTTTTAAATTTTTGAGTTCCAAATCCTCTCCCGGTTTCTTCTTTCCATCCCCCTTTTTGAGAAGGCAAACAATTTGATATAGGTTATACGTGTGCAGTCATGCAAAACATATTTCCATATTAGTCATGTTGTGAAAGAAAACACAGACAAAAAAACAAGAAAAATAAAGAAAAAGTATGCTTCCATCTGCATTCAGACTCTATCAGTTCTTTCTCTGGAGATGGAGAGCATTTTTCATTATAAATCCTTCAAATCCCTCTTGGATTGTATTGTTTGTATTGCTGAGAATAGTTAAGTCATTCATAGTTGATCATCATAAAATATTGCTGTAACCATGTACAATGTTTTCCTGGTCCTACTCATTTCATTTTGCTTCAGTTCATGTAAGTCTTTCCAGGTTCTTCTGAGAGCATACTGCTCATCATTTCCTATAGCAAAATAGTATTCCATCATAATCATCAACAACTTGTTCAGCCATTTCCCAATTGATGAACATCCCCTCAATTTCCAATTCTTTGCCACCACTAAAAGAGCTGTTATAAATATTTTTGTACATATGGGTCCTTTCCTTTTTTTCTTTTTCTTATTTCTTTGGGATACAGACATAGTGGTTCATTACTTACTCAAAGGATATATGTACATAGTTTTATAGGTCTTTGGGCATAGTTCCAAATCGCTCTATAGAATGGTTTAATAAGTATACAACTTCACCAACGGAGCATTAGTGTCTCAATTCTCCCTCCAAAATTTGTCATTTTTTTCTTTTCTGTTATATTAGCCATTTGGATAGGTTTGGGGTGGTACCTCAGAGTTGTTTTAATCTGCATTTCTCTCATCAATAGTGATTTAGAATATTTTTCATATGACTGTAAATAGCTTTAATTATTTTATCTGAAAACTGTCCATTTCATTTTATTACTTATCAATTGAAGAAGGGCTTTTATTTCCATAAATTTGACTCAGTTTTCTATATATTTGAGAAATAATGTATTAGAGAAACTTACCATACATTTTTTCACAGTTATGATTAATAACCGTGCATTTCCCTCTATCCTATTTTGCCTGTTTATTTTACTCTCTCTCTCTCTCCTTGAACCCTGTCCATTCTTAAAAGTGTTTTGCCTCTGACTTTTATCTCCCTCAATCTATCCTCTCTTCTGTCAACCCCTCCTCCTACTTTCTTGTATGGTAAGATAGATTTTTACACCCAAGTGAGTATGGATATTATTCCCTATTTGATCCAATTCTGATGAGAGTAAGGTTCATATGCTAACCCCCTTTTTAGTCCTCCCCCTTCCTCCCACTGTAAAAATTCTTTCATTCCTCTTTTAAGTCAGACAATAGATCCCTTTCTATCTCTCCCTTTCCCGTTCACCCATTGAATTCCTCTTCCTCAACTCTTTTTTTAGATAATTATTCTATCATATTCAACTCATATCTATGGGGCCTCTGTCTATGTATACTCCTAACTGTCTTAATAATGAGAAAGTTTTTCACTCTCTGTCTATGTATACTCCCAGCTGCCTTAATAATGAGAAAAATTTTAGAAGTCACAAGTGTCACTTTTCCATGTAGGAATGTAAAAAGTTTAATGTTATTGACTCACTTATAATTTCTCTTTCCTGTTTATCTTTTTTATGCTTCTATTGAGTCTTATTTTTGAGTCTAAATTTCTATCCAGTTCTAGTCTTTTCATCAGGAATGCTTGAAAGTCTTCTATTTCATTGAATGTTTATTCCCCTACTCTCTCAAAAGATAATACTCAGTTTTGCTGGTGATTCTTGGTTGAAATCCAAGTTCTTTTACCCTCTAGAACATCATATTCCAAGCCTTCTGATTCTTTAAAGTAGAAGCTGCTAAATCTTGTGTTATCCTGACCGTGGCTCCACAATATTTGAATTATTTCTTTCTGGCTGCTTCCAATATTTTCTCTTTGACCTGGGAGCTCAGGAATTTGACTGTAATATTCCTGGGAGTTTTCATTTAGAGATCTCTTTCAAAAGGTAACTAGTGGATTTTTTTCAAATTTTATTTTACCCTCTGTTTCTAGAAAATCAGGCAGTTTTCCTTGATAATTTCTTGAAAGATGTTGTCTAGGCTCTTTTTTTTTTATCATGGCTTTCAGATAGTCCAATAATTTTTTTTCAAAGGGGAAGCATAACTTTTTTAAAATTAACTTATTTGTAGTTTTAAACATTCACTTCCACAAGATTTTGAGGTCCAAATTTTCTCCCCATCTCTCCCTTTTCCCAACCCAAGATGGCATGCATTCTGAATACCCTTTTCCCCAATCTGCTCTCCCTCCTAGCACCCCCCTTCTTTTATCCCCTTTCCCTTCTATTTTCCTGTAGAGCAGGATAGATTTCTATATTCCATTGCCTGTATTTCCCAGTTGCATGTAAAAACAATTTTAACATTCATTTTTAAAATTTTGAGTTCTAAATTCTCTTTATTCCTCCCTCCCCACCCACCCTCACTAAGAAGGCAAGAAATTCAATATAGATTATACTTGTGTAGTCGTGCAAAACACTTCCATAATAGTCATGTTGTGAAAGACTGTATTTCCCTCCAATCTATCCCACCCCCCATTTATTGTATTCTCTCCTTTGACCCTGTCCCTCCTCAAAAGTATTTGCTTCTGATTACCCCTCCCTCAATCTACTCTCCCTTCTATCATCCCCCCTCTCTTATCCCCTTACCCCCTATTTTTCTGTAGGGTAAGATAGGTTTCCATGCCCAATTGAGTATGTATTTTATTCCCTCCTTAAGCCAACTCTGATGAGAGTAAGATTCACTCATTCTCTCTCACCTCCACCCTCATTCCCTCCACTGTAAAAGCTTTTTATTGTCTCTTTTATGTGAGATAATTTACCCCATTCTACCTCCCCCTTTCTCCTTCTCCCAATATAATCTTCTCTCACCCCTTAATTTTATTTTTTAGATATCATTCCTTCATACATAACTTTTAATTTATTGATTTCAATGAAAAGATTTTGTTAGTTAGAAATAGAGCTATAACTCACGTGCATAATAAAATAGCCCATTCAAAGCCAATGTCCTTACAGAGCAGTGTCTGAGAACATTTGCATCTGGCTAAAGGGCCTGCCCATTGCAGGACTGTTTGTATTCTGTTTTTTTTAACATTTGTTTTTAAAACTTTGAGTTCCAAATTCTGTCCCTTTCTCCCCCCACCCCAAGCAATTCCATATAGGTTATATATGTGTAATCATGCAAAACATATCCATAATAGTCATGTGAAAGAAAACATAGACAAAAAAAACTCAAGAAAAATAGAGAAAGTGAAAAAAAGTTGCTTCAATCTGTATTCAGACACCATGGTTCTTCCTCTGGGAATGGATAACATTTTTCATCCTAAGTCCTTCAGAGATGTCATGGATCGTCGTATTGCTGAGAAGGGCTAAGTCATTGACAGTTGTTTATCTTACAATATTGCTGTTACTTTGTACCCAGTACATTTCACTTTACATCAACATGTATAAGTCTTTCTAGGGTTTTCTGAGAGCTTCCTGCTTATTTCTTATAGCACAATAGTATTTCATCATAAGCGCATATCATAACTTATTCAGCCATTCCCCAATTGATGGACATCCCCTCAACTTCTAAATCTTTACCCCTAAAAAAAAGATCTATTTTAAATATTTTTGTGCATATAGGTCCTTTTCCTTTTTGTTTTTTATCTCTTTTGGGATACAGACCTAGTAGTGGTATTGCTATGTCAAAGGGTATGCATGGTTTTATAACCCTTTGGGTATAGTTTGAAATTGCTCTACGAATAGTTTAATCAATTCACAACTCCAACAACAGTACATTAATGTTTCATTTTTCCCAAACCTCCTCTAACATTTGTCATTTTCTGTCCTATTAACCAATCTAATAGGTATGAGGTAGTACCTCAGAATTGTTTTAATTTGATTTCTCCAATCAATAGCAAGTTGGAGTATTTTTTTCCTATGACTATAGATAGCTTTAATTATTTCATGTGAAAACTGCTTGTATCATTTGATCTTTTATCAATTGGGAAGTGGCTCTTATTTTTATAAATTTGACTCAGTTCTCTATATACCCCTCTATTATCCTGTTCACTCCTACTTTCCTGAAGGGTAAGATAGATTTCCATACCCAACTGAGTGTGTACATTATTCCTTTCTTAAGCAATTCCAATGAGAGTAAGGTTCACTTATTCCTTCTCTCTTCCCTTCTCTTCCACTCCACTGTAAAAGCTTTTTCTTACCTCTTTTATGTGAGGTAATTTACCCCATTCTACTTCTTACTTTCTCCTCCCAGTATATTCCTCTCTCACACCTTAACTTTATTTTTTAGACATCATCCCTTCATATTCAACTCACCCTGTGTCCTTTGTCTATATATATTCCCTCCAACTACCCTAATAATAAGAAAGGTCTCATGACTTACAAATATTATCTATCTATGTAGGAATGTAAACAGTTCAACTTTAATAAGCTCTTTATGATTTAAGCATCTGAGGCCCCAACACACAAAGTCAGTGACCAAGCCCCAGGCTCCCAGTACAAGAAGCTTGGGTCAGTGCCCCCTGCTCCTCAGCAGGAAAGCTAATTTTTTTTCCAAAGGTCTGGAAATAAACAAACAACATGAGCAAAAAGAAATATACCATAGATTCTCATTATGGGGACAGTGAAGATCAAGGCAGAAATTTTGAAGAGGACAACATTGTCAACAAACCCACATCTGAAACCTCAAAAAGTAATATATACTGGTCTAAAGCCCAAAATGCCTTCTTGGAAGTCAAATAAGAGAGGTAGAAGAAAAATTGAGAGGCACAAAAACTTATTGAGGAGAAGAACTCTTTAAAAAGTAAAATGGGCCAAATGAAAAAAGAGGTAGAAAATCTAACAGAAGAAAACAATTCATTAAAAATTAGAATGGGGCAAGTGGAAGCTAATGACTCTACGAGACAGCAAGAATCAGTCAAACAGAAACAAAAAAAAATGGGAAAAAAACAGACGAAAACATAAAATAAGTCATTTGTAAAACAACTGACCTGGAAAATAGATGGAGGAGAGACAATTAAAAAATTATTGGTTTACCTGAAAACCATGTTGAAAAAAAGAGTCTGGACAGCATCTTTCAGGAAATCATCAAGGAAAACTGTCCCAAGTTACTAGAACTAGAAGGTAAAATAGTCATTGAAAGAATCCACTGATCCCCTTCTGAAAGAAATCCCAAATTGAAAATATCAAGGAATTTAGTAGCCAAATTCCAAAATTACCAGGTCAAAGAGAAAATACTGCAAGCAGCCAGAAAGAAACAATTTAAATATCATGGAACCACAGTCAGAATTACACAAGATCTTGCAGCTTCTACATTAAAAGATCATAGGGCATGGAATAGGATATATAATAATAATAATAATAATAATAATGCCTTATGGAATAATAAGGCAAAGGAGCTTGGATTACAACCAAGCATCAACTACTCAATGAAACTGAGCATAATCTTTCAGAGTAGGAGATGGACATTCAGTGAAATAGGGGACTTCCAAACCTTCCTGGTGAAAAGACCAGAGATCAACAGAAAATTTGATCTTAAAATACAAGACTCAAGAGAGACATTAAAAGGTAAACAGGACAGAAAAAACAACAACAACATGTTATTAATAAGAGTAAGCTGTTTACATCCCTACAAGGGAAGATAACACTTGTAACTCTTAGAACTATATTGTTGTAATACACCTACTAAAAGGGGTATATACACAGAGGGGGTGAGCATAAGGTGACTTTGATGTAATGATAAAAAAAAATCTAATTAAGTGGGCTAAATGGATCTAAGTAAGTGGATTAAGTGGATCTAATTAAAGGATTGTATTGGGGGAAAAAAGAAAGGAAGAGGCAGACAAGGGTAAATTACATTACAGGAAAAGACACAAAAACCTATTAGAGGGAAAGACAGGAGGGAGATGAGCATTGTTTGAACCTTACTCTCATCAGATTTTGTTTAAAAAGGGAATAACATAATCAGTTAGGTATAGAAATCTAACTTGCCCTATAGGCAGTAGGAATGAAAAGGAGAAAGAAAATGGAGGGGAGATAGAAGGGAAGAAAGAAATAGTAAGGGTAAAGGGGATAAAAAGGGAGGGGCCTAATAGAAGGGAGGGTGGACTGAAGGAGGTGATAGTCAAACCAAAACACTAGTGAGTGGGAGAAAGGGAGAAAGAAGAAAGAAAAGCATAAACAGAAAGGAAATAGGATGGAGAGAAAGACACAGAAAGTAATCATAACTGTGAATGTGAATGGGATGAACTCTTTCATAAGATGGAAGCAGATAGCAGAATGGATTAAAAACCATAATCCTACAATATGTTGTTTGCAGGAAACACATTTGAAACAGAGGGACACATACAGGGTAAAGGTAAAAGACTGGAGTAGAATATTTTGTTTCAGCTGAAGTAAAAAAAAAAAGCAGGGGTAGCAATCCTGATCTCAGACAAAACAAAAGCAAAAATATATTAAAGGAGATTAAGGAAGGAAACTACATCCTGCTAAAAAGCACCATAGATAATGAAGTAATACCATTAGTAAACATATATGCACCAAGTGGTATAGCATCCAAATTCTTAGAGAAGTTCAGGGAGTTACAGGAAGAAATAGATAACAAAACTCTACTAGTGGGGGACCTCAACCACCCCTTCTCTGAAATAGATAAATCTAACCACAAAATAAACAAGACAGAAGGTAAGGAGTTGAATAGAATTTTAGAAAAGTTAGACATGGTAGACCTCTGGGGAAAATTGAATGGGGCTATAAAGGAATATACTTTTTTCTTGATGGTACATGGCACTTACACAAAATTTCACCATGTAACAAGGCATAAAAACCTCATGATCCAATGCAGAAAGGCAGAAATATTAAATGCATCCTTTTCAGATCATGATGCAATAAAAATTATATGTAATAAAATGTCATGGAAAGATAGAGTAAAAATTAATTGAAAACTAATCTTAAACAATGAATGGGTCAAACAACAAATCAGAGAAACAATCAATAACTTCATTCAAGAGAATGACAATAATGAGATAACATAGCAAAACTTATGGTATTCAGCAAAAGCACTTCTTAGGGGAAGTTTTATATCTCTAAATGCTTACATAAATAAAATAGAGAAAGAGGAGATTAATGAATTAGGCATGAAACTAAAAAAACTAAAAAAAGAACAAATTAAAAATCCTCAACTAAGTGCCAAATTAGAAATACTGAAAACCAAAGGAGCAATTAATAAAATTGAAATTAACTATTTAACTAATAAATAAAAATAAGAGCTGGTTTTATGAAAAAAAATAAAATAAATAAACTTGGGTTAATTTAATTAAAATAAAAGAAAGAAGGAAACCAAGTTACCAGTATCAAAAATGAAAAGGGTGAATTTACTACTAATGAAGAGGAAATTAAAACAATAATTAGGAATTATTTTACCCAACTCTATGCTAATAAATTCAACAATCTTAGTGAAATGGATGAATATTTACAAATATATGAATTGTCTAGATTAGCAGAAGAGGAAATAAAGTACTTGAAAACCACATCTCATAAAAAGAAATTGAACAAGCCATCAATTAACTGCCTAAGAAAAAATCTCCAGGGTTAGATGGATTTATAAACAAATTTTATCAAACATTTAAAGAATAATTAATTCTAATACTATATAGACTATTTGGGAAAATAGATGAAGAAGGAATTTTATCAAATGCCTATTTTTACCTTGCTGTATTATGCTTAATTTTTCTGGGGAAGTGGTTCTTGGTTTCAGCCCTAGCTCCTTTGCCTTCTGGAATATTATGTTCTGTGATCTCTGAGCTTTCATTTTTGTAGTTGTTAAGTTCTATGCAATCCTGATTGTGGTTCCCAATATATGAATTGTTTTTCTCTGGCCACTTGCAGTATTTTTTTCCTTGACCTGATAGTCTTGTAATTTGGCCATAATGATCCTTAGAATTTTTATTTTGGAATTTTTTTGCTAAAGTGATTGGTGGATATTTTCAATGCTTATTTTGCCCTCTGGCTCCAGGATAACAGAGTAGTTTTCCTTGATTATTTCTTGAAAGATCCTGTCCAGGTCTTCTTTTTGATTATGACTTTCAGGTAGTCCAATAATTCTGACACTGTCTCTTCTGGATCTATTTCCCAGTTGTTTGTCCCATGAGGCATTTTACATTTTCTTCCATTTTTTCATTCTTTTGAGTTGTTTGATTCTTGATGTCTCATAGAGTCATTAGCTTCCATTTGTCCAATTCTAATTTTTAAATTTTTTTTATTTATTAATTTATTTTTAGTTTTCGACAATCAATTCCATAAACTTTTGAGTTTTAAATTTTTCTCCCCTTCCTTACCCACCTCCCTCCCCAAGATGGTGTGCAATCTGATATGGACTCTACATATACATTCCAATTAAGCACATTTTCACATTAGTCATGTTGTAAGGAAAAATTAGAACCAAATAGGAGGAACTACAAGAAAGAGGGGACAAAACAAAACAGAAGAAAAAAAAAAGAATAAATAGTACACTTCCATATGCATTCAGACTCCATAGTTCTTTCTCTGAATGTGGATAACATTTTCCATCATGAGACTTTTGGAGATGTCTTAGATCCTTGCATTGCTGAGAAGAGCTAAGTCTATCAAAGTTAGTCATCATACATCACAGCTGTTACCGAGTCCAATGTTCTTCTGGTTCTCCTCACTTCACTCAGCATTAGTCCATACAAGTCTTTCCAGGTTATTCTGAAGTCCACTTGCTCATCATCTCTTATAGCACAGTAGTATTCCATTACTTTAATATACCACAACTTCTTCAGCCATTCCCCAATTGATAGGCATCCCTTCAATTTCCAATTCTTTGTCACCACAGAAAGAGCTGCTATAAATATTTTTGTACATGTGGATCCTTTTCCTATTTTTATGATCTCTTTGTGCTATAGCCCTAGAAGTGATATTGCTGGGTCAAAGGCTATGCACATTTTTATTGCCCTTTGGGTATAGTTTCAAATTACTCTCCAAAATGATTGGATCATTTCATAATTCCACCAATGATGCACTAGTGTTCCAATTTCCCCACATCTTCTCCAGCATTTATCATTTTCCTGTTTTGTAATGTTGCCAATCTGATTGATGTGATGTGTTACCGCAGAGTCATTTTGATTTGCATTTCTCTAATCAATAGTGATTTAGAGCATTTTTTCATATGACTATTGATGGCTTTAATTTCTTCATCTGAGAACTGCCTGTTCATATCCTTTGACCATTTGTCAATTGGGGAATGACTTGTATTCTTATACTTTTGACTTAATTCTTTATATATTTTAGAAATGAGGTCCTTATCAAAGATACTGGTTGTAAAAGTTCTTTCCCAACTTTCTATTTTCCTTCTAATCTTTGTTGCATTGGCTTTATTTGTGCCTCAGAGTTGTTTTATTTTGAATTTTGTGTTGATAGAAATTTGAGTTACAGATATGCACTGTCTAAGCATGGTTAATCTTACAAAGATGTGTGCTCAAACCACATCACAAAGTTTAGTGACCATTACCAGTTCTTAGAGAAATACCAGGGAGCAGTGAGGGATTGAATTGACACTAGTGGATTTCTTAGCATGACTGAGATATCTGAGTATGGGGATGGGGATGTTAAGGAGGTAGATACTCCTTTATTTTACTACATGATTTATTTTATTCAGAATTTAACAAACACTAAATAAATAAGTGTTTTCATATACAAGGTGGGAGGGGAGGGTGGTACATGAAATTGTGTATCCATATTATATACAGCTTGCTTTTCATTTTAAATACTCAACATTTTCAATTTGTAATTTCATAAATTTGTCCTGCATATCTATGACTTTTCCCTTTTAAAAATGAAACTTTTATTTATTTTAACATTCTTTTTTTAAAAAATTGAGTTCCAAACTCTCTCCATCTTCCATCTCTCCTCTACCCATTGAGAAGCCAAGCAATATGATATCAGTCCAAAATCATGTAAAATGTATTTCCATATTGGCTACATTGCAAAAAAAAAGAAAAGTAAAGTGAAAACATATACTTCAATTTGCACTCAGAATTCATCC
The DNA here is from genome assembly GCF_900497805.2 of Vombatus ursinus. Taxonomy (NCBI): domain Eukaryota; kingdom Metazoa; phylum Chordata; class Mammalia; order Diprotodontia; family Vombatidae; genus Vombatus; species Vombatus ursinus. Next base: position 37,721,282 of record NW_020954641.1, read on the forward strand.
GTTCTTCCTCTGAAGGTGGATAGCACTTTTCACCATGAGACCTTCAGAATTGTCTTTGATCATTGTCTTGATTGGGGTAGCTAAATTTTTTACAGTTGATCATCATTACAATATTATTTTTACCATGTACAATGATCTTTTGATTTCATTCACATTGATCTGTATCATTTCATATAGGTCTTCCTGAGATTTTCTGAAGCCATCCCCCTCATTATTAATATTCCCTCACAATCATATATCACAACTTATTCAGTCATTCCCCTATTGATAAGCAACCCCTCAATTTCCAATTCTTTGGTAAGGAGGTACATACTTTTAAATGAGTGGACTCTGTGTGCCTATTCCTGCTTCTTGGCTCTGGATCCTGCTAATTATTCAGTCAAGTTTCATTTCTATGCTATGGGTTATATTAGGTACAAGAGATATAAATACAAAAATAAGAGTCTATTATCACAATTATTTAACATTGTAATGTAGGTGGAGGTAGAATAGTGGACTAGTAGTGGCCTAAGGGACTGAGATTTGGTTTATGAGGATTATAAGTAGAGCCATAGAATAGCAGATGGTCATGCCCTTCCAACAGCAGTGAAAATATTGACTTGATTATTGGTCCCAGAACAAGTAATGAAAAACAGGGAGTAGGAATGTTGGAGGTAGGGTAAATGGCAAGCTGGATATGCCTAAGTATCTTAGTGGATGCATAAAATATGGGGCATAAAATATGGTCTAGGCTTAACTAGATGCAGTGTTTTTGAGTTTTTACATACTCCCTTTGTAGTTTCTTCCTCCATATCCGTTAGTACATATTTGTTATATAGATATACAACTAGGTGCATATAAGCATGTGCATACATATCTATGCATATACACATATATATACACACATACATATTGAAGAAGTAACTAAGGAGTGGGTGAGTGAAAACTTACCTCAGATCATTATATCTGTTTAAGGCCAGACCACATATAAAACCCCATTCAGACAGAAATTCACCATGATTCTCTCTCCTATCCATCTTGCCATGTACCCTGCCTTCAACACTCCTACCTCTTGCTTTCTACTTATTGCTGTGAGAATAATCAAGTCAATACTTCTGCTGTTGGAAAGAGTATAACCATCTAATGGCTCCATGGAACCACAGAAAAAGTTGAGGGAGATAGAGAAAGAGAGAGAGAGAGATTTATGTAGTATATAAGTACATATATTTAAATAAATTTAAAATGCCTATAACACATTCAGATAATGTTTTGCAGGCAGTTAATAATATGGAACTTAATTTTAGGAGATTAATTATGACTGGCTTGCAAACAAAATCCTTAGAGTGACATTTAATTAAAGTTCTCCACAAATTGTCTCAAATCTACTTTCCCCATCTTATTTCGTATTATTCTCCTTCAGAAGTTCTCTACTCAAGTCACTGGTCTGCTACTTGTTTTCCAAACATATCATTTCTTTTTCCACATTCATAGATAGTTTGAAGAGAGAGAAAGTTTGGAATATCTGTTAAGTGACTAATAATAACCACTACTGTTATTTTGTTACATTTGACTTTCAAACTGGGATAAGAATCCTGGGGTAAGAAGGAGAGAGATAAAAACATTTTAGCTTACATGGACTGACATTTATAGGAATGGAGAAAGGTGCCAGGGAGGAGACATGGAGTAGTATATGAGATAGCAATATTATCACTGTTTTTTGTTTTGTTTTGTTTTTATTTTTTTAACTTTAAAATATATATTTATCTTTTTTCTCTTTTCCTTTCTCAAAGTTTTAATTAATTCACTCATTACTAACATTCTTTTTTTTTAATTTTTAATTCCAAATTTCTTCCTCCTGCAGTTCTTCACTCACCCATTTTAATTTTTTTTTCAATCAGCAAAAATCTGTCTTCTCTCCTACCCAACCTCAACCCTTCATGTCCAACTGAGAATGAAAAACGAACAAAATGTATGTATTATCGTACGTGCGTGCATGCGTGTGTGTGTGTGTGTGTGTGTGTGTGTGTGTGTGTGTGTGTAATATGACTATCATGTTTCATCATTGTCTTCTGGAATCATGATTGATCATTACATTGATCAGAGTTCCTAATTTTTTTCAAAGTTGTTTGTCTTTATCACTTTATTGGCTTTGCTTAAATTGTTTTCCTGGTTCTGCTCAGTTCACTCTCCATCAGTTCATGTAAGTCTTCCCAAGGTTCTCCAAAACCACCCCTTCATCATTTCTTTTACCACAAATTCAATAACATTAATATGTCATAACTTGTTCAGCCATTTTTCAACTTATACATATGTCAACAGATTCCTATTCTTTCCCACCTCAAAAAGGGCTTATAAATATTATTGTACATCTTTAGAGTCTGTTTTGCCTGAGACTAATCCCTTGCTTAATTTATCCTCCCACTAATTTCCTCTTCTCCTGACTAGGTGGCACAGGGGCTAGAGCACTAGGCCTGGAGTTAAGAAGACATTAGTTCAAACCCAGTCTCAGACACTAGCTGTATGGTCCTAGGTAAGTCATCTTTGCTTCCCTCAATCCACTTGAGAAGGAAATGCCAAACCAATTCAGTATTTTTGCCAAGAAAACCCCAAATGAAGTTACAAAGAGTCAGACAGGATTGAAATGATTGAACAGCAACAATTTCCTCTTCTCTCTTCTTCCCTTTTCCTTCCTATTTCCTTACTGACTGAAATGCGTTTCTGTATCCTATTCTGTGTGTGTGCTTTTCCCTCCTTTCCATCTCTCAAGTTCAGATGAGGGAGAATTTTGTGTCACCCACTATCCTCACACCCTTTCTTATTTATATAGACTACACTGATTAATGGGAGCTAATTTTCCTTCCTTTTCCTTCTGTCTCTAGTGTATTCTTCTTCCCCTCTCTTTTCATTCTTGTCTTAGGATCATCAAGACCTAAAAGAAACACTCCCAGCCCCTCTGTCTAATTAGACACCCATTATGACCCTGATGATGATAAGGTTCAAAGGGTTCATCTCTCTACATTAGAATATAAATACATTATTTTTGTTTAGTCCCTTATAATCATTCGTGTTTACTTTTTTAATGTTTCTCTTAATTCCTTTGTTTGAACTTCAAAAGTTTCTATATAGTTTCAATGTTTTCAGCAGGAATACTTGGAAGTCCTCTTCATTAAAGATCAATTTTTTTCATGTAGTAAATATTCAGTTTTACTGGATAAGTTATTTTTGGTTATAAGCTTATGTCCTTTGCCTTCTGCAGTACAGTACTCCAAACTTTCAACTCCTCTACTGTGGTGGCTACTAAATCCTGACTGTGGATCCTTGATATTTGAATTCTTTCTTTCTAGCTGTTTACACCATATTTTCTTTGACTTGTAAGTTGTAGATTTGGGTTTTAATGTTCCCTTGACTTTTCACTTGGGAGGTTCTTTCAGAAGTGACTGGGGGATTTTACTTTCATTTTGCACTCTGCTTTTAAAGAATTTGGGTAGTTTGAGATTTCTTGAAATATGATGTCAAATCTGTTTTCCAGGTCAGTTGTTTTTATTATGAGATGTCTCACATTTCTTCTATTTTTTCAATCTTTAGATTTTGTTTTTTATATTTATTGTTGTCTCATGGAGTTATTGGCTTCTATTTGGTCCTTTCTACTATTCATGGAGTTTGTTGCTTGGGCAAGGTTTTTTACCTCTTATATCAAGCTATTAATTCCCTTTCCAATTCTTTCTTCCATAGTTCTCATTTGTTTTCCATTATTTATTCTCTCTAGTGCAGATATTAGTAAACTATTGCCCCTGGGCTCACTGTTTATTTATGGCCCGTGAGCTAAAAATGGTTTTATGTTAAATATAAATATGTCATATATATGTCATATTTAAAACTGTATGAAATTTTGTGTGTATATATATCTATCATATTTAAAACTGTATAAACAATTCTTAGCTCATTGAGTATTAAAGAAAAAAAAAACAGATGGCAGGTCAGATTTTACCCTCAACCATAGTTTGCCAACCCCTATTCTTAAGTTTACATTATACTGGGAAAAAAAATATTCTCTTTTAGGAACACTTGCTTCATCTCTTCCAGGAATTCTAGTTGAATTTGTGGCCAAGACATGTTTTTCTTTGAGGCTTTTCTTGTAGATGTTTTGAAGTAATTCTCCTCTTCTGAGTTTGTGTCTTGAGCATCCCTATCACTATAGTAGCTTTTTAGGAGAATTTTTTTTGGTCTGGACATTATTCTGTTCTACTTCCTGATTTTGGACTTGATATTAGGACTAGGCTCTGCACATTTCTGGAGGGAAGGTCTGATTTGGCCTTATTGATGCTTTCTTGGGGTTTTAGTATTGCGTTGTTCATGATTTCAAGGAGAATTCAGGCTGGGGAGCTGCAAGTTCTTAGCGACACCAAAGGGTTCTGATCCAGGACAATGTCTGACTGTTCTTCACTTTGCATGAGTTCTCCAAGTTCCTGACTTAGGTTTGGGTCTGACTCAGCCAATATCAGCAGCTGGCAATCTCTGCTGGTTTAGAGTGATAACTGCAAGCTTCCCTTTGGTCAAAAATTCTTTGGTCATGCTCTATAGGTTTCAAACTGGGCTAGAAGATGGAACTGAGAACCTGGTCTGCTCCCTCAAATTTAAGCCATACAGCTTCTACTTACTTCTCACCACCTCAGGCCTGCCTCTGCTCCCTACCTAGGAAGTCCTGCATCCTGCAGGTTCCTTTTTCAGTCCACCCTGCATCTGTGATTCAGAACTGAGTAGCAGACAGTAAAGTTTCCATACTTCTCATTGCAATGTACCAGTATGGGTCTGGGGATATCCCAGTATGAGACTGGGATCTTTTTTTGCCTTTATGCATAGCCTCTTGCTGGGTGCTAGATTGTTTCTGTGGGTTGCTCCTGGCCAAACCATGTCCTCATTATCTGAAGATCTCTCTGTTTTGCTCCTTATGCTGACATGGGCTGATAAAATGACTCACTCTTACTATTTCTTCAATTTTCCCTCAGAATTCAATCTGGCGCATTTTCTAGTTGTGTTAAAAGTTTTTGTTTTTGTTTTTGTTTTTTTTTGGGGTGGGTGCAGTTTACTGTATTTCTTCCTACTATTCTTCCATTGTAGTTTTGCTTCTATCATCACTTTTAGAGGGAAATACATTATTTCCTACAGTTCAGATACTTTGGTACAGATAATCAAGGGAGGTGAATGTTCATTAATTTCATTAGAACGAGGTCTGAAATATGGGCGGATGATTTTCCCATTGAAATCACAGCCAGTGAATGTATAGATGTGTGATTTGTCAGTCACATTGTAGAAGGAAACTTGCTCATACTTACAGCTCAGGAAAATCCCCACCTGTTTTGGCTGCACCTGAAGAGTTAGGGCCTGTCGACTAGGGGCAAATGTAAAATGCTCTGTTTGGTTCCATCGCCCCAACACCCAGTAGCCATTGGCAGGAGAGAGTTCTGGATCTTTGTTTTTCCTGTCCACTTTATCCCAACACACCCCCAGGTACCATCGATTTTTCTCTCCAACCTCTACTTCCCAATAAAATTCCTCCAAGGAGAAACCTTGTGAAGCCACTACACTTCGAGACTGAAATCTCTTCTCAGTTTCAGGTATATCAAGAACCTCAGTGTCTCCATAGGTCACTTTTTTACAGTCTTCTGATACATGGAGTATGTGGTGAGCAGTTTCTGGATCCAGAGTCACCTCCACTGGGAAGAGAAAAAGAATGATGTGGAGGGTGTGTGGGAAGGGGGCATTGGGGATGAAAGATAATGAAGAGAGACAATGAGGAAGAGGGATAAATGGAAGAAGAAGGAGGGGGTGGGGGGAAATGTCCAAATCATAGAATAAGATATACTGGGTCAATATGGATTCTAATAAACATTCCCTTCATTTTGCTTTGTTTTTCTTGTCATAATTGAATGTTAGGAAAATCTGATCTCTCACTATTCTCCATGGACATTATGGGACTATTTTACCTTCACTAAAATGGGCCTGGGGATAGAGGCATAAGACAAAACACTTATGAAAATATCTGGAGTGATCTTCACTAGAAGAAGAGAGGGAAAAGGGAAATCTAGAATGAAGTAATGAAATGAGACATGCCTCCAACAATAAACCATGTCAACTAAATGATGTTAATCCTAATTCCAATTATTCCCCTCTACTTAGCCCAGTTTTCTTTTCTTGTCCCCTTTGAAGACATCACAGACCTTTGATTTGACTAACAAAGTGACACCACTTTGTGTACAGTTAGACACCTGGCCCTTCCTCAATATTTGTGCCCAAGATGGAGGAATCAATTCAAGGGTCATGAAGACAGTGACTCATTCCCTGATTGCCAACTTGATCAGTTTGCTATGAATCAATGATTAGGAGAAATGAAGGAGCAGAGGGAGTGAAGAAACCTGGACAAAGAAGAGATCTTCAGTTCTAGTTACCTGCATGCCTAGTGGCATTTTCCCATCCTGAAAAGATATAAACAGATCTGAGTTATCGTTTGGGTTGGGAACAAGAAAAGTACAAGACTGAAATAGAAAGATGGGAGATGAAAACAAAATTAAAGAAGAATACATGATGAGTAGCTAGAAAAGGGAATGGAGAATATAACATGAAAAGAAACTTCTCTTACCTTTCTCCCCCATTTTTATCCTCCAGTCTGAAATCAACAAATAAGAGATGTGGTGACATTGAGGAAAAACAGCATCCCAGAAAGAGTACTTGATATACAATAATCAGAACAAACAAATGAACAAAACTCACCCAGATCTTTCATAAGTTTTCCTAAGAATAAAAAGAAATGCAGAAATATGTCAGAAAGCACTAAGAAAAGATGAAAATTTAAAGCAGAGAGAAAGGTTCAAAGGAAATCAAATTGACAAGAGATAAAGTCAGACAATTTTAGGTCCAGGGCATATCCCAGAAGCTATTCTCTGTATGTAGTCAGGTGCCATGTGACAGAACATAGCATCTCAGTGGGTGGGATGGAGTTTTTGTTGAGGTCCCTCAATGGGGTACAGCAGGGGAAATAATGAGAACAAAGTAAAAGTTTCTTCACCACTCTCTAAATATGGAAGATATTTAACAAATGTTGAAAATGGATGAACAGAATTTTTCAAGCAGTTGAGAGGTAACAGGGAAGAGAAGTTTGGAAGAGGAAATGACAGAAGAAAAGGTCAATAGGGAAAAGTCATAGAGAGTAATCCAGTGCTCTCCCCTCTCCATTCCCATTACCTTGATATCTATGAAGCAAAATTCCAGAAGCAACAAGAATCACAAAGATAGCCATCATAATAAAGAGAGCATAGTTCCAAGGAGAACGCTGGAAAAATTGATCTGTAAGACAACCCCATAGAACCACAGGACAACTTAGATCCAATTTAGACAACTTCAGTAATTCATTATAAAAAATAATAAAAATGATTCTGATAGTAATAATGTAAATCCCAATATGAACATGAGTTATTGTTAAAGCATTGAAAGGCAGTATAATGTCATGAAAAGAGCCTTGAATATAGAATGAGAGGATTTGTATTCAAATCTCAGCTCTGCTGCTAACAATTGATTTGTATTTTCTTGAACCTCAGTTTCCTTACCTGTAAAATGAGATTACTGAATTTCTAAGGTCTCTTCCAGGTCTAAATTTATGATCAATGAAGGTTTACAAAGCACTTTTCTCACTACTACCCAATAAAATACATCTTATAATCCTCTATGCCCATTTTATAAGAAGGAAACAGAGGCAGTTGTTTTGAGTTCCAAGTTCACCAAATTTTACTGTGTGACACATATCTCTCCATTTTTTTCCATAACAATAGCATGTGAAATTATATGGATTCTGTGTGGTTAAATTTTAGGTAACATATAAACAGCAGGGGTTTTCAACCTTTTTTTTTCCTTTGTAGACCCTTTTTCCTAAATGCATAAAATAAAATGTATACAATTATAAAGAAACCAATTATTTAAAAATATAGTTATCAATATATGTTTTTTAAAAACACAGCCTACTGGATCCCAGATTAAGAACACCTACAATAACAGGATTCACCAGATCTACCAATCCAATTTTTATTGCTGTTATTCAGTCACTTTGGTCATGTCTGACTCTTTGTGACCTTATTTAGGGTTTTCTTGGCAAAGATACTGGAGTAGTTTGCTATTTCCTTCTTGCCATTTTACATGAAGGTACTGAAGCAAACAGAGTTAAGTGACTACCCAAGGTCACATGGCTAGTAAATGTCTGAGGCTGGATTTGAACTCAGGTCTTCCTGACTCTAGGCCCAGCACTTTATCTACTAACTACTACTCAACCTATTAACCCTATCAAAAAAGTAAATGAGGATAGTCTGGCTTGACATTTTTTTGATGAGGCCATACCAGGTCTTTGTAATCCTGCTGCGTTTTCTAGATGTTCACTAGTCATTCCTTTAAAAATATATCCCAAATTTTATCTGGAATTTGACAGTCAAGTTCACTGACCTATAGATTTTTTCCCCCTTTTTTGAAACTGAGAACAAAATTTGTCCTTCTCTAGTCTTAAAGTATCTTACCAGTTTGCTACCATCTCTCAAAGCTCACTGCTCAGCAATCACGTTTTTCAGGTTCATCCATGCCCTAGGACAGAGTTCTTCTGGGGTAAATAGATTGAACATATCAAAACAAACTAGAGACACCTACTTTCACTTTCCTTATTATAAACTCTGAAGTGGAAAAGTCACTTCCTTCTAAGGTCCTCTTCATTTTTACCAATACAAACTTATCTATATTTATTTTCTCTTTGTAAACTAATGATATGTTTCATTGGTCATAAAATCAATTGATATAACTTGCTGGTGTGAGAATGCTTGCATTTGTTGAAAAAGTAGGCCTTGCCCTATCCAAACTGTTCATGAACATACACAGTTTGAGCATATTCCCCCTTGTATGGTATCTTTCCAAAGTGAAGCACTAAATATGAGACCAAAATTTACAAATCTAAGATGAAGAATATCAAGTTTTATCAAATGAGCAAGCCAAAGAAGCTTCTCTTCCATTTCCTTACACTCCATTCAATACTTACCAGCTACTCTCACTCTGGACTCCTGTCTGAGGTCCCTGATGTGGATGGAACATAGGATATCCCCAATTGGAGGTTCTTGTATAATGAAAGAGGTTTGTATGTCAAATAGGCCATTATTCCCTGTGTTCACCTTGAAGTCTGAAGACAAAGACTGTCCTTGATGATTTTTACACTGTATCTCAGGCCTGGGGAACCAGCCAGATGATTGACATATTAGCAATACTTCTCTATCTCCATATCTCTCAAGAGAGATGAGAGGGGATGACCCAAGAGCTGCAGAAAATGAGGAATGAGAAGAAAACAAAGATTATATTTCAAGAATATTTAGGAGCATAATTTATTCTATTCTTAATTAGTTCTTGTTTTGTTTTTGTTTTGAAAGGATATTGGAAGGACAGCTTGCTTGTTTGCTTACTTTTTTTCAGTCTACTGATCAAAGAACAGGGACAATCTGATAATCCCACTCTTTCAGTAGAGTGTTCTAGTTAACTAAACTTGAAGAAATTGTTTCATTGTAAATGAGCAACTAACCTGCTACATGTAGCTCCCAAGTGTGCTCCTGGTAGAAAGTTTGGGAGCTGAACCAGCATCCATATATCCCTGAATCTGAGAAGGTTATTTTCTTCAGTTTTAAGGAGACTCTCCCTTCAGTGATGGCATCTTGAACAAACTGGGTTCTCCCTTGATACTCCTGCATTTGCCTCTCATTTTCTTCTTTCCCATCCTTGATTAGAGACAGCACAGAAGATAATTTGTCCCTGAAGAACCTCACCTCCATGTCTTCCAAACTCTTCTTGGGTAAGACATGACAGGAGAAAATAACATCTTCTCCCACCAGTGCCTGAATAGGCTCATCTGGACCAATCACCTGAAATTGACCTGTAGGGATAACCAGAAAAGGTTTTTTAACCATGGACATTTGTCTATATAATGCAGAGGGTTTGAATTAGGTACAGAAAGGAAGACTTCATATTACCTCTTCTCAGTCTTTAACTATTTCACCCAGTACATAATCCTCTCCCTTTTAAATTAACACAAGACAACAGTCATGAGGTCAGAACATATGAATGAATAATCTACACATAAAATAACAAAATATTAATGTCAGAAGGGGCTTTAGATGTCATCTAGTACAACCATCCATTGAATGCCAGAATACCCTACACAACATTCCTTAGAGATGATCATTCAGATCCTGCTTACTCATTACCAGTGATTGGGGACCGCACTACCTAATAAGGTAGCCCATTCCATTCTGGGACAACTCTAACTAAAAACATTACTTATAGTGAACTAAAATCAGATTTCCTGCAGCTTCTCTCCATTGTTTTAGTTTTCTTACTAGGGCTATTGAGATTTAGTGAAATTCTTCTTTCACATACTTCAAATATTTGAAAACTCATTACAGGTAAGAAATTATAAATGGGTTGCAATCTGGACCAGTAGAACAGGAACATATCCATGTTGATGAAATCATAGATCTACCAAGTCTACCAAAATATGGAAGCATCATATGCCCTAAAAGCTTCTCTTTAATACCTTATCTTTCTATTGCTCTTTATAAAATGTAATTTCTAGTATAGGGGAAAAATAAGAACCATAATCATTTCATGCCATCATAGTAGACTAAAAATGTAGAAATCACCCAACCATTTGATGGCTTATTATTAGATAGTCTTCGACCTCTCTGCCAGTAAACATAAAAGAGGTATAATCTCACCCATTGTTGTAGCTAATAATTGCTTTCTTTGGACAAGAGACCTTGAAGTTGTTGTTGGTGGTGTTATTTTTTTTTCCTTAAAATGACTGTTTCCATAATTGTGAAAGTATTCCATCTCTTGCTCTTATCTCTTGCCACTGAAAAGAGAATGATCTCTTATGCTGATGACAAATCCTGTCACTTTTATTCCAAATACTCTTTTTTCTCTATTTACTGATCCCCCTCTTTTACTGCTCCTCTTCTGAGAAATGTTTTAGTTTTCTATCCTAAGCTTCTACAGAATGTAGCTCTTTAGCTATGTTCTCTGAGCTTAAAAGGTTATAAAAACTAAATCTATTCTCTAGAAATCTGAATTTGGTATCAGCTTGAGAAGCATTCCTTACTATGCTAATAAATCCCTTTACTTTCAGTTTGGCCTCCTTTTATTATACATAGACATTGGACCTCATAGGTGCCTCTATCAAGGAGACAAGAGAATTCCCCAACACAAGTTATTTTGCTATCTTATTCATGTTTTAATATATTACTTCATGGTGGTTTCTCTTTTAAATTGTGCTTATTGCAACTTTACATCCACAATATTGACAAAAATAATCATTTAAATTACAAATTTAAGTCTGGATGTAAAATGTTGGCAAAACTGTAGATTTATGTAGTCTCTTTGGAGATCAACATGGCAATACACAAGAGGTCATGATAATGATTAGAAACTTTGGTGCAGGATTCCACTACTCTGAGTAGTGGGAAAGAATTAATTAAAATAAAATATCAATTAAAAATCCTTGGGAGCCTACTGCCAAGACATGCACAAGAGCTATATGAATACAATTACAAAACATCACACAAATAAAGACAGGTCTAAATAACTGAAGAAAAAAATTCTGCTCATTCATAGGCCAAGCCAATATAATAAAATTTATAATACCGTCTAAATTAATTTACTAATTTCATGTCATATCAATCACATTACCAAAGAATTACTTACAGAGCTAGACAAAAATAATAACACAATTCATCTAAAGGAACAAAAAGTCAAGAATATCAAGGTTATTGGTGGGGGAAAATACAAAGAAAGAGAGCCTAGTAATACTAGATCTCAAATTGTACCACAAAGTATAATCAGCAAAATAATTGGTACTGGATAAGAAAGAAAGTGGTTGATCAGTGGAAAAGATTAGATACGTAATGTACACAAGTCAATGAGGACAATAAACTAGTATTTGATAAATGAAAAAAATCTCAGTTATTGGGGCAGGAACTCACACTTTAACAGAAATTACTGAGAAAACTATAATGTAATCTGTCATATACTGGGCATAGACCAATATTTCACAACACATAACAAGATAACGTCAAAAGGGGAATATGATTTAGACAACAAGGTTGATATCATGAGCAAATTCAAGGAAGAAATTACCTGTCATATCTATGGATAGGGGAAAAATTCATGATCAAACAAGAGGGAGAGAGATTCCTGGGATGTTAAAATGGACACTTTTATTTCTGTTTATATTACATTAAAGCAGTTTTGGTAGTCTACCTACCAAGAGAGGCCCAGGAACTATATGAATATAATTACAAAATACTTCACACAAATAAAGTCAGAGCTAAACAACCAGAAAAACATTAATTGCTCATGGGTAGAGCAAGCCAATTTAATAAAATTAAAATTCTACCTAACTTAATTTACTTATTCAGTGCCATACCATTTAACTACCAAAAATATTTTAGAGAGCTAGAAAAAAATCATAATATGTTATTCCCCAATTGATAAATCAAAGGATATGAACAGGTACTTTTCAGATGAAGAAATCAAAGCTATCTATTGTCTTACAAAAAATATTCTAAATCACTAATGATTAGAGAAATGCACATTAAAGCAAATCTGACACACCACCTCATATCTATCAGATTAACTAATATGACAGGAAAAGAAAATAACAAATATTGGAGAGGACGTGAGGAAATCGGGAACATAATGTATAGTTGGTGGAGTTATGAATTGTTCCAATGATTCTGGAGAACAATTTGGAGCTATGTCCAAAGGGTCATAAAACTGTGTGTATACTTTGACCCGGCAACTCCACTACTAGATCTGTATCCCAAAAAAGATTAAAACAAAAAGGAAAGGGCCTATATGTGCAAAATATTTATAGTAGCTCTTTTTGTAGCAATGAAGAATTGGAAATTGAGGGGATGCCCATCAATTAGAGAATATTTGTACAAGTTGTGGTATATTATTGTGATGGAATACTACTGTGCTATAAGAAATGATGAGCAGGATGGTTTCAGAAAAAAATAGAAAAACTTACATGAACTAATGCAAAGTGAAGTGAGCAGAACTAAGAGAAGAGTATACACAATAATAACAATACTGTATAATGATCAACCATGAATGACTGATATTTTCAGCAACACAATGATCCAAAAACATCCCAAAGGACTAATGATGAAAAATGCTATTCACCTCTAGGGAAATGACTGATGGAGTCTGAATTCTGATCAAAGAATACTTTTTTTAAACATTTTTTTTGTCTATGTTTTCTTTTTACAACATGGCTAATATGGAAATATATTTTTCATGACTGCACATGTATAAGTTATATACAATTTCTTGCCTTCTCAATGAATGGGCAGGGGAAAGAGAGGAAAAGAAATTTGAACTCAAAATTTAAAAAAGAATGTTAAAAATTGTTTCTATATATAAATAAAAATAAAATATTTTAATATTTTAAAAGGTTTTGCAAAAACAAAATCAATGCAGTCAAAGTTAGAAGAAAAAGAGGAAATTGGGAAGAAAATTAGTAGCAAGTTTCTCTGAAAATGTCTGATTTCTCAAAAACATAGAGTACTGAGTCATTTTTTTAAAAAGCATTCCCCAGTGGATAAATTGTCAAAAGATATGAACAGACAGTTTTCAGAGGACGAAATCAAGGCTCTCAATAGTCATATGAAAAAATGCTCTAGATCACTAATAATTAGAGAAATATAAATTAAAACAGCTCTGAGATGCCACCTCACACCTATGAGACCAGCTAATATGATAAAAGGAAAATGACAAAATTTGAGAGGGATGTAGGTAAATAGGCACAATAAAGCACTACTTTTGGGGCTCTGAACTGGTTCAACCATTCTAGAGAAAAATTTGGAAGTATGCCCAAAGGGCTATAAAATGTGCATGATCTACAATAGCAATACCAGATCTGTATCTTAAAGAGAGCAAAGAAAAAGGAAAACAACTCATATCAACAAACATTTGTAGCAGCTCTTTTTGTGGTGGCAAAGAACTGAAAACTTAGGGGTTGCCTAGCATTAGGGGAATGACTAGACTCATTATTGCATATGAATGTGATGTAATACTATTGGTGGAATACTGTGGTGTAAGAAATGATAGAGCTGGTTTCAGAAAAACCTGGGAAAACTTATATGTACTGAGGTGAACTGAAATAGGTAGAACCAGAACATTGTACAGAGCTGTGACATCAAAACGGTTTCAAGAGACATTGTTTCTGTGCAATTTAATCACTTTATTAATAAGGCTAGAAGATTATTAATAAAAAGATGGTCATGTAGCTGATGGAGATGATGAAGAGAAGGAAGAACTAGTCACACAATTTTTCTTTTTTCCTGATAGATTTTGGACCAGGAAGAATGGAATAAAATTTATTAATAGGGAGTTGAAAATTAAGATAAGTAAGGAGGTGGTAAAAAGAAGAGAAAAAGAAAGAAGAGAAGGATAAATGGAGAGTGGAGAGGTAAGGAAGGGAGGTAAAGAGGAATTAAGGGAAGGGATGGGAGGAAGGAGAGATAAGTAGGAAAAGTAGGAAGGAAAGAGTGAAGGGAGAAAGGAAGGAGGGAACATATATGGAGGTTTTCACTACCTTCAGTTAAAAAAATGAGTAAAATGAGCAGATACTACACAAGGCTGGTTTGGGAGATATGTTTGGTGAGGAAGGTACCTATTAGTGCCTCTCAAATAAAAGAGAAACAAGGCTGTTTACTTTGCTTTGTTTCTCCAAGAGTGAGAATAGGAACTAATAAGCTATACATCAAAAGCGCACAGAAAGGTAACTGGCCAGGATTAGGAGGTGAAATCTATAGAGCCTATTTGACTTCTGGTGGACTCCAACCAACAAGGGTGGCTTCTCACCAGTTGAGTTATTTTATCTTTTACTTAATAAAGGCCCAATGTTTGCTGAGTTGAATTGAGTAGAATAGACATGGAGGTAAAGAGGAGACTGAGAGTAGCACAAACAAGGGCAGACTTACCTGATCCCAGATCTATGAGACTGAGAACAAAGATAAGGAGGAGGTGGTACTCAAATGGTTTAGAGGCTTGAATGTGGCATAGGAGAACTAAGATACTCAAAGTGTCTGTGGATCTACTCATGAGAACCTGTAAACAAAGTGCAATGAGATATCTTAGAGTATGTAATAAGAAGCACTGGAGGCAGGTCAGAAATATGAGCTTAGTTGTCTGATTCTTAGATAGGTCTCATAGACCATAACTAAAGAGAGATAGTACCCTTGGGAATTTACCTGGGGAAAAATTAATTCTTTTGCCTACATCCCAACTCGAGCTGTTAGCAGGAGCAATTGAAGGAGAATTTTCTCCCTTATAGGGTTAAATAGAACACATTTTTATGCCCAGTTAGGATAACAAGAGAAGAATGGAGATGTATGATTTCTGAAAACTATGATAATATAAATATAGTGTAAAGGAAATAAAAAAGAAAAGTCTAAGATGAGGAGATACACTAGAGTTTCTGCCTGATTTGCTTTAATCCTGCTGATTGATCTCTGCCAGCTTTTACCAGTCTGAAATTTGTCCCATGACTCAGAGATTCAGGTAAGTAGAAAGAGAGCTGAGCTGTGCAGTCTCTGACCTTTTGTCATACAAAAAGGTTGAACTAGGTGACCCATAAGTTCCTTCCCAGCTCAAACATAATAAAGAAAATAAGGGAAAGGTAGTACCTCACCCACAAACAGTCCATGTACTATTAAAGTAAATAATCAACAGGAGTGTGAAAGGAAGGGGAGCTTTGATTGCATAGATAGTGTCTTGTTTCTTACATGAGAAGCTAATAATCCCAAGGACTTTCTTTTCTCCCTCTCCCCATCCTTCTTTTTATTATGTGCTCAGTCATTGATCCTTTCTTGAAAGAAGGTAGAAGAAAGATCGGGGATGGGAAATGTCAGTAAATATCCCTTCTTGGATAAAGCTCTGCATAAAGGTTGTATGGAATAACAGAGGAAATGTGTCAGAAAGGATTTGCTAATGGTATGGGTAGGAATGGAGTTGATTCTTGGGTTTCAATACGAGGGTGTGCTAGAGTCAGATTCTCCTGGCTTTCCAGAGATGATTATGAAATTTTCAGTTTGAGCATTTACACTTTGAAATTGTAAAATACTACAAATCAGGTCATGTCTGTTGTTTTGTTGATTTCTAGATTTAAGGAAATGATGAAGAAGGTATAAATAGAGGGGCCAAGGGAAGAGGTGGAGAAAATCAGGGACTTTTCTGAACTGTCCCAAATTCCCATCCAAATAACTTTAATAATACCCAAAAACAAATTCCAGAGTGGCAGAACCCAGAAAAGGAAGCAAAGAAACAATTTTGCAGCCCAACACAACTTAGATAGTCAACAACAACAACAACAACAAAAGGTCTGTAACACTGGAGTGATAGTGGAGCACAGTCTAGTGCAGGCTGCGCCAACACAGTCTGGGACCCAGAAAACCAGAATCAGGCATTGGGAGCTACTGAATCAGGAGTGGCAGTGGTTACTTCTGGAGCTCTCAGCCCACTCACAGTAAGGGGGTTGGACAACTGGTCAGAAAGAGGTTAAGGGGTCCCTTTGCTGGCACCAAGAGCAGAACTCTATTGCTTTGCCCATACTTGGATCCAGGTTGCTGTCTTGGGTGGCAGTCCAAAGTGTTAGGAATACTAACATAACAGAGCTTGCAGCCTCAGTGGAACAGGAACCCTGGTCACAGTTCCAGGGCAGAAAAGAGTGCTTGTGCTCACTCACTCACAGAACAGAGGACAGGCCAAGAGAGTAGTAAATGCACCTTCCCTTAAGTCACACACCTTGCAAGAAATGAAAGCCTACAGACCCCAGGAACCAGCTGTGAAAACAGCTTCCTGAAACTTAGGAAAGAGCTACCTCCACCTGAGAAGCAGAGTTCCATTTTACCATAAAGCTAAAATTCAAGAAATTGTTTGGAAAAATGATCAAGTAAGAGAAAAACATTCTGCTTATAGAAAATTTCTATGGTGACAAGGGAGACCAAACACACACTCAGAAGAAGACAACAAGTCAAACTTCTACATCCAAAGCCTCTAAGAAAAATATGAATTGGTCTCAGGCAATGGAAAAGCTCAAAAATGATTTTTTCTGTTTATTTGATATTTTATTTTCCCCCAGTTACATATAAAAACAAATTTTAACATTCATTTTTAAAATTTTGAGTTCTAAATTCTCTCCCTTCCTTACTCCACACCTCCCCTCATGAAGAAGGCAAGCAATTCAACATAAGTTATACATGTGGAGTCATGCAAAACATATTCATAATAGTCACGTTGTGAAAGAAAACATTGAAAAAATGCAAGAAAAATAAAGTAAAAAAAATGTATGCTTCAATCTGTATTCAGATAGCACCAGTTCTTTTTTGGAGAACGGACAGCACTTTTCATCATAAATCCTTCAGAGTTGTCTTGGATCATTGTATTGCTGAGGATAGCTAAGTCATTCATCTTACAATATTGCTGTTAGTTTCTACAGAGTACATTTGATTTAAAAATGATTTTAAAAGTCAATTAAGAGAGATAGAGGAAAAATTGAGAAGAGAAATGAGAATGAAGTAAGAAAATCATGAAAAAAATAGTCAATATATTGTTTATTATTGTGATGGAACACAATTGTGCTATAAGAAATGATGAACAGGTTTCCATTTCTGGGGAGTCAAGATGGTGGAGTAAGAAGTAAGTTGCTCTCACCCTCCCTTATTGACCTCTGGAAGCCCAGAAAATATCAACCCAGGAAAAACCCTGGAACAACTGAGCCAGCAGAAGATGGGATGCAGCTGTCTGGTAGCCCAGGAAGCTTGGGCGATTAATGGGAAAACCCCTCTTGCTCTGGGGTGGAGGAGCAGTACAGGAAGAAAGGCATCCTAGCAAACCAGTGGCAAGCCTCAACTCAGCATACCAGGGGTAGATCCTGAGCTCCAGTGTAGTGGAGCAGGTAAGCACCAATACAAGGACCCCTGAGCATTTCATTATAGGCAGGGGACCCAGTAGACATCAGCTCAGAAAACCACCATGTATGCCAGCATTCTCCAGCAGCCAAATATCCCAGTACCTCAGCAAAATTCCAGGAAGCACAACTCTAGGAGGCAAAACTCAAGGCTGACAGACATCCTCCAAAAGCCAAACAAAGGAGTGCAAGGCCTGGTTAAGCAGGCATCCCCCAGGGGCCAGACTCTCCACCCCCAACCCCAATAGCTCCAGTGTTGCTGACCCCAGCCCAGCACCAGGTAAGCTGCCAGAACCCTGTATCTTCCAACTGCCAGCATAAAAATCAAGTGACCAGGTCCGGGGATCCCAGCACGAAAAGCTTTGGTCAGTGCCCCCTGCACTCAAACAGCAGAGCTCAACTTTTTTTTTTTAAGTCAGGAAATAGGCAAACACCATGAACAAAAAGCAGAAATGGACAATGACCATAGATTCTTATTATGGGGACAGGGAAGATCAAGGCAAAAATTCAGAAGAGGACAACATTGTCAATATACCCACACCCAAAACCTCAAAGGGGAAATGGACTGGTCTCCAGCCCAAAAAGCCTTCTTGGAAGAGCCCAAGAAAGATTTTAAAAGTCAAATAATAGAGGTAGAAGAAATGAGAGGTATGCAAGAGAGTTAATAGCTTGAAAAAGGAAGGACAAAATTTAACAATAGAAAACAAATCTCTAAAAAATACAATTGGCCAAATGGAAAAGGAGGTGTAAAATCTAAAAGAAGAAAATAATTTGTTAAAAATTAGAATTGGGCAAATTGAAGCTAATGACTCTATGAGAGATCAAGAATCAGTCAAATGGAAACAAAAGAATGAAAAAATATGAGAAAACATAAAATACCTCATTGGTAAAATTTCCATTGACATGGAAAATAGATCCAGGAGAGCCAATTTAAAAATTATTGATTTACTTGAAAACCATGATGCAAAAAAAGAGCCTGGACAGCAACTGTCAGGAAATCATCAAGGAAAACTGCCATGAAGTCCTACAACCAGAAGGTAAAATAGCCATAGAAAGAATCCACCAATGATCTCCTGAAAGAGATCCCAAATTGAAAATGCCAAGAAATATTGTAGCCAAATTCCAAAATTACCAGGTCAAAGAGAAAATACTGCAAGTAGCCAGAAAGAAACAATTTAAATATGGAACCATAGTCAGGATTATGCAGGGCCTTGCAGCTTCTACATTAAAAGATCTTAGGGCACGGAATATGATATTCTATAAGGCAAAGTCAGGAAATAGGCAAACACTATGAACAAAAAGCAGAGGACCTTGAATTACAACCAAGGACCAACTACCCAGCAAAACTGAGCATATTTTTTCAGGGGATGAGATGGACATTCAATGAAATAGGAGACTTCCAAACCTTCCTGATGAAAAGACCAGAGTTCAACATAAAATTTGATCTTCAAGTATAAGACTCATGAGAGGCATAGAAAGGTAAACAGAAAAGAAAAATAACAATAACATATTATTAATCAGAGCAAACTGTTTACATCTCTAAAAGGGAAGATGACACTTGTAACTCTTGAGAACTGTAATGTTATCATGACATTTAAAAAGGGTATACATAGACAGAGGATATGGGTATAAATTGACTTTGATGTGATGATAAAAAAAAATCTAATTAAGTAGTGAGAAGGAATTGTCCTGAGAGAAGAGGAAAGGAGGAGGGAGACAAGTATAAATTATATCACATAAAAAGGTACAAAAGTCTATTACAGTAGAGGGAAAGAACAGAGGGAGATGAACATTGTTTGAACCTTACTCTCATCAGATTTGGTTCAAAGAGAGAATAACATAATCAGTTAGGTATAGAAATCTAACTTATCTTATTTGAGAAACCCAAAGACTCCAGCTCCTGGGACAAGAGCTCACTATTTGATAAATACTGCTGGGAAAACTGAAAAATAGCATGGCAGAAACTAGGCATAGACCAACACCTTATATTGTCTATCAAGGTAAGGTCAAAATGGGTACATGATTTAGACATAGAGGTTGATACCATGAACAAATTAGGAGAGCAAGAAATAGTTTACCTGTCAGATTTATGGAGAACAGAAGAATTTATGACCAAACAAGAGATAGAGAAAATTATGAAATGCAAAATGGATAATTTTGATTACATTAAATTAAAAAGTTTTTGCATAAAGCCAACGCACCCAAGATTAGAAGAGAAGCAGAAAGCTGGGAAACAATTTTTGTAGCCAGTGCCTCTGATAAAGACCTCATTTCTAAAATATATGGAGAACTGAGTCAAATTTTTAAGAATACAAGTCATTCTCCAATTGATAAATGGTCAAAGGATATGAACAGGCAGTTTTCAGATGAAGAAATCAAAGCTATCTATAGTCATATGAAAAAAAATGCTCCAAATCACTATTGATTAGAGAAATGCAAATTAAAACAATTTTAAGGTACTATGTCACACCTATCAGATTGACTAATAGGACAAATAGGAAAATGATAAATGTTGGAGAAGATGTAGGAAAATGGGAACACTAATGCATTGTTGGTGTAGTTGTGAACTAATCCAACCATTCTGCAGAACAATTTGGAACTACATCCAAATGGCTATAAAACTGTGCATATCTTTTGATTCATCAATACCAGTACTAGGTCTGTATCCCAAAGAGATCATCAAAAAGGAAAAAGGATCCACATGTACAAAAATATTCATAGCAGCTCTTTTTGTGGTGGCCAAGAATTGGAAATTGGGGTGATACCTTTCAATTGGGAAATAGCTGAACAAGTTATGATATGAATGTAAGAGAATACTATTGTTTCATAAAAAAATTATGATCTGGCAGATTTCAGAAAAACCTGGTATGATGTGCATGAACTGATACTGAGTGAAGTGAGCAGAACCAGGAGAATATTATACACAGTAATAGCAACATTGTGTGATGACCAATTTTGTTAGACTTAGCTCTTCTCTGCAATGAAATGATCCAAGACAATTCCAAAAGACTCATGATGAAAAATGCCATCTACATCCAGAGAAAAAACTATGGAGGCTGAATGCAGATGGAAGCATACTATTGCTCTTTTTTGTTTCTCATGGTTTTTCCTTTTCATTCTGATTCTTCTTTCACAACCTGACTAATGTGGAAATATGTTTAATATGATTGTACATGTACAGCCTATATCAGATTGCATGGCTCTTTAGCAATGGGGAGGGGAGAGAGGCAGAAAATTTGTAACTCTAAATCTTATAAAAATATATGTTGAAAATTAAATGTAAATTGATTAATTAATAAAGAATAGAGGAGCAGATGATAGAAGGGAGGATGGATTGGGCTATGTAAAAGACAGAAGCAAAACACTTTTGAGGGTGGACCGGGTGAAAGGAGAGAGAGAGAATAGGACAAATGGCAGGAAAGAGGATGGAGTGAAATGCATAATAATCATAACTGAAAAAATGTTATAATAAGTTTCTCTGATAAAGACCTAATTTCTCAAATATACAGAGAACTGAGTCAAAATTCATGAAAATAAGATCTATTCATCCACTGATCAATGGTCAAAAGATAAGAACTGGCAGCTGTCAGACAAAATAATCAAAGCTATCCATAATCATATGAAAAAATGACCAAAATCACTATTGATTAAAGAAATGCAAATTAAAACAACTTAGAGTTACCATCCAACACCTATCAAATTGATGACAGAAAAGGAAAATGACAAATATTGGAGGGGATGTGGGAAGACTGAGACACTAATATACATTGTTGGTGAGGATATATACTGATTCAAACTTTATGTAGAACATTTTCAAACTATGCCCAAAAGGCTATAAAACCAAGTATACCTTTTGATTCAGTAATACTGCTACTGGGCCTGTATCCCAAAGAGAGAATAAAAAGAGGAAAAGGACTTTTAGGTACAAAAATATTTATAGCATCACTTTTAATGGTGGCAAAGAGTTGGAAATTACCAATTAGGGGATGATTAAAGAATCTGGTGTATATGATCGTGATGGAATACTACTGTGCTATAAGAAATCAGGAGAACATTGTATACTGTAACAGCAACATTGTATGATAATCAACTGTGAATTGCTTAGCCATTCTCAGCAAAACAATTATCCCAGACCATTCGGACGGACTTGTGAAGAAAAATGCTATCCATTTCCAGAGAAAGAACTGAGAGAGTCTGAACGCAGATCAAAACATACTTTTTCTTTACTTTATTTTTCCTGTTTTTTTTTAATCTCTGTCTTCTTTTACGACATAACTAATATGGAAATATGTTTTGCATGACTACATATATATAACTTCTATCAAGTTATTTACCTTCTTAATGGGAGTGAGAGGATTTGGAGCTCAAAATTTTAGAAAAATGAATGTTAAAGATTATTTTACATGTAATTGAGAAAAAATATTAAATAATAGGAAAAGATTAAATGTAAACTCTTTGAGCTCAAACCATGGAAAAAAAGCACAAATAAAGTAAATTATACTTAAAAGTTTGTCATGTATATGTGTATATATATATACATATATGTATGTATATGTATATAAATTTTGCAGAACCAGTTGTTAAACATTTGTGAATGTATCCCCTACTCATACCCATTATCAAACATCATTAAAATTAAAACAATTACATAGATATAAGCAAGTTACCACTTCCTCTGGTAAGGAAAGGAGTGAAGCAGTCAGCATAGTGGGCAATGAGCCCACTTTTAAGTCATAAAATCTTTCTTCTTTTTCATATTACTCTATGTTTATGTTTTTTGCATGAGTGGGTAGAAGGGAGTATCTGATGCCAATGATAGAGTATCTGAGACATAGATATGAGTCTCTAATCGTATTTGCTATATAAAAATAAAAGTATCTGATTCACATAAGATTTAGATCATTGAGGTTATAGGCTGAATGCAAAAATTGTGGCTTAATGACTTGAGGAATCACAGCAAGCCCAACAGAAGGAGAATGTCAGTGAAAGGAAGAAAAATATAACTTTTAGGCCAATTGTTTGATTTTTTTTTGAGATTTACTTAACCAAGTAAGATCTTAATAAGTAAGTTCTGCCTGGTACACCAACAGAAATTATTTTTCTGTTGAAATGAAATCCCTTCATCTTGATACAGTAGTCCTGCAAAGTGAAAATAAAACAAAGCATCCACTGTAACAAAACAATATGTCCCTTGAAACAATTTTAAACTTTTAAATATGACTGAAAACTAGATAATTATTATTTAGTCATTTTCAGTAACATCCAACTTTTTGTGACCCCATTTGATTGTTTTCCTGGCAAAGATATGGGAGTGGTTTGCCATTTCCTTCTCAACCTCATTTTACAGTAGGACAAACTGAGGCAAACAAGGTTAGGTGACTTTCCCAGACTCACATAGCTAAAACATATCTGAGGCCAGATTTATACTGAGGAAGATGACTTTTTCTGACTCCATACCCAGTGCTCTATCCATTGCACCACCTAGCTGCCCTGAAAACTAGATTACACTATATTTTTTTTTCTTAAGGAAATTATTAAAGTTTTGAGCACCTAGGGGCCTTCAGACACCATTTTGTCTCTTTGTTTGCTTACAGGCAGGTTATCTTTGCAGCCTGCCTTGAAGGAATGTGTGTATGTGTGTGTGTAGGTGTGTGTGTGTGCATGCATGTGTGTGTGTAAGCTAAGGTAAAACAAGGATGAGGTTCTTTCTTTGCTCACTCCTTCTACTCCAGTGCTTATCTCCCTCCTCTTTTTATTTTCTTTCTCTCTCTCTCTCTCTCTCTCTCTCTCTCTTTTCTCTCACTTTCCTTCCCTCCCTCCCCCTGCCCTGTGCATGTAAAGATGATCAGTGGAATAAAGTAGCTAGGCAAGACCCTAAAACAAATACCCATATATTAGCTATGTAACCATGGTCAAGTCACTTAATATCTCAATCTCTCAGTATAATCCTTTGGTGTCAACTCTATGAAAATGTTGCAAACAAGTTCCAGAACTGCATTGGCAGGAGTAATTTCCTAAAGACAATGAAATGAGAGATCTACATCTTTCCCCTCCCACTACCGACATATATACCTCTGCCATGATATTAAACGACACCTTACTAGTCTTTTCATATTCCCTAATATTCACTTACCAGAAGCAAATTGACAGGGCCAGTAGAAAAAAAAATGAAGGAGCAGGAATGGCTTGTAGGGAAGAGGGCTGTGGTTAGAGGAGCTTCAGTCAATGCTGAGAAATGACAAAGGGACTACCTGGAAATGCAGCATAGGAACTCTGGATCATACCACTTCTGAGGAATAGGTTGTTTCAGGTCCAAAGGTTGTAGATGTGTTCTCTTACGTTTGGCTGTGTTGTGTGTGTGTGTGTGTGTGTGTGTGCGCACGCGCGCGTGTGAGCACACACCTGCATGTGTGTATAAATATTGAGAAGGAGAAGCTGGGAACTTTGAACTCATGTGACAGAATTACATACTTTGCCCACTTAATTGTCCACCAGAATATATAAAATATAGCCATAAATATCTATGCTATCTTAAACCAAATAGTTTCCCTTTGCTTTGCTAAAAAAGAAAAACAAACAAAAAAAACTTGTTCTCATACCTGAAAGCCGCATATGTTGACTTTTATCACTTTTTAGATAAGTACTAGGCAGGTAATGGGGGTTGAACTGACACTGGTGTGTTCCTCAGAATAACTAAGGTATCTGAGGGTTGGTCCAATGATGTTAAGTAGATGGTTTCTCTTAAAGGGATGGTTTCTGATAGGAAATGGATGGGAGAGGACCCAACAGGTTGAGTCAGGAGAAGGTGATGGAACTAGAACCAAGATTCCATGAAATTATTTCTGGAAAGTATTTCTGGATTCTACTTCATCTTTAAACAATAGAGCACTTTAAAATAACACCTCAAGTTAACTTCTAGAGCAACAGAAGGAACAGAAAGTCAGATGGAGATATTTTTCTAGTCCACAAAAATGTAGGATGTCAGAAGGAGTCTGTGACATTAGGTTGGTCCAGAGCCCAGGTGGTGACAATACCAGCTGTAAGCCTTGAAGATAAAGACAACAGCAGGAGCAGCAGCTTCAAGAGGTCTCAGGCCAGAGGCAGTAAGGGAATCAGGCAACTGGTCAGAAAGGGATTAGAATGGATACCTGTGCTAGCACTATGTGCATGACCGGGAGTTGTTTGGCAGTTCCATTACTCAAAACAACTGCTGGGTCATAGTTCCAGGGTGTGGAGGAGTGCTATTAGTACCAAGGGATCAGGAGCCCTGAGAAGCAGTATTACTGGTGACTGAAAGGGATCAGAGGCCTTTCCTGGGTAAGGATCAGAGCACAGACCAGGAAAGCAGTGACAACACCTCTCCCCAAATGACATGATCTTGAAAGCATCAAAAATATTAAAACCACTAGAACTATGTCCAAAGAGCTATAAAACTGTGCATTCCTTTTGATCCAGCAATACCACTACTAGGTCTATATACCAAAGAGATCATCAAAAAGGGAAAAGGACTCACATGTACAAAAATATTTATAGCAGCTCTTTTTGTGGCGGCCAAGAATTGGAAATTGAAGGGATGCCCTTCAATTAGGGAATGGCTGAACAAATTGTGGTATGAATGTAATGGAGTACTATTGTTCCATAAAAAATTATGATCTGGCAGATTTCAGAAAAATCTGATATGATGTGCATGGACTGATGCTGAGTGAAGTGAGCAGAACCAGGAGAATATTGTACACAGTAATAGTAATATTGCATGATGAAAATTTTTATTAGACTTAGCTCTTCTCTGCAATGAATTTATCTAAGACAATTCCAAAAGACTCATGATGAAAATTGCCATGTAAGTCCAGAGTTTAAAACTCAAGTAATTGGGAACATGAACAAACAGAGAAAAAAAAACTCAGACTATAGAATCTTTCTTTGGTGAAAAAGATCAAAATATACAACCAGAAGAAGACAACAAAGTCAAAGCTCCTACATCCAAAGCCTCGAAGAAAAATATGAATAGGTCTTGACCATGGAAGGGCTCCAAAAGGATTTTGAAAACAAGGAAGAGAGGTAGAGGAAAAATTTTGAAGAGAAATGAGAACAATACAAGAAAATCATGAAAAATGAGTCAACAGCTTGCTAAAGAAGACCCAAAAATACTGAAAAAAAAATAACAACTTAAAAAATAGCCTAACCCAAATAACAAAAGAGGTCCAAAAAGGCAATGAGGAGAAGAATGCTTTAAAAAGCAGAATTAACCAAATGGAAAAGGAAATTCAAAAGCTCACTGAAGAAAATACTTCCTTAAAAATTAGAATTGAGCAAATTGAAGCTAAAGACTCTATAAAAAAATCAAGAAATTGTAAAACAAAACCAAAAGAATGAAAAATAGAATATATTGTGAAATATCTCATTGGAAAAATAATTGACCTAGAAAATAGATCCAGCAGAGATAATTTAAGCATTATTTGACTACTGAAAGCCATGTTCAGAAAAAGTGCCTAGACATCATCTTTCAAGAAATTATCAAGGAAAACTGCCCTGATATTCTGGAACCAGAGGGTTAATTAGAAATAGAAAGAATTCACCAATTACCTCCTGAAAGAGATGCCAAAAGGAAAACTCCTGCAAATATTATAGCCAAATTCCAGAATTCCCAGGTCAAGGAGAAAATATTGCAAGCAGTAGAAAAGAAATAATTCAAGTACTATGGAAACACAATCAGGATAACACAAGATTTAGCAGCTTCTACATTAAGGGACCAGAGAGCATGGAATATGATATTCAGGAGTTTAAAGGAGCTAGGACTAAAACCAAGAATCACAGACCCAGCAAAACTGAATATAATCCTTCAGTGGAAAAAAATGGAAATTCAATGAAATAGAGGACTTTCATGCATTTTTGATGAAAAGACCACAGCTGAGTAGAAAATTTGATTTTCAAATACAAGACTCAAAAGAAGCATGAAAAGGTAAACAGGAAAGAGAAATCATAAGGGACTTATTAAAGTTGAACTGTTTACATTCCTACATGGAAAGATGATATTTGTGACTCATGAAACTTTTCTCATTATTAGAGTAGTTGGAGGTAATATATAAACATATATATGCATATGTATATGTATACATATATATGCATATGTATATGTATACATATATATTCATATAATGACAGGATGAGTTGAATATGAAGGCATTATATGTAAAAAATAAAATTAAGGGGTGACAGAGGAATGTACTGGGAGAATGAGAAAGGGGGAAAGAAAAAGCTTTCACAATGGAAGGGAAGACAGGGGGTGTGAGAGGGAATGAGTGAATCTTGCTCTCATCAGATTTGGCTTAAGGATGCAATAACATACACACTCAATTGGGTATGGAAATCTATCTTACCCTACATGAAAATAGGGAGAAGGGGATAAGAAAGAGGATGATAGAAGGGAGGACAGACTAGGGGAAGGAGTATTCAGAATGCACACTGTCTTAGAGTGGGGGGAGGAGAGAGATGGGGAGAAAATTTGGAACTCAAAATCTTGTAGAAGTGAATGTTGAAAACTAAAAATAAATAAATTAATTTTTTAAAATATAAATACATAAATAAAAAGAAAATGTTAAAACAAAAAAAAAAGAAATCATAAGGTACCCAATAAGATTAAACTATTTAAACATTTCTATATGGAAAGATGATGTATGTAACTCCATAATTTTATCACTTTTATCCAATTTTATTCAATAATTTTATTAGGGCAATTAGATGAACTCTAAAAAGACAGAAGGGATGGGAGTGAGTTGTTTATGTTGGGATAATCTAAAAAATAAATGGGAAAGGGAAAAGGATGCACTGGATGAATTGGAAAGAGAGAGGAAGAATTGGGAAAATTGTCTCACATAAAAGACATGCACAAGGAAGAGTTTTTACTGTGAAAGAAAATATGGTTGAAGGAGGCAACAACACTTGAATTTCACTCTCATTGGAATTGGTTCAAAGAGTGAAGAATACACACAGACACAGACACACACAGACACACACAGACACACACACACACTCAATTGTGTTCTATGTTACTGAACAGAGAAGTAGGAAGGAAAAGGATAAGAAAAAGTCAGGGAGCTGATACAAAGGAGAGCTGATTAAGGGAGCCTATGGTCAGAAGCAAAACAGATTTTTGAGGAGGGACAGGATTAAAAGAGAGAACCAACAGAAGAATGTAGTATTGAGGGAAATATATAGCAGTATTCATAACTGTGAATGGAATTGGGATGAATTCTCCTATAAAATGCAAGCAGATAGCAGAATGGATAAGAGAACAAAATCCAACAATATGGCTTTTTTTTTTACAAGAAACAGAAATAGAGGCAGAGACACACACAGAGTTAAAATAAAAGGCTAATATAGAATCTATTATGCTTCCATTGAAGTAAAAAATGGTAGGGTAACAATCATGATCTCAGACAAAGAAAAAAGCAAAAATAGATCTAATTAAAAGAGGTTAGCAGGGAAATTACATCTCACTGAAAGACAATATACACAATGAAGTCATATCAATACTAAGCATATATGCACCAAATGGCATAACTTCCATATTCTTAAAGGAAAAGTTAAATGAGTTACAGTAGGAAATAGACAATAAAATTGTGCCAGTGGGGGACCTCAACTTTTCTTTCTCAGAGCTTGATAAATCTAACAATAAAGCAAGTACTGTATAATAAAGAAATTAAGGAAATGAATAAAATTTTAGAAGACTTAGATAGGAGAGACCTCAGGGGAAAATTCAGTGGGAATAAAAAGAAGTATACCTTTTTTCTTAGGTATACTTGTCACCTTCACAAAGATTGACCATGTATTATGGCATAAAAACCTCTCAACCAAATGTAGAAAAGCAGAAATATTTAAAGCACCCTTTTCAAACCATATTCAATAAATATTGTATGCAATAAAGGGCCTTTGGGGGCAGCTAGGTGGCACAGTTGATAGGGTACTGTGCCTGGAGTCAGGAAAACTCATCTTCCTGACTTCAAATTTCACCTTAGAGACTTATTAGAAGTGTGACTCTGGGCAAATCACTTAGCCCTCTTTGTCCACCACAGCTGCCAGTGATTCAGTCACCTCAAGGCCTGCTCCTGATTTGCTGGGGCCCAGTCTGCACTGGCATGACCTGCAATGCACTGTGCTCCTCTCTCATCTTGTTTCAAAAGACCTTTCCTGCTGACCTCCCAAGTTGTCTTAGGTTGGAAATTTGTTTCACTCCATCTTGCCTTTTATGTGAAATAATTTATACCATTCTACATCTCTCTTTCTCTCTCTCCCAGTACATTCCTCTCTCCCCTCTTAATTTTACTTTTTAGATATCATCCCTTCATATTCAACTCACAACTATGCCCTTTTATTATATATAATTACCCTAATAATGAGAAAGGTCTTATGAGTTACCAACATCACCTTCCCATGTTGGAAAGTAAAGTTTGACTTATTAAGTCACATATGAGTTTCTTTTCCTGTTTATTTTTTAATGCTTCTCTTGAGTCTTGTATCTGAAAGTCAAATTTTCCATTTGGCTCTGGTCTTTTCATCAATAATGTTTTAAGGTCCTTTAACTTGGGACAGCTAGGTGGTGCAGTGGATACGGCTTTGGTCCTGGAGTCAGGAGGACCTGAGTTAAAATCTGGCCTCAGATGCTTGATGCTTACTAGCTGTGTGACCCTGGGCAAGTCACTTAACCCTGATTGCCTATGCCAAAAAAAAAAAAGTCCTTTAACTAATTAAATATCTTTTTCCTCAAAGGTTTATACTCAGTTTTGATGGGTAAGTGATTCTTGGTTGAAATCCTAGTTCTTTTGCCCCCTGGAATATCATATCCCTAGCCCTCTGATACTTAAATGTAGAAGCTGCTAAATTTTGTGTTATCTTGACTGTGACTCCAGGATATTTAAATTATTTCTTTTTTATATATTAAACATTTATTAACTTATTTATTTTTAGCATTCAACAATCACTTCCACAATATTTTGAGTTCCAAATTTTCTCCCCATCTCATCCCTTCCCCACCCCAAAATGGCATGCATTCTGAATTATTTCTTCCCCTAATCTGCCCTCCCTTCTATCTCTACCCCCCTTTCTCTTATCCCCTTCCCCTTCAATTTTCCTGTAGGGCAGGATAGATTTCTATATCCCATTGCCTATATATTTTATTTCACAGTTGCATGTGAAAACGATTTTAACATTTGTTTTTAAAACTTTGGGTTCCAAATTTTCTCTCTTCATCCCTCCCCATCCACCCTCATTGTGAAGGCAAGCAACTCGATACAAATTATACATGTGTAGTCATACAAAACGCTTCCATAGTAGTCATATTGTGAAAAATGAACTATATTTCCCTCCATCCTATCTTGCCCTCCCTTTATTCTATTCTCTCTTTTAACCCTGTCCCTCCTCAGAAGTGTTTGCTTCTGATTACCCCCTCCCCCAATCTGCCCTCCCCTCTGTTATCCCTTCCCTCCCTATTTTCCTGTAGGGTAAGATAGATTTCCATACCCAATTGAGTGTGTATGTTATTTCTCCTTAAGCCAAATTCGATGAAAACAAGATTCATTCATTCCCTCTCACCTTGTCCTGTGAGAAGACAGTGGCTCCAGGATATTTAAATTATTTCTTTCTGACTGCTTGCAATATTTTCTCCTTGACCTGGGAACTCTGGAATTTGACTGTAATATTCCTCGCAGTTTTCATTCTGGGATCTCTTTCATGAGGTGATTGGTGGATTCTGCAGTTGTCCTTGATATTTTCTTGAAAGGTGATGCCTAGGTTTTTTTTTTATCATAACTTTCAGATAGTCCATATTTTTTAAGCAATCGGGGTTAAATGACTTGCCCAGGGTCACATAGCTAGTAAGTGTCAAATGTTTGGTCTGAGACCAGATTTGAATCCAGATCCTCCTGACTTCAGGACCAGTGCTCTATCCACTGCGTCACCTAGCTGCCCCCGGTCCAATAATTTTTAAATTACCTCTCCTGGGTCTATTTTACATGTAAGTTGTTTTTATCATGAGATATTCCATTTTGTCTTCTATTTTTTTCATTCTTTTGATTTTGTTTATTGTTTCTTGATTTCTCATAAAATCATTAGCTTCCATTTGCTCCATTCTAATTTTTAAGGAATTATTTTCTTTTTTTTTTTTCAGCCAAAGACAAGGTTTATTAGAACATCCATCATATTGGGCAGACTCTTAAGGAGTCTGAACCTGGGTAAGCAGTGGCTAGATTATAAGAATCTGACCAATGGCTAGATTATAAGAATCTAAGCAGTGGCTAGGTTTTAGGAATCTGAGCATCTTAATGGAGACAAGATGGACCTTATATACAGAAAGACTGTGGGAGGGATCTAGGAGTGGCCAAGTAGTTTGGGGTGATGGGAGGAAGGGCCTAAGGAGATCTGGATGGGAGTGGCTAGTAAGCTGGGGTGAACAGAACTCCTGGGACCTGGACCTCAGGGCCAAGGGAGAATGGAGCCTAGCTAGGATTAAGGGTGGGAAATGACCAGGACCATAGGGAGGTAAGACAATGGAGGGGAGATTGGGTGAAGCCACAATGAAAGGCCAGTTGAGGGGATTATAGCCTCAGGGGAACGCCAGAGATTTGGCCATGTGGGAAAGTTCAGGGTTTTTCCTTTTTGGGGCCCAGATTCCAACCCCATCATTCCCCCCTCAAACAAATAGGAACCCAAATTCTTTTGGGGTAAGTGATGAAGGTCTAAACTTCTGAAACTGTTTCCTGCTGGCAAGGGGCATAGAGCTGTCCCTGCCTCAAGGGTGTCCCAAAGAGGAGGTTGACTGGAACCAAGCACAGGCTGCATCCAGGGAACACTGTGGAACATTGGCTGGTACTCACTGTTTGCTACCAACTGTAGGTGAATGGCCTGTAGTCTGGAAGACACAAATGTAACAGAAAGGACTGCAGGGCCCAGACATAAAACAGGAACTAGATTTAGGGCCCAAATGAGAGAATAAAACATCCTTAGCTCTATTTGGATTCAGATAATTCAATTTTCCAACCATGAAGTATCAAATCCACCTCACAGCCAGACTCAGGAATAGCCAGGTGGGTAACATTACCTTTCAAAGGAACATAATGGAGAAACTGAGCCAGGAGGATCCCATCTTAGACTGAGGCTAAAATTGTCCTCTCAGCTTTACCCAATGCTGACTTCCTACCAGTATCACCTTCTCTGAGTAGCTTGTGGCATTTCTCTCAGATGGTGGATTATTGATTATCGATGGATTATGACTCATCATACAACTCAAAATAAAATCCTATGAGCTTTTACCTCAAACAGCAAGTTTATCACAGCTTAGGAAAAACTTTTCCAGGATTTACATCTCAAACTTAAATTTGTCCTAATGTAAAAAGCCAATCATTAGAGATTTCTATACACTTGCAAATTCTCAGCAAGCCATACATAACCCAAACAAACTTTGGCTAGTTTACACATTAAAACAATAACCAACAATACCTAAATTATTTTAGTAGTAGCCAAATTATGAAAAGTTGCTTGACATAATTGATACAGAAAGTTCACCAATTTGAAACTTGAAACAAACCCATTTCCAATCAGGTGACTTCAGTTTTGTTAAATGCACTTCCAAATTACTTTACACAGAGAATCAACATCTCATCATTAACAGTTTAAACTACAAATTTAAAAGAGCGTGCTTACCCAAGTTTGAAGGCTAGCTTTTTTACCTTGAGCAGGATGTGCTGAACCTGGGTGATGCTTCTAGGCAAAGGTTGCCCTAGGGCCCAAGGCCATTGCCAGAGGGGCCCATGCTGTAGCTGCTGCCCCCCCCCTTCCTTTTCCCCAGGTGGGGGAATGTGAAATCAAAAGTACTCAAGCGAAGGGAGTGGAAGAAAAGAGTGACCAGGGTTGTAAGGAGGAGTTCTAAACTCCTTAATGATCAATCACAAAAACTCCAGAATCTGCCAAGATATTTTTAGTTGTTCTAACTTTCCCTGTAACCTCCATGAAGGAGGATTCAGAGGTGCAGAGGGAAGGGAGTAAGTAAGCCTCAGGGAAGCAAAAAGCAACTGCAGTTTTCCCCAAATACCTAGAGCTGAGGGAATTCACAGACACATTTCTGGATAGCGCATCCATCCTTGTCCTCTATGCTGTGGAAGGTGTCCCCAAGTCCATGGCCTTGAACTGACCCAGTGAACCGAGAGCCTGAGAGAGTTAGGCTGAGTGCAAGACAGCCATGTAACTGTCTGTCAGAAAAGCACCTCCAAGCCTTGGTGCTTGGAGAGCAACCCCAACTGCAGAGCAAGAAAGGGAGGGAGAGGAGGCTTACATACCTTCCAGTCTTGGCTGGATAGGAACTCGGGGTTAGGTAGTTTCCCCATACAAGCCACCAAAATGATGTGGTTTAGGGGTTCAGGGGTGCTGTGACCCCAAAATCACAATACGCAGGTCCTGCACAAAAGAATTCAACCCAAGCCTTCTTTCAGCCAAAGACAAGGTTTATTAGAACATCCATCATATTGGGCAGACTCTTAAGGAGTCTGAACATGGGTAAGCAGTGGCTAGATTATAAGAATCTGTCCAGTGGCTAGATTATAAGAATCTAAGCAGTGGCAAGATTTTAGGAATCTGAGCCAAGGAATTATTTTCTTCAGTGAGCTCTTGGACCTCTTTTTCCATTTGTCCAATTCTGCTTTTTGAGGCATTATTCTCCTCATTGGCTTTTTGGAACTCTTTTTACCATTTTGGCATACTTTTTTTTTTAAGGTGTTATTTTCTTTAGTATTTTTTTGTACCTCCTTTAACAAGCTGTTGACTCATTTTTCATGATTTTCTTGCATCTCTCTCATTTCTCTTCCCAATTTTTCCTCTACCTCTCTTACTTGATTTTCAAAATCCATTTTGAGCTCTTCCATGGCCTGAGACCAATTCATATTTTTCTTAGAGGCTTTGGATATAAGAGCTTTGACTTCGTTGTCTTCTTCCAAGGGTATGTTTAGTGCTTCCTTGTCACCATAGTAACTTTCTATAGTCATAGTTTTTTTTTTCTGTTGTTTGCTCATTTTACCAGCCTATTATTTGACTTTTAATTCTATTAAAGTAGGGCTCTGCTTCCAGTGTTGAGGGTGTGCTGTCCCAAACTTCAGGAGTTTTGTGCTGCTGTTTTCAGAGATACTTCTAGGGACCTGTAAGTTTTCAGTCTTCCAAAGTGATAGGATTTAAGGAGATGTGTTTACTACTCTCCTGGACTGTACTCTGGTCTGTGAGTGACCATAAGTACTCTTTTCTGCCCTGGAACTGTGAGAAGCCTCACCCCTGCACTGTTCCCTCAAGCTCTGCTGTGCTAGTGCTCGTCCTTGCTTTGGGACTGCCACCTAAGACTGCCAGCCAGATTTGAGTATGGACAAAGCAACAGTGTCCTGCTTCAATGCTAGCAACAATTCTCAAGTACTGCATACCAATGAGATTGGTTCATGTGACAAAAAGGAAAAATAATAAATGTTGGAGAAGATTTGGGAAAATTGATGCACTAATGCATTGTTGACAGAGTTGTGAATTGATTCAATCATTCTGGAGACCAATGTCAAACTTTGCCCAGACTTTGTCAAAGTTTGCAAGCAAACTGTGCGTACCCTTTCATCCAACACTACCACTACTAGGTCTATATCCCAAAAAAAATCATAAAAAAGTGAGAACAACCTACACATATAAAAATATTTATAGCAGCCCATTTTGTGGTGGCAAAGTATTGGAAATTGAGGGGATGCCCATCAAGTGGTGAATGGCTGAACTAACTGTGGTATGTGAATGTAATGGAATACAGTTGTGCAATAAGAAATGATGAACAGACAGGTTTCAGAAAAATCTGGAAAGACTTGTACAAACTGATGCAAAGTATAATGAGCAGAACCAAGAAAGCACTGTACATGCTATCAATAACATTGTGTGATGAACAACTCTGAATGATCAGCTCTTCTCAGCAATACAATGATCTAAGACAAGTACAAAGATATCATGAAGGAAAATGCTATACCCATCCAGATTAAAAACAAACAAACAAACAAACAAAAAATTGATGGATTCTGAATATGGAAATACATTTTATGCGATAGCACATGTATAACCTAAATCAAATTGCCTACCATTTGCAGAAAAGCAGAAGGGAGGGTAAGAGAAAAAAAAATTTGGCATTCAAAATTTTGTAAAAATGAATTGACACATAATTGTGTGACACAAAAATTGTCTTGACATATGATTAGGAAAAATATAATACTATTTTTAAAAAAGAGAGAGAAAAACATACTGACAATTAGTCCACATGACTTCATGAGAAGACATCATACCTGATTCTTCTTTTTTCCTTTTCTTCTTTTATAAGATGTTGAAAAAGGTAGATCAGGAGAATGCTATAGGTAATCAAATGCTTTGCTAAAATGATTAATGGCTAGTTCACATACACTTGGCCTTTATACAGGTCTTTGATTCCATAGCCTAGAGTGTTCAGATATAAATAGAGTTTCTTTTTTCATTTTCTTTTTTTTCTGTATCAGAATGTATATAAATTTTACCACTTTATTTGTACAATTCCCAATTGTTTTCCAAAGTGTTGGTACTAATTCACAATTCCTTCAAAATTGCTTTATTTTCTATCTTCTCAAAACCCCTTCAGCATTGACTGTTCCCAAATTTTGTCATCTTTGTCAGTTTGCTAGATGTAAGAAGAAATCTCATTGTTATTTTGATATTCATTTCTTTTGTTGTTGGTGATTTGGAGCATTCTTTCACATAGTAGTTAGAAATTTATTCTTCTTTAGAGAATAATTTGGTCATATCCTTTTACCTCTTAAATATTGAAGAATTCCTTTTCAATCCATATCTATATTTGTGTGTGTGTGTGTGTGTGTGTGTGTGTGTGTGTGTGTGTGTAACCTCCATACATCTCTATAAACATGAATGTATAGATATAAGTATAATGGATCAAATCCAGACTTAGATAATTACTGACTTTTCATCAGTAATGTTGGAAAGTTCTCCATTTCAACTATGCTCAAAGGCTATAATAATGTGCATACCCTTTGAACTAGCAATACTGTTTAGGTTCAGGGGCACCTCAAAATGTTGAGGTGTGTGGTGTATGAGTGGCAGGGTCATTTAGAAAGAATTTTCTCAATCTGTCTCCAAATCAAGTAAAGGCATTTATCCCAAGTAATACACCTAGCAGGCTCCTTCTTAATGGAGAGCAGCTTAAAGGAGATCCCAACTTAAGGAGGGTGTAGCTCTTTAATAAAGACAGCCTCTCCTCAAAAGATATAGCCCACCAAGGGAGGCAGCCCTCTATGGGAGAGAGTTCCTTAGGGGAGACACCCCTCCCTTAGCTAGGATAACATAGGGATTCAAATAGAGGAAAACCTGCCCTGGGTAGTGAGATGAGGAAACCAGAGATGTCAAGGCAAGGGTGCTGGAGTAGTTCAGAGTTTTAAGGATATCTAGGTGCACATCATTTTTCCATTGTTCAGCCCATTTGCCTGGGGCAGAGGGGCCCCAGTTAGTGTTGGTATTTCATTGATCAGCTTACTTGAATCTAATTATCTTCCAAAATGCTTTTAAGTAGTACTTGAGATAATGGGCTTCTCATTGACTAGCCTATTTTAATTTCTTCATCTCCCCCTCAACAAGTAGGCATCCAAATTCATTTGGGAAAAGGGGTGAGGGTCATGCATTCTTCATCAACTCACCCCAAACAGTGGGGACCCACATTCATTTGGGGATATGGGTGGAGGTCTTATGTTCTGGAACTTCTTCAGGCTGACAAGGAGTGTGGAGATGTTCTTGCCTCAATGGGTCCCAGAGGGAGGTTAACAGGAATCAAGTATAGACTACAACCAAGGTATGAGGGGTTTGTATTGACTGATATCCTTCCAACAGGACCATGGGAAATTTGATTGAAGTAAGCCTGAAAGACACAAACTTGCAAGGTCTGAACATCAAAAGAAAAAAGACAATGAAAAGGGTGGGGATCAGGAATGGCAACAAGGGAGTTAAAAAGTTAAATACAAGGAACTCCAACTTGGTGATCCAGAGAGGAATTCTGGCTGTGGACTCTCTTCATCCACTGGGTCTTTTCCAGGATATTAGCAATGTGTCTTGTCCTTCTTTAAATAATTGATATAAACAGAGCATCATGTGTTAACAAGAGTGCAGACTCCCCCTTTATAACTGAACAAGAAGGTCTTGATATACATGGTGTCTTCCATTTTGATTCCTCCTAGCTTTCTATAACTTTGTCCACTGACTTTCAAATCAAGCTACATAATTTTCATTCTCAACCTTCTTAAAATAAAGTCAAACTTCTTCACACCCTCTCAACATGCTTAAAACATCTGAAGCTGGCACAAGGGTACCCAGAGCAACTATCCAGGGACAGGATGGGCTTGGCTGTCCCTCATTTCTCTCCAAACCTTATCTGTCTTCCATATTTCTCAATCAAGCCTTTTTCTTTCTAAATCTTTCAAGCCCATTACTCAGATTACAACTTTCCTTTACATTTTAACCATGTTCTGGACTGCACCTACTATTGTTAAACCAATGTCTTATTAAAACTCTATTTTCTCAAGCTATAAAGTTAATTTCAACCCAGAGAATTCTCTTCATTAATCTGTTGTATAAACCTGCACTGTCTATTAAAAATACCAGACCACTCCCAGCCTTGGGTTATCTATTCAAAAGAATCTGTCTCCACTCAAGTTGGAATAGAATACAATAGACTTCCCTACTTTAGGTTAAATTACTTGCAAGCTTGGATAGGGGCTGAACAGGATAAAGAACTAGGCCAAACAGCTCAAGTATTATACTTGTATCTTATTATAGTAACTCAGAGATGTTCTAGTATCAATCTATTATTTAATAGATTCAGTATTGTGCCTACAAAACTTCCTGATTATAGAAATTTTCTATAAAAGAAGAATAGATATAACTGTATAGTAAGGGAATAATGCTTCTCTAACTTCATGTCAGTTCCAGGAAAAAGTTACATATATGACTAATTGCATTGGGCCAGGCTTAAAATCAGCCAGGTGAGACATTCATACCAAGGAAATTGAGTCAGGAGAATCCTATCTCAGTTCACGAAAATAGTTCTCCCAGTCTTTCCCTTGAGGATACCTACTGTAGTTCAGAGATGTAAGATCCACAGGATTGGTGGCACCATGGATCATAGGCTTAATAGCATTCCTTGATGATCATACCTGGAATCATACTCAATAATATCAGTTAATAGTCCCATAAGGTCTTGAATAGCAAGTTTCAATAATCAGAACTTCAGGTGGGTTCAGCTCTCATGGATCACATATCCTAGATCATAAGTATTGACTATAATCTCACATTGGTAATAGTAAGATTCATCACAACTTGATATAACTAGCACTTGAGCTAAGTAGATTTTTTTTCTCCTCCTAAGTTCAACATTACACAAATAATTTTTTTTCCTAAGCAATGGGGTTAAGTGACTTGCCCAGGGTCACACGGCTAATGAGTATTATGTGTCTGAGGCTGGATTTGGACTCAGGTCCTCCTGACTCCAGGGCCAGCGCTCTATCCACCATGCCACCTAGCTGCTCCCACTGTGCCACCTAGCTGCCCCATTACACAAATAATTTTGCTTTAAGATGCTTAATAACAAACAGTAAAACACTTGGGATGTGTAAATATAATGATTCCAAATTATATAGAGAGAACAGATTTCATGAGACATTGTCTGTAGTAGAACTTGTTCAGTTATTAACCACATTCAAATGAACACAAACATAGACCACAGCTCTCAGAATCCCTTTAAACAATGGGAACATCTTTAAAGTGAGTCTTGAGTAGTTTGCATACATTCCTACCTATGTTATAATTCCAGATTAAATAACAAACATAACTAAAATCAGATTTCCCATTAAGTTAACAAGATAGCTCATAAGTTGCTACTCTTCTCTAACATAACTGTACTGAAATTCTATTCTTTAAAACAAAAAGAAGTTCTTGACTTTATCCTCACAACTTAATAGATTTACAATCTTTGTTTCTCAAGCTTGTTTACCCTTCTCTATTTTTATCCATCATTCTGAAAGAATGAGGTACTTCAGAATATAATCTTATACACATGCAAGTTCAAACACTAATATAACTCTTCCTTAGGCTATGGAATGACTACAAATTCAGATAAAAAAAACAAGATCTCACATCTCTCATGGAGTTGTAATAAGCAATAGAAATTTACCAGGACTCACATACATAAAAGATTTCACTTAACAGTTTTCACTTGTTTTTCTTTCCTTCTGAAATTGTAAAGACTAATCATTAGAAACCATTTCTTTCTTATACAAAAGCTTGCAAATTCTCAGCAAGCCAAATATAACAACTCCATAATCCAAACAAGCTCTGATGACTTTGCCCACACAGGTGATTTCCAGGGATCTGGCAAGTTTACAAAATAAGGGGGATCAACAAGGACTAAGGGGCTGGTCTTCCTGTCCAACACATGATATTTTCCTCTGGAATAATATAAACCCCATACTTTCTGGAAATAATACAAACATTTACAAAGTTGAAACAATATTATGTGTTTGAAATTTGAAACAAACCCATTACCAGTTAGGTGACTTTAATCTCATTGAATGTATTAACCAGCATTTCCAAATTATTTTATACAGAAAACCATTCATCTCATCATTAACATGTTGGAAGTACTTCTTTAAACCATCTTATATATTTTCATAATAGCCAAGATTTTCAATAGAAAATTTGCTGTCACAGTTTATAACTAAATATACCTCATTAAACGTTTAATAGTTTTCAAATTATCTGATTTTTATCACATCCTTTTAAAAGCCCAATTCATATGCAACGAACTTCAGATTAAAAATTGCTTTGTCTAACACCATTTCTGGCTCAAAATGATCTCTCACATTTTACAATATATGAGAATTTTACAATACAATTTTTAAAAATACTAATTTATTTATTTATTTTTAGTTTTCAACATTCCCTTCCATAATATTTTGAGTTCCAAATATTCTCCCCCTCTCTCCTCTATCCCCATTCCAAGACAGTGTGAAATCTTATATAGGCTCTACATATACATTGATATTAAATATATTTTCACATTAGTTATGTATAATACAATTTAGAAACACAATAATAACACAAACAATAAACTTCAGATACCACCAATTGCATTTCCAAATTATCACATAGAAAAATTGTTGATATAAAGGTAGAAAGGTGGGCTTACCAATTGCAGAGTCTGGCTGGTTTTTTACCTCATACTGCTAGCTGGGCATTGCCTAAGGACTGGAGTGGCCAATGCCAGAGCCCTCCCTGTAGTGAACTCCTGGAGGCAGGGCACAGGGAGCCAAGTGGTGGAGCCTGGATCCACCTCTCCTCCATCTTCCTCACAGTTGCAGATGCTGCTGAGGGTAGGGCCACTGGAGTGAGTGGGCAGGACACCAGCAACACTCCCAGCCCCCATCCAGAGAATTGGTCTATGGGGCACCCAGGGGCACAGGGTCACTGCCAGTGGCCACTGTGGCCTCTGCTCCACCACCAGGTTGGGGAGGGCAAACCAAGCCCCCAGCACCACCCTCCCCT
Organism: Vombatus ursinus; assembly: GCF_900497805.2. Lineage (NCBI taxonomy): Eukaryota > Metazoa > Chordata > Mammalia > Diprotodontia > Vombatidae > Vombatus > Vombatus ursinus. The sequence goes on from NW_020954641.1 coordinate 37,761,924, forward strand.
GATCCAACCTGGGATGAGAGGTATCAACAGGAAAAACATGGTCTCTCCACAATCCTTGTACTGAGACACCCTCTTGACCCAAGGGAAGGGAGTGGGGAATACTGAGAGATTTGGATTGTCAGGAGGTGTTAACTTTCAGAATTACCCCCAAAGTCTCAGGAGTTTTCTCCTGCAATCTTAAAATGGTCACTTTCCAAACTCCTTAATGATTAATCTCAAAACCTCCAGGATCTGCTGAGATGATTTTAGCTGCTCTAACTTTTCACTGTAGCCTCAGCCTGGCTAGAGCCAGTACCACAGGGAGAAGAGTCTTAAAACTTTTTTTTGAACTTTTAGTCAAATAAACTTCACTTCTATGTCCACCCCTTATAACTTAGAGTGGGGCATTGAACCTGACGGACAGGTGAGTCGGGACCCTGAAAAAAAGGATGCAGTTGGTGCCTAGTTCTTTTCCTGTAGTACTGGGGAGCTCAAGGTTTCACTTTTAAGGTGTCTCTTGTTAAGATCTTGTAAGCCAAATTTGTTCCCATTTTGGAGAAGACCACCTAGTGGGGAGTCCCCATGGTGTGGGAACAGTTCCCTTAATTGATATAAAACTGTGCATACTCTTTGACCCAGCAATACCACTACTAGGTCTGGATCCCAAAGACATCATAAAAGGGGAAAAGGACTCACATGTACAAAAATATTTATAGCAGCTCTTTTTTGTGGTGGCAAAGAACTGGACATTGCGGAGATGCCCATCAATTGGGAAATGGCTGAACAAGTTGTGGTATATGAATATAATGGAATGTTATTATTCCAAAAGAAATGATGAGCAGGAAGATTTCAGAAAAACTTGGACTTAACATGATCTGATGCAGGGTGAAGTGAGCAGAACAGACTGTTGTACGCAGTAACATCAACATTGTGCAATGAACAACTATAGACTATAGACAGCTCTTCTCAGCAATGCAATGATCTAAGACAATTCCAAAAGACTTATGATGGAAAATGCTATCCATATTCAGAGAAAGAAAGAGTCTGAATATAGATCAAAGCATAATATTTTCTCTTTTTTTCTTGTCATGGTTTTTCCTTTTTGTTCTGATTCTTTTTTCATGATATGACTAATGTGGAAATATATTTAATGTGATTGTACCTGTATAGCCTGTATCAGATTGCATGCTATCTTGGGGAAGGGGGAAAGGAAGGAGGGGAAAATTTTAGAACTTAAAATCTTATAAAAGTAAATGTTGAAAAATAAAAAAATAAAATTTTAAAATAAAGAAAAATAAAAAAAGTTCTCCATTTCATTAAAAGTCCTTTTTTGCCCTTGTAGGATTATACTGTTTAACTAGGAGGATTGGTTATTCTTGGTTGTAACTGTAGTTCCTTTATTTTCCAGAATATCATATATCATGCTCTCTGTTTCTTTATGGTGCTAACTGCTAAAGCTTATGTAACTGGTTTTCTTTATTCTCCAGCAAACCTTTGAATTAAGTAACCCTTCTATGGGGTTGTGAGCACCACATTGCTTGAAACCTATATCATTATCTAGTAACTACTTTGGGGGAGGTTTTCAGAAATTTTTTGTTGGTAGAAATTTGAACTCCAGATCTTCACAGTATAGGCATGGTAAATCTTACAAAGACCTGTGCTCAGACCACATCACAAAGTTTAGGGACTGTTACCAGTTCTTGGAGAAATATTAGGGAGGAGCGGGGTTGAATTGACACTGGTGGATTTCTTAGCATGACTGAGGTGTCTTGAGTGTGAGGACAGGGATATTAAGGAGGTGGACACTCTTTTTTTTCACTAGATGATTTATTATATTCTGAATTTAACAAACATCAAATAAAATGAGCATTTTCATTTACATGTAGTGGGTGGGGGAGGGATGGTACATGAAATTGTGTACCCATATTATGTATAGCTCACTTTTCGTCTTAAAAGCTCAGCATATTCAATATGTAATTTCACAAATTTGACCTGCATAAAAATTACTTATTTATTTTTAACATTTTTTTTTTACAAATTTGAGTTCCAAATTCTCTCCCTCTCTTCAACCTCTTTTCTATACATTGATAAGGCAAGCAATAAGATATCAATTATATATATGAAATCATGAGAAACAGATTTCCATATTAGCCATGTTGCAAAAATAAGAAGGAAAAATAAAATGAAAAAATATACTTCAATCTGAACTTGGAATTCATTAGTTCTTTCTCTGGAGGTGTAGATCACTTTTCACCATGAGTCCTTCAGGATTGTCTTGGATGTTGTCTTGATCAGGGTAGCTAAGACTTTCACAGTTGATCATCATTACAATATTACTATTACCATGTACAATGATCTTTTGATTGCACTCACATTAATATGTATCATTTCATATAGGTCTTCCTGAGTTTTTCTGAAGCCATCCCCCTCATTATTAATATTCCCTCACAATCATATATCACAACTTATCCAGTCATTCCCCTATTGATAAGAATCCCCTCAATTTCCAATTATTTGCCAAAGAGGTAGATACTTTTAAGTGAGTGGACTCTATGTGCATATTCCTGTTCCTTGGCTCTGGATGCTGCTGACTAATCAATCAACCTATAAGCATCTATTAAGTGCCACCTATATGCCATGAATTATATGAGGTGCTAGGATACAAATACAAAAATGACAATCTATACCAGAGATGGGGTACCGGTGGCCTCAAGGCCACATATGGCCCTCTAGGTCCTCAAGCACAGCCCTTTGAATGAATCCAAACTTCATAGAAAAATCTCCTTAATAAAAGAATTTGTTCTATAAAACTTGAACTCAGTCAAAAAACCACAACCAAGGAACTAGAAGGCCACATAGGGCCTAAAGTTGCAGGTTCCCCACTCCTGTAGTTTACATTACAATGTAGGTGGGGGTAGGTTGAGCACACATGGACTAGTGGTGGCCTAAGGGACTAGGGTTTGGTTTATGGGGACTGTAAGTCAAGCCGTAGAACAGTAGATGGTTGTGCTCTTTCCAACATCAATGAATATATTGATTTGATTATTTCCAGACCAAGAACTGAAAAACAGGGGTAGGAATGTTGGATGTAGGGCAAATGGAAAGATGCATAGGGCTAGGTATCTTGGTGAATGCATGAATGGAGCAAATAATATGGTCCAGGCATAATTAGATGCAGTGTTTTGAGTTTTCACATACTCCCTTCATAGTTACTTCCTCCATATGTATGCATGTATATTTATGTGTTTACACATAGATATACAAATATGTACATATAAACATAGGTATACATGTCTATGCATACATACATGTGTGTACACATACATATGGAAGGAATAATTAAGGAATGGATGAGTGAGTGAAAACTCACCTCAAACCATTACATCTGATTAGGCCCAAACTATGTTTTAACTCCATTCAGTCAGACATTTATCAGGACTCTGGTCATACAACATGCACAAAGACATTAAACACAGGTATAAAAGGTAGAGAGAGAATAACTGGAGGAATCAAGAAACATGTCATGTGGGATATGGCAAGAAAGCTCTGCTTGGAAGGAAGCTAGGGATTCTCTAAGGCTCAGGTATAGAAGGAACAGATTCCAGACCTAGGCAACCAATCATGTAAAAGCATTGAAGTCAGAATTGGGATGTTGAGTATAAGAAACAGTTCATAGGCCCATTTAACCTGAACAGAGAGTGGGACCTAATATAAAATGGCTGAAAAGGGAGGTGGGAGTCATACTGAAATGAACTTTAGTATTATCCTAAGTATTTTGTGCTTCCTTCTAGATGTGATAAGGAAGCAGTGATTTCTAACATGGTTAGATCTGGATTTTAGGAATGTCATTTTGGTAGCTATATAAAGATGAAAGAGGCTGGCACCATAGACCCAATAAGAGACTTTTGTAATAATTCAGGTGAGCAGTGATGTGGTGTTGAACTAGAGTAGTGACTGTATGACTGGAAAGAGAGGATCAATGTTTGCAATGTTATAATGGTCAAATTGACAAAACTTTAATATTATTTATATATGAGGGTTGGAGGAGATAGAAGAGTCAAGGATAACTCCAAAGACGTGAAGGTAGGTCAATTGAAGTGTTGTCGAACCTTGAGCAGAGGTTTCAATGTGGAGGGTGGGGAATGGTGGCAAATATACATATACATGCACACATATACACTCACACAAATAAACACATGTATTGTGTATATTTATATTGAATTTGAAATGCCTGTGATACATCCAGATGATGTTCTGCAGGCAGTTGATAATATAGAACTTGATTTCTGGAGATTGATTATTACTGGTTTTCAAACAACATCCTTAGAGTGACATTTAAATAAAGTCCTCCACAAACTGTCTCAGACCTACTTTCTCCATCTTATTTCATATGATTCTCCTTCAGAAATTCTCTGTTCAATCATTGGTCTGCTACTTGTTTTTCAAACATTTATTTTTCCAAATTCAGAGAAAGTTTGAGGAGAGAGAAGGTTTGAAATATTTATTAAGTGATTAATAATATTATTTTGCTACACTACACTTTCAAATGGTGATAAGTAATCTGGGGTGAGGAGGAGAGACATAAAAACATTTTAGCTTATATGGATTGACATTTATAGGAGTGGAGAAAGGTGCCAGGAAGGAGGCACAAAGTGCTCTATGAGATATCAATATCATCACTGTTTTATTTTATTTTTTAACTTTAAATATCTTTTTTTCCCTTTTTAAATTTTTAATTCACTCATTCCTAACACTCTTTTTTTAAATTTTGAGTTCCAAATTTTCTCTCTTTCTCCAGTCCTTCACCCACTCATTGCAATTTTTTTCAATCAGCAAACATCTACCTTCCCTCCTTCCCAAATTCAACCCTTCCTGTCCAACTTAGAATGAAAAACAAACAAAATGTATGTATTATCCATTGTGTATGTGTGTGTGTGTGTCTGTGTCTGTGTCTGTGTAAGATGACTAGCATGTTTCATTTTTGTCTTCTGGGATCATGATTAATCATTGCATTGACCAGAATTCCTCAGTTTTTTTCCAAGTTGTTTGTCTTCATCACTTTATTGGCATTGTATAAATTGTTTTCCTGGTTCTGCTCACTTTACTCTGTATCATATAAATTTCCTAAAGTTCTCCAAAATCATTCACTTCATCATTTCTTAGAGCACAAATAGCATTTAATAACATTCATATGTCATAACTTGTTCAGTCATTCTTTAATTTATAGGTACATCACTGGATTCCCATTCTTTTCCACATCAAAATTAGCTATAAATATTATTGTACATCTTTAGTTAGGGTTTGTTTTGCTTAGAACTAATCCCGTCCTTAATTTACCCTCCCACTAATTTCCTCTTTGGGCAGCTATGTGGCACAGTGGCTAGAGTGCCAGGCCTAGAGTTAAGAATACTAATGTGACCCTGGGTAAGTTACTTTTATTTCTTTTAATCTACTGGAGAAGGGAATGTCAAACCATTTTATTGTCTTTGCCAGGAAAACCCCAAATGAAGTGATAAAGAGTCAGACACAACTGAAATGACTGAACAGCAACAATTTCTTCTTCTCCTTTCTTCCCTTTTCCTCCCTATTTCCCTACTGACTAAAATGTGTTTCTGTACCTGATTCTTTGTGTATGCTCTTCTCTCCTTTCCATCTTTCCAGTTCAGATAAGAGAGAGTTTTGTGTCAGCCACTATCTTTATACCCTTTCTAATTTATATAGACCAATATGGGAGATAATTTTCCTTTCCTTTTCCTTCTCCCTCTATCGTGTTCTTCTTCTTCTCTCTTTCCATTCTTCTCTTAATATCATCAAGATGTAAAAGAAACACTCCCAGACCTTCTCTCTAATTAGACTCCCTTTATGACCCCCAATGATGATAGGGTTTGAATGGTACATGTGTCCTCTTCCCTCATTAGAATGTATGCAATTTGTTCTTGTTTACTTCTTTCTAATCATTCATGTTTACTTTTTAATGCTTCTCTTAATACTTTTTTTTTTCAACTTTAAAAGTTTCTAAATAGTGTTGATGTTTTCATCAGGAATGTTTGAAAGTCCTCATCATTAAAGATAAAGTTTTCACATGTAGTTCATACTCAGTTTTACTGGATAAATTATTCTTGGCCATAAGCTTATGCCCTTTGCCTTATGCAATATGGTGCTCCAAATTTTCTACTCCTTTACTGTGGTGGCTACTAAATCAGTGTGTAATCCTGACTGTGGCTCCTTGGTACCTGAATTCTTTCTTTTTGGCTGCTTACATCACATATCCTTTGACTTAGAAATTCTAGATTTGGGTTTTAATGTTTCTTTGACTTTTCATTTAGGTAGTTCTTTTAGAAGTCACCAGGGGATTTTATTTCTACCTTGCATTCTGTTTCTAAGGGATTTGTGTAGGTTAAAGATTTCTTGAAATATGATGTCAAATTTGTTTTCCATGTCAGTTATTTTTGTTGTTATATCTTACATTTTCTTCTATTTTTTTCAGTCTTTAGTCTTTGTTTTTTATATGTATTGTTGTCTCATGGAGTTATTGGCTTCTAATTGGTCATTCTAATTTTCAGGGAGTTTGTTACTTGGGCAAGGTTTTTTACCTCTTGTACCAAGCTATTAATTCCTTTTCCAATTCTTTCTTCCATAGTTCTCATATCTTTTCCATTTTTTTCTTCTCTCTAGTACAGATATAAGTAAACAATGGCCCCTGGGCCAAATCTGGCTTACTCACTGTTTTTCTAAGGCCTGTGAGCTAAGAATGGTTTTATTTTAACTATAAATGTCACATGTATATCATATTTAATACTGTAGAAATAATTTTAGCTCATTGACCATAAAAACAAACAAAAAGAAGCAAATAGCAGGTCAGATTTTGTCCTCAGGCTGTAGTTTGCCAAACCCTGTTCTTGTGTTATAATTATATTGGTGAAAAAAGAAATGATAAATTTTCTTTTTGGAACCCTTGCTTCATCTATTCCAGGAATTCTAGTTGAATTTGTGGCCAAGTTGTGTTTTCCTCTAAGGCTTTTTTTGTAGATGTTTTGAAGTCATTCTCTTCTTCTGGGTTTGTGTCTTGAGCATCCTTGTCACCAGAATATCTTCTTATGAGGAGATTTTTTTGTCCTCACATTATTCTGTTCTACTTTCTGACTTTGGGCTTAATATTATGTCTAAGCTATGCACATTTCTGGAGGGAAGATCTGGTTTGGCCTTGTTGCTGCTTTCTCGGGGTTTTAGTATTGTGTTGTTCCAGGACTTTAAGGAGAATTCAGCCTGGGGATCTGCACACTCTCAGTTATCCCAAAGTAGTTTGATCCAGGACAAAGGCTGATTGTTGTTCATTTTGCTTAAGTTCTGCAAGTTCTTGATTTGGGTTTGGGTCTGAGTAATAGTAGACTGCTGCTGGACTCAGCCAATATCAGCAGCTGTCAATCTCTGCTGGTTTAGAGTGATAACTGCAAGCTTCCCTTTGGTCAAAGATTCTTGATCAGATTATCCTCTGCAGGCTTCAAACTGGACCAGAAGATGGAATTGATTTCCTGGTCTCCTCCCTCAATTTGAGCCATACTGCTGCTGCTTATTTCTGAACCTGCTATACTTTTGGTACACCACCTAAGACCTGCCTCAGCTCCTAATTAGGAAGACCTGAATCCTGAAGGTTCCTTTTACAATTCACACTGCACCTATCATCCAGAACTGAGTAGCAGACAATGCAGTTTCCATCTGACACTTCTCACTGCCATGTCCCAGTTTGGGTCTGGGAATATCCCAGTATGAAACTGTAACCTCTTCTTGCCTCTGTGCATTGATTCTTCCTGAGTACTAGTTTATTTCTAATGACTGCTCCTGGCCAAAACCTGTTCTCAGTGTCTGAAAATCTCTGCTTTGCTCCCTACGCTGGCCTGGGCTGAGAAAATGACTCATTGTACCATTTCTTAAATTTCCCCTCAGAATTCAGTCTGGTGCATTTTCTAGATCTGTTAAAATGTCTTAGTTTTTTTGGGGGGGGTTGGGGGTGGTATGGAGCTTACTATATTTCTTCCTACTATTCTGCCATCATAGCTTTGTTTCTATCATCACTTTTAGAGGGAAATATATTATTTCCTACAATTCAGGTAGCTTGGTACAGATAATCAAGGGAGTTGAATGTTCATTAATGTCATTAGAATGAGGCCTGAAATATGGGCGGAGGATTTTCCCATTGAAATCACAGTCAGTGAATGTATAGATGTGTGATTTGTCAGTCACATTGTAGAAGGAAACTTGCTCATACTTACAGCTCAGGAAAATCCCCACTCGTTTTGGTCGCACCTGAAGAGTTAGAGCCTGTCGACTAGGGGCAAATATAAAATTCTCTGTTTGGTTCCATCGCCCCAACACCCAGTAGCCACTGGCAGAAGAGAGTTCAGGATCTTTGTTTTTCCTGTCCACTTTATCCCAACACACCCCAGGTACCATTGATTTTTCTCTCCAACCTCTACTTCCCAATAAAATTCTTCCAAGGAGAAACCTTGTGAAGCCACTATGCCTGCAGGCTGAAATCTCTTCTCGGTTTCAGGTAAATCAGGAGCCTTATTGCCTTCACAGGTCACTTTTTTACAATCTCCAGATATATAGAGTATGGGGTAAGCAGTTTCTGGATCCAGAGTCACCTCTACTGAGAAGAGAAAAAGAAGGGGTGTGTGGGGAAGGACCATTGGGGAAGAAAGATAAAGAAAAGAAGGGACAATGAGGTAGAGATGGAAGAAGAAGAAAAGGAAGAGAGAGGAGGCAGGAAAGAGGAAATCCGTTCCAAATCATAGAAAAAGATATGCTCAATATGGATTCTAATAAACATTCCCTCCCCAATGCCTTGTTTTTCCTACCTGTTATAACTGAATGTAAGAAAAAACTGATCTCTCAATATTCTCCATGAACATTACAGGAACATTTTACCTTCACTAAATGTTGGCTTGAGGATAGGCACAAGACAAAACACCTAAGAAAATATCTGGAGTGACATCCACTGGAGGAAGCGGGGAAAAAAGAAACCAAGAACAAGGTAATGAGATGAGACATGACTCCAACAATAAACCATGTTGTCTAGGGTAATGATAATCCTAATTCCAATTTCTCCCCTCTTCATAGCCCAATTTTCTTTTCTTATTCCCTCTGCAGCTACCAGAAATCTTTGATTTGAACAACAAAGTGACCCTAGTTTGTGCATAGTCAAACTTCTCCAAAATTTATGCCCAAGATGGAGGAATCAGTTCAAGGGTCATGAAGACTGTGACTCACACTGATGGCCAACTTGATCAGTTTGCTCTAAACCATGGATTAGGAGAAATGAAGTAGCAGATGAGAGTGAAGAAACCCAGCCAAGGAAGAAATCCTCAGTTGTAGTTACCTGCATGTTTAGCCACATTTTCCCATTCTGAAAAGATATAGACAGGTCTGAGTTATTGCTTGGGTTGGGAGAAAGAAAAGTACAAGACTGAAATAGAGAGATGGGGAATGAAAACAAAATAGAAGAGGAATACATGATGAGTGAATGGAAAAGGGAATGGAGAATATGACATTAAAAAAAACTTCTCTTACTGTTTTCCTCCATTTTTTTCCTCCAGTCTAAAATCAATAAATAAGAGATGTAGTGACATTGAGAAAAAGAGCATCTCAGAAAGGAAACTTGGTACACAGTAACCAGAACAAATGAACAAACAAAACTCACCCAGCTCTTTCATAAGCAAAAAGAAACACAGAAATGTGTCAGAAAGCCATCCAGAAAGAATGAAGATTTAAAGAAGAGAGAAATCAAATTGATAAGAGCTAAAGTCAGACAATCTTGGATCCAGGGCATATCCCAGAAGCTGTTCTCTTTATGTAGTCAGGTGCCATGTGAAAGAACATCTCAGTGGCTGGGACTGAGTTGTTGAGGTCTCTCAATAGGGTACAGCAGTGGAAAAATGAGAGTAAAGTAAGAGGTTCTTCACCACTTTCTATACATGGAAGTTGTTTAATAAATGTTGAAAGATGGATGAACAGAATTTTTCAAAGCAGTTGAGAGGTGACAGGAAAGAGAAATTTGGAAGAGGAGATGGCAGAAGAAAGGGTCAATAGTGAAAAGTCATAGAGAGTAATGCAGTGCCCTCCCCTCTCCATATCCATTACCTTGATGTCTATGGAGCAAAATGCCACAAGCAACAAGAATCACAAAGACAGCCATTATAACAATGAAAGCATAGCTCCAAGGAGTACGCTGGAAAAAGTTGATCTGTAAGACAACCCCATAGAACCACGGGACAACTTGGAACCAACTTAGACAACTTCAGTAATCCTTTCTAAAAATTAATAAAAATGATTTTGATAATAATAATGAACATCCCAGTATAAATATGAACTATTGTTAAATCATTGAGAGGTAGTATAATATCATGAAAAGAACCCTGAATATGGAGTCAGCTCTGTTACTTACAACTGTTTTGTATCCTCTTGAACCTCAGTTTCCTTGCCTGTACAATGAGATGACTGAATTTCTAAGGTTTCTTCCAGGTCTAAATTTATTTACAATGAAGATTTACAAAGAACTTTTCTCACTCCTACCCCATACAATACATCTTACAAACTTCTGCACCCTTTTTACAAGAAGGAAACTGAGGCAGTTGTTTCAAGTTCCAAGTTCACCAAATTTTACTGTGCCACACGTATCTCTCCATTTTTCCATAACAATAATGTGAAACTGTATGGCTTTTCTGTGGTTAAAATTTAGGTAAACTATATCAACAACAGGGGTTTTTAACCTTTTTTTCTTTATCATAGACCCTTCTGGTAAACTGGTAAAACCTGTGGTTCTCTTCTCAGAATATTTTTAAATGCATAAAATAAAATAAATATAATAAATAAATAAATGAAATAAGAATTAAAAAGAAACCAATTATTTTGAAATGTAGTTATTGATGTTAGATTAAAAAAAAACATGTTCCCCAATCCCAGATTCAGGACCCTTACAACAACAGGATTCCCTCAATCTAACTTTTATTGCTGTTGTTCAGTAATTACAGTCATATCTGATTCTTTGTGACCTTATTTAGAATTTTTTTGGCAAAGATACTGGAATGGTTTGTCATTTCCTTCTACAGCTTATTTTACAGATGAAGAAACTGAAACAAACAGAGTTAAGTGATTTACCCTTTATCACAGAGCTAATAAATGTCTGAGACTGAATTTGAACTCAGGTCCTCCTGACTCCAGGCCCAGCCCTTTATCCACTGCCTAGCAATCTACTACCCCCATCAAAAAAGTAAAAGAAGATTGTTTGGCTTGACATGTTTCTGATGAGGCCATACTAGCTCTGACCTCTGACCGAACAAGAGATAGAAAGTATTATGGGATTAAAAATGGACACTTTGGATTACATTACATCAAGAAGGTTTTTCACAAACAAAACCAATGCAGCCAAGATTAGAAGGAAAGCAGAAAGCTGGGAAAACATTTTTTGCAGCAAGTTTCTCTAATGAAGGTCTCATATCTCAAATATATAGATAAATATATTTCTCAAATATATGACTCAAATTTATATGAATATGAAGTTGGTTTCAAAAAAACCTGGGAAGAGTTATATGTACTGATGGAACTGAAATAACTAGAACCAGGAGAACACTGGGCAAAGCTGTGACATTTAAAAAGGTTTCGATAGACATAGTTTCTGTGTTATTTAATCACATTATTAATAAGGCCAGCAGGTTATTAATAAAAGGATGGTCATGTGGTTATCTCTCTTAGACCAAAGTCCCCTAATGGTGGTGGGGGTCACAGTTTATATGCCCTTCAAAAAGGAAGAGTTGCTGAGGGGGTGGCAATCAACTCAGATTGGTTAACACAGAGAGACGTGTGTGCTATATTAAAATGAAGGTCTTGGGGTTCATGACTTGTCATTCAAATTTTGGTCAAAGAGACATCACTATCCATGTCACCTTTCTTGGTAATATGGAGAATCAACTTTTCCTTGGACCTGTGTGAGCAAACACAATTGGCAAGAATACACCTATTAGTCTAAACTTAGAATTTCTTTTACTGCCTGATTAGATCTAGGCCTGGGTAAATCTCTAAGAGAGATTACCCACACTGTTTGATTTCTGGATGAAGAAGTAGAAAAAGAGAAAAAGTTTGGTTGTAAAACAATAATTAGTTATTAATTATAAGAGAAAATATTCATTTCTTGCACAATACTATGAACAACTATGATAGACTTAGTAATGGATCAATACAATGATCCCCCAGAACTTCAAAGAACTCTTGATAAAGATGTTATCCACCTTCAGAGTAAAGATTGGATTCAGAGTAAAGATTGAAGTGTATTTGATTGTCTATTTTTCTTTCTTTTTTTTTTCAAAATGTAACTAATATGGAAAGATGTTTTGCATGGCATCGTATCTACAATGGGTATCTTATTTCTTATCACCTCAATGGGTAAAGGAGAGCATGGAGGGCAAGAGAGAACTTATAGCTGAAAATAAAAATAAAATTAAAATTAAATTCATGGTGCTTCACAGATCCGTGATTTCATTCAAGTTGACACTTCCTCCATGAATGCTGATCTCAGTTTATGTGTGCTTTTAAAAAAGATGGTTTTTGTGAAGTATAATGGCAAAAAAAAATTCAAATGAACATACTTTTAGTGATGAGTTTTATAAAACAAAAAGTTCTCAATTAAAAACTTCTGATGATGAGCCTTATCCAAACATAAGTTTGCTAAGTACAAAGTCACTATTTAGTAGTGGCTGCTTTACACACTTAAAGATAGTACTAATAATGTCCATGGAATATGTATTGGTACATGAAATTACATATGTATTATAGAGCACTTAAATAGATGGAGGGAGTGGATGATTTTGGAAAATCATAAACTTTAAACAAAAGAATAATCCTAAAGCATGGCCTTAAAAGATGTCAGTAATATGTCTGACACTTAAGAATGCTAAGGACAAATATTGGGCTTTCTAGATTTATTCAAGGTAAAAGAAAATTTTAATCATGCAGGTATGATAATGAAGATGATGGAGAGAAGGAAAAAGTAGTCATACAATTTTTCTTATTTCCTGGTAGTTTTTAGACTAGGAAAATGTAATAAAATTATTAATAGGGAGTTGAAAAATAAGATAAGTAAGGAGGTGGTAAAAAGAAGAGAAAAAGAAAGGAGTGAAGGATAAATGGAGAGGAGGGAGGTAAGGAAGGGGAAGTAAAGGGGAATTAAGAGAGAGGATGGGAGGGTGGAGAAATAAGTAGGAAAAGTAGGAAAGAAGGAGTGAAGGGAAAAAGAAAGGAGGGAGCACATATTTTTTAATTAATTAATTAATTTTTAGTTTTCAACATTCACTTCCACAAGATTTTGAGTTGCAAATTTTCTCCCCATCTCTCCCCTCTGCCCACCCCAAGATGGCATGCATTCTGAATGTATCTTCCCCCAATCTACCCTCTCTTCTATCACTCCCACCTTCTCTCATCACTTTCCCCTTTTATAGGGCAGGGTAGATTTCTATACCCCTTTGCGTATATATCTTATTTCCCAGTTGCATGTAAAAACACTTTTTAACATTTGTTTTTAAAACTTCAAGTTCCAAATTCTCTCACTTCTTCCCTCCCCCCACCTCACTGAGAAGACAAGCAATTCAATATAGGTAATACATGTGTAGTCATGCAAAACACTTCCATAATAGTCACGTTGTGAAAGACTAACTATATTTCCCTACATTCTACTCCCCCGTTTATTCTACTCTCTCTCTCTTTTCACACTGTCCCTCTTCAAAAGTACTTTACTTCTGACTAACCCTCCCCCAATCTGTTCTTCTATCATTCCCTTCTATCATTCCCCCCTCTCTTATCCTCTTCCCCCCTATTTTCCTGTAGGATAAGATAAATTTCCATACTCAATTGAGTGTATATGTTATTCTCTCCTTAAGTTGTATCCGATGAGAGTAAGATTCTCTCATTCCCTCTCACCTCCCCTCTCTCCCCTGCATTGTAAAAGCTTTTCCTTGCCTCTTTTATGTAGGATAACTTGCCGCATTCTACCTATCCCTTTCTCCTCCCACTAAAATCCTCTCTCTCATCCCTTAGTTTTATTTTTTAGATATCATCCCTTCATATTCAAATCACCCTGTGCCCTCTGTCTATATGTATATGTATGTGTATATATATTCCCTCCAACTACCTTAATACTGAGAAAGGTCTCATGAGTTACAAATATCATCTTTCCATGTAGGAATGTAAACAATTTTACTTTAATAAGTCCCTTTCCTGTTTACCTTTTCATGCTTCTCTTGAGTCTTGCATTTGCAAGTCAAATTTTCTATTCAGCTCTGGTCTTTTCATCAAAAATGCTTGAAAGTCCTCTATTTCATTGATGTCTATTTTTCTCCCGAAGGATTATATTCAGTTTTGCTGGGTAGGTGATTCTTGGTTTTAATCCTAGCTCCTTTGACCTTCCAGAATATCATATTCCAAGTCTTCTGATCCCTTAATGTAGAAGCTACTAAATCTTATGTTATCCTGATTGTGTTTCCACAATATTTGAATTGTTTCTTTCTGACTGCTTGCAAAATTTTCTCCTTGACTTGGGAATGCTAGAATTTGGCTATAATATTCCTAGGAGTTTTCCTTTGGGGATCTCTTTCAGGAGACAATTGGTGGATTCTTTCCATTTCTAATTTACCCTCTGGTTCTGGAATATCAGGGCAGTTTTTCTTGATAATTTCTTGAAAGATGATGTCTAGACTCTTTTTTTGATTATGACTTTCAGGTAGTCCAATAATTTTTAAATTGTGTCTCCTGGATCTATTTTTCAGGTCAGTTGTTTTTCCAATGAGATTTTTCACATTGTCTTCTATTTTTCATTCTTTTGGTTTTGTTTTATAATGTCTTGATTTCTCATAAAGTGATTAGCTTCCATTTGCTCCATTTTAATTTTTAAGGAAGTATTTTCTTCAGTGAGCTTTTGGGCCTCCTTTTCTACTTGGGCAATTCAGCTTTTTAAGGCATTCTTCTCCTCATTGGCTTTTTGGACCTCTTTTGCCATTTGGGTTAAGCTATTTTTTAAGGTGTTATTTTCTTCAGTATTTTTTGGGGGTCTCCTTTAGCAAGCTGTTGACTTGTTTTTCATGATTTTCTTGTATCACTCTCATTTCTCTTCCTCATTTTTCCTCTACTTCTCTTACTTGCTTTTCAAAATCCTTTTTGAGCTCTTCCATGGCTTGAGACCAATATATGTTTTTCTTGTGGGCTTTGGATGCAGGAGCTTTGACTTTGTTGTTTTCTTCTGGTTGTATGTTTTGATCTTCTTTGTCACCAAAGTAAGATTCTATGGTGTGACTTTTTTGTGCTGTTTGCTCATGTTCACAGTCAATTACTTGACCTCATAACTTTTTGTTAAGATAGAGCTCTGTTTCTAGTGTTGAGGGCCTATTTTCCCAAGCTTCAGGGGTTTTTGCAGATATTTTCATAGATACTTCTAAGGGACCTGTAAATTTTCCATTCTTCCAAGGTTGCATGATCAAAGGTGAGGTGTTTACTCCTTTCCTGGCCTGTACTTTGGTCTATGAGTGACCACAAGCACTCTTTTCAGCCTTGGAACTGCAAGGAGGATTCCCACTCAACCACCACCACTAGCTCTGTCCTGCTAGTGCTCCTGGCCCAAGGACCGTCACCCTGGACTGCGACCCAGATCCAAGCACAGACAAAGCAAGAAAATCCTGTCTCAGTACCAGCAAAGAGATCCCTCCTGCAATCCCTATCTGATCAGCAGCTCTGTGCTGACCACAATCTGTGCACTGAGAGCTCCAGAAGCGGGCACTACCTCTGTGACCACCACTTAGGGGCTGTGCTAAGATTAGGACTGGACCACACTCCTCTCTCATCCAGGTCTGATAGAAGTTTCCCACTGATGTTCTAGGTTATCTTTGGCATTTGTGGGTTGAGAAGTCTGGAAAGCTCTACAGCTGCTTGTGATTCAGTCTCCTCATGCATCTGGGTTTGCTGGGGCCTGGTCTTTGCCTGTGTGGCCCACACTGAACTGCACTCCTCTCCCAGCCTGCTATAACAGACCTTTCCTATCAACCATCCAGGTTGTCTTGGGCTGGAAATTTGTTTCACTCTGTCTTTTTGTGGGTTCTGCTGCTCTACAATTTGTTTAGAGTAATTTTTACAGGTATTTGGAGGGGTTTGGGGGAGAGTTCAAGCAAGTCACTGCTTTTTCTCCACCATCTTGGCTCTGCCACTGAGGAAGTATATTTTTATGGAGACTTTCACTACCTTCAATTAAAAAAAAATAAGTAAAATGAGGAGATACTACACAAGGTTGGTTTGGGAGATATGTTTGGTGAGGAAGGTACCTGTTAGTTCCTATTAGCACTCAAATAATATAACAGGAACAGAACTGCTTACTTTGCCTTGTTTCTCCAAGAGTGATGATAGGAACTAGCAAGCTATACATTAAAAAGCATACTGCAAGGTGACTGGGCAGGATTAGGGGGTGAAATATATAGACTCTATTTGACTTCTGGTGGACTTCAAGTAAAAGGGGTGACTTCTCACTAGTTGAGCTATTATATCTTTACCTTAATAAAGGTCTAATGTTTGCTGTGGTGAATTGAGTAGAATAGACAGGGAGGTAAAGAGAAGGCTGAGGGTGAAACAAACAATGACATGCTTACCTGATCCCAGATCTGTGAGACTGAGAACAAAGATAAGAAGGAGGAGATATTCAAATGGTTTGGAGGCTTGAATATGGCAGAGGAGAGCTGAGATACTCAACATATCTGTGAATCTACTCATGAGAATCTGTAAACAAAGGGCAATGAGATATCTTAGAGTATGTAGTAAGAAGCACTGGAGGCAAGTCAGAATTATGAGCCTAATTCTCTGATTCTTAGAAAGTTCTCATAGATATGGAGTCCCATAACTAAAGAGAGACAGTACCCTTGGGATTTTACCTGGGGAAAAAACTAATTCACTTACCTACAATCCAACTTGAACTATTAACAGGAGCAATTGAAAGAGAATTTTCTCCTTTATAAGGTTAATTTGAACACGTTATTATGTTCAGTGGGGCAACAAGGGAAGCATGGAAATAGATGACTTCTGAAACCATGATAATAGAAATATAATGTAAAAGAAATAAAAAGGAAAAGTCAAAGACAAGGAGATACACTAGAGCTTCTGTTTGATTTGCTTTAATTCTGCCAACTGACTTCTTAGCTTAAATTTCACCAGCCTAAAATTTATCCTATGATTCAGAGTTTCAGGCAAGTAGAAAGAGAGCTGAGCCACACAGTTTCAGACAGGTCATTTCATTTCTGTTTTTTGTCATACAAAAAAGGTTAGACTAGGTTACCCACAAGTTCCTTCCTAGATCAAACATAATAAAGGCAATAAGGGACACCCATAAACAGTCCATGGACTATTAAAGTATATATTCAGCTATCAGGAAAGGAAGGACAGTTTTGTTTTCATAGATAGTGTCTTGTTTTCTACATGAGGAGCTGGTAATCCATATGCCAGGGCCTTCTTTTCTCCCTCTCCCCATCCTCCTTGTTACTATGTGCTCATTGATCCTTTCTTGGGAGGAGGTGGAAGGAAGATCAGGGGATGGGGAATGTCAGTAAACACGACTCCTTGGATAATGCTCTGCATAAAGTTTTTATGGCAAAACAGGGGAAATATGGCAGAAGGGATTGGCTGATGGTGCTGGTAGGAATGGAGTTGATCCTTGGGTTTCAGGAAGAGGTTTTCCTGAAGCCAGGTTCTCCTGGCTTTCCAGAGCTGATTACAAAATTTCCAGTCTGAACATTTACACCTTTGAAATTGTCAGATGCTACAAAGCAGGTCTTATATGTTGCTTTGTTGATTTCTAGATTTAAGAAAGTAATGGAGAAAGTATAAATAGAGGTTCCAAGCCAAGATGGTGGAGAAAAGTCAGACACTTTCCTGAGCTTTCCCAAATTCCCATCTAAATAACTTTAATGATGCCACCAAACAAATTCCAGAGTCTCAGAACCCAGAAAAGGAAGCAAAGGAACAATTTTCAAGCTCAAGAAAGTTTAGTCAACAATAAAAAGGTCTGTCACACCAGAGTGAAAGTGGAACACAGTCTAGTGCAGCCGTGCCAGCACAGACTGGGACCCAGAAAACCAGAAGCAGGCCTTGGGGGCTACTGAATGAGCAGTGACAGGGGCTACTTCTGGAGTTCTCAGCCTACACACTTTAAGGGAGTTGGACAAGTGGTCAGAAAGAGATTAAGGAATCCATTTGTTGGCACTTGAAGGTGGTACTCATTGCTTTGCCCATACTTGGATCCAGATCACAGTCCTGGGTGGTTCTCCAAAGTTTTAGGAGCACTAGAACACCAGAACATGTAGCCTCAGTGGAACAGGAATGCTGGTCACAGTTCCAGGATAGAAAATAGTGCTTGTGGTCATTCATAGACCAGAGTATAGGCCAGGAGAGTAGTTAAATACACCTCCCCTTTGATCATACCACCTTGAAAGAAATGAAAGCCTACAAACCCTGGAACTAGCCCTGAAAACAGCTGGACAAAAATCCTGAAGCTTAGGAAATTGTTACCTCCACTTCAGAAGCAGGGCCACACTTTACCATAGAGCTTAAATTCAAGAAATAGGCTGGAAAGATGAGCAAACAAGAGAAAAAGATTTTGCCTATATAAAGTTACTTATGGTGACAAGGAAGACCAAACACGCACTCAGAAGACAACAAAATCAAAACACCTACATTCAAAGCCTCAAAGAAAAATATGGTCTCAGCCCAAGGAAGACCTCAAAAAGAATTGTCAAAATCAAGAGAGGTAGAGGAAAAATTGGGAAGATAAATGAGAGTGATGTAAGAAAATCATGAAAAAGAGAGTTAATATGTTGTATATGATTGTGATGGAACACAATTGTGCTATAAGAAATAATGAACAGGAAGCTCTCAGAAAAATCTGGAAAGAATTATATAAACTTATACAAAGTGAAATCAGCAGAAGCAAGAGAACATTTTACATAGTAACAATAGTATTGTATGATGTAGAATTGTGAATGGCTTAGCTATTCTCAGCAATACAATAATCCAAGACAATTCTGAAGGACTTTGATAAAAGGTGCTCTCCATATCCAGAGAAATAACAAGTGGAGCCTGAAAATAGATCAAAGAAACCTTTTTCTTTACTTTCTTTATTTGGGTGGGTTGGGGGTTGTCTGTGTTTTCTTTCACAGCATGACTTACATGGAAATGTGTTTTGCATAACTACACATGTATAAGCTATGTCAAACTGCTGGCCTTCTTAATGTAGGGGAACAGGGGGAGAGGGAGAGGTTTTGGAATTCAAAATCTGAAAAAAATGTTAAAATGGTTTATATATATAATTGGTGGAAAAATAAAATAAATCAAAATTTAAAAGGATTCATTAGCTAGGTAAAGTAGGCACAAAATGCCCAGATTAACAGAAGAAGTAAAATACTTAAATAACCTCATCTCAGAAAAAGAAATTAAACAAGTCATTGATGAACTCTCTAGGAAAAAGTCTCCAGGGTTAGACAGATTTACAAGCAAATTCTATCAAACATTTAAATATTAAATTCCAATACTATATATACTATTTGGGAAAATAAATAAAGAAGGAGTCTTACCAAATTCTTTTTATGACACAAATATGGTGCTGATACCTAAACTGGGAAGAGTCAAAACAGAGAAAGAAAATTATAGACCAATTTCCCTAATGAATATAGATACAAAAATTTTAAATAAAATATTAGCAAATAGATTACAGCTACTTATCACAAGAATACTACACTATGACCAGGGAGAATTTACACCAAGAATGCAAACATGATTCAGTATTAGGAAAACTGTCAGCATAACTGATCGTATCAACAACAAAACTAACAGAAACCACGTGATCAACTCAATAGATGCAGAAAAAGCTTTTGACAAAATACAACACCCATTCCTATTAAAAACATTAGAGACCATAGGAATAAATGGAGTCTTCCTTGAAATAATAAGTAGCATATACCTAAAGCCTTCAGCAAGCATCATAGGTAATGGGGACAAGCTAGAAGCATTTCCAGTGAGATTGACCATGAAACCAGGATGTCCATTATCACCGTTGTTGTTCAATATTGTACTGGAAATGTTAGCTTTAGCAATAAAAGAAAAAAAAGAAATTAAAAGTATTAGAATAGGCAAAGAAGAAACAAAGCTATCACTCTTTGCAGATGATATGATGATACACTTAGAGAATCCTAGATAATCAAGTAAAAAACTGCTTGAAATAATAAACAACTTTAGCAAAGTTTTGTTTTGGTTTGGTTTTTTTTAGGCAATTGGGGTTAAGTGAGTTGCCCAGAATCACACAGCTAGTTAGTGACAAGTGTCTGGTCTGAGGTCAGATTTGAACACAGGTCCTCCTGACTTCAGGGTTGGTGCTCTATCCACTATGCCACCTAGGTGCCCCTAACTTCAGCAAAGTTGCAGGCTATAAAATAAACCCACATAAATCATTGGCATTTCTATATATTACCAACAAAACCCAACCGCAAGAGATAGAAAGAGAAAGTTACTGTAGACATTATAAAATATTTAGGAGTCTACCTACTGAAACAAACCCAGGAACTATATGAACCACAATTACAAAACACTTTTCACACAAATAAAGTCAGATCTAAATAATTGGAAAAAAACATCAGTTGCTTATGGGTTGGCCAAGCTAATATAATAAAAATGACAATTCTACTTAAGCTAATTTACTTATTCAGTGCCATACCAATCAAACTACCAAAAATTATATTTTAGAGCTAGAAAAAATAATAACAAGATTCATTTGGAATAACAAAAGGTCCAGAATATCAAGGGAATTAATGAAAAGAAATAATAGGGAAGGTGGTCTATCCATTCCAGATCTTAAATTGTATTATAAAGCAGCAATCATCAAAACTACATGGTACTGGCTAAGAGATAAAGTGGTGGGTCAGTGGAATAGGTTAGGTACACAAGGCACAGTAATCAATGACTACAGTAATCTACTATTTGATAAACCCAAAGACCCAGCTTCTGGGTAAAGAACTCACTATTTGACAAAAACTGCTGTGAAAACTGGAAAAGAGTATGGCACAAACTAGGCATAGATCAAAATCTTACACCATATACCAAAGTAAAGTCAAAATGGGCTCCTGATTTAGTTATAAAGGCTGATACTCTAAACAAACTGGGAGAGTAAGAAATAGTTTACCTACCAGATATATGAAGAACAGAAGAATTCATGACCAAACAGGAGATGGAGAACATCACAAAATGTGAAATGAATAAATTTGATTATATCTAATTGAAAAGTTTTTGCACAAACAAAATCAATACAACCAAGATTAGAAGGAAAGTAGAAAATTGGGAAAGAATTTTTACAACCAGTGTCTTTGATAAGGGCCTCATTTCTAAAATATACAGAGAATTAATTTATAAGAATACAAGTCATTCCCCAATTGATAAATGGTCAAAGGCTATGAACAGGCAATTCTTAGATGAAGAAATTAAATTCATCTATAGTCATATGAAAAAGTGCTCTAAATCATTATTGATCAGAGAAATGCAAATCAAAACAACTCTGAGGCACCACATCACACCTACCAGGTTGGCCTACATGACAAAATAAGAAAATGATAAATGTTGGAGAATATGTGGGAAAATTGGAACACTAATGCATTGTTGGTGGAGTTGTGAAATGATCCAACCATTTTGGAGAGCAATTTGGAACTGTGCCCAAAGGGCTATAAAAATGTGCATACCCTTTGACCCACCTAGGGCCATATCCCAGAGAGATCATACAAATGGGAAAAGGAACTACATGTACAAAAATGTTTATAACAGTTCTTTTTGTGGTGGCAAAGAATTGGAAATTGAGAGGATGCCCATCAATTGGGGAATGGCTGAACAAGTTGTGGTATGTGGATGTGAAGGAATACTATTGTACTATAAGAAATGATGAACAGGCTGACTTCAGAAAAACCTGGAAGGACTTATATGGTCTGATGCTGAGTGAAATGAGCAGAACCAGTATGTGTCAGAGGCAGGCCTTAAACCCAGATCATCCTGGCTCCAAGGCTAGAACCCTATCTACTATGCAGTTTTGCCTCAACAAATGTAAGAGAGTAAATGATTACTGTACACAAGAAACATAGTACATGGTCTAGAGTCCCAAAGTGGTCCCCAGCTATTGGCCTGCATCATCTCCCAATGTGTTATTGCACTTGTCATTTCCTCTCCTGTGGATACCATGAGGCCACCCTTTATGCACTTTTATTTTTTATTTTTGAGAGGCAATAGGGGTTAAGTGAGCTAGTAAATGACTGGGGCTGGATTTGAACTCATGTTCTGCTGATTCCAAGACTGGTGCTCTATCCACTGCTACACTTAGCTGCCCTCCTCCCCTTCATATCCTTCAGAGAAAGGGATGGAAGGGAGGGAGAAAAAATTGAAACTCAATATTTTGTGAAAATGAATGTTAAAAATTATCTTTACATATAATTGGGAAAATAAAATACTATTTAAGAAAAAGAAAACAACTGGCATGGATACAAGATCAAGTAGAGATAATTTAAGAATTATTGGACTACCTGAAAGCCATGTTCAAAGCAAGAGTTTATGCATATTTTTAAGAAAAAAAAACTTTCCCAGTATCCCAGAATCCACTGATCACCTCCTGACCAAGATCCCGAAATAAAAACTCCCAGGAATAGTATGGCTACATTTCAGAACTCCAAGGTCAAGAAACAAATAGCTCAACCATCCAGAAAGAAACCATTCTCATACTATGGAACAGCACTCAGGATCACACAAGATTTAACAGCTGCCATGTTAAAGGAATGGAGTGGTTGGAATATGATATTCTTGAAGGCAAAAAAACCGGGATTACAACTAAGAATAGCTGACTCAACAAAACTGATAATAAACCTATAGGGAGAAAATGGACATCTACTGAATTAGAGGATTTTCAAGCATTCCAGATGAAAAGACCAGAGATTAATAGAAAATTTGACTTTCAAGAAAAACATGCAAAGGTAAATGGGAAAGGGAAATCATAAAGTTAAACTATTTAAAAATTCCTATATGGGAAGATGATACATGTAACTCCAATAATTTTATCACTTTTATCCAATTTTATACAATAATTTTATTAGGGAAATCAGATGGACTCTAAAGAGACAGTGAGTTGTTTATGTTGGGATAATCTAAAAAAATTAATGGGAAAGAAAAAGGGATGCACTAGAAGAAAGGGAAAGGGAGAGGAAGAATTGGGAAAATTATTTCACATAAAAGAAGCACATAAGGAAGAGTTTTTAAAGTGAAAGAAAATATGGTGGAAAGAGGCACCAACACTTAAATCTTACTCTCTTGGAATTGGTTGAAACACACACACACACACACACACACACACACACACACACTCTCTCTCTCTCTCTCTCTCTCTCTCTTTTTCTCTCTCTCTCTCAATTGGGTTCTATCTTACTGAACTGGGAAGTAAGAGGGGAAGAAAATGAGAAAAAGGAGGGGTTGGAGCATCTAGGGCACAGTGAATAGAGCACCAGCCCTGGAGTCAGGAGGACCTGAGTTCAAATATGGCCTCAGACATATAACTCTAGCTATGTGACTCTGAGCAAGTCACTTAACCCCAATTACCTCAAAAAAGAAAAAGAAAGAAAGAAAAAAAAGAAAAAAGCAAGGAGTTGATAAAAAGGAGGGCTGATTAAAGGAGGCTATGGTCAGAAGCAAAGCATATGTCTGAAGAGGGATAGGATAAAAAGTGAGAAAGAATAAACAGAAGAAAATAGTATTGCAGGAAATATACTGTTAGTATCCATAACTGTGAATGTGAATGAGATGAATTCTCCTATAAAATGGAAGTGAATAGCAGAATGGATAAACAACCAGAATCCAACAATATGTTTTGTTTTGTTTTGTTTTACAAGAAACTCATGTGAAATAGAGACGCACACCCACAGAGTTAAAATTTAAGACTGGTATAGAATCTATTGTGCTTCAGTTGAAGTACAAATAGGTTAGGGTAGCAATCATGATCTCAAAGAAAAAAAAACAAAAAAAATAGATCTAATTAAAAGAGATAAGCAAGGAAATTACATCTTGTTAAAAACCAACATAGGTGATAAAGTCATATCAATACTAACAATACTAAGCATATATGCACCAAATGGTATAACATCCACATTCTTAAAGGAAAGGTTAAATGAGTTACAGTAGGAAATAGACAATAAAATTGTCCTAATGGGGGACCTCAACTTTTCCCTCTCAAATCTTGATAAATCTAACCATAAAATAAATACTGTATAATAAAGAAATTAAGGAGATGAATAAAATTTTAGAAGATTTAGATATGATAGACCTCAGGGGAAAATTCAGTGGGAATAAAAAGGAGCATACCTTTTTCTTATGTGTACATGTCACCTTCACAAATATTGACCATGTATTAGGGCATAAAAACCTCTCGACCAAATGCAGAAAAACAGAAATGTTTAATGCACCCTTTTCAAACCATAATCAATAAAAAACGCATTCAATACAGGGCCTTTGGGGAAAACTAGGTGGCATAGTGGATGGAATAATGTGCCTGAAGTCAGTAAAACTCATCTTCTTGACTTCAAATTTCACTTCAGAGACTTGTTAGAAGTGTACCTGTGGGCAAATCATTTAACCCTGTTTGCCCACCACTGCTGCCAGTGATTCAGTCACCTCAAGGCCTGATTCCTGTTTGCTGTGGCCCAGTCTATACTGGTAGGGCCTGCACTGGATTGCATTTCTCTCTCACCCTGTTGCAAAAGACCTCTCTTGCCAACCATCCAAGTTGTCTTAGGCTGGAAATTTATTTCACTCCATCTTTCTGTCAGTTCCGCTGCTCTAGAATTTGTTTAGATTGCTTTTTAAAGATATTTGGAATGGTTTGGGGGAGAGCTCAGGTGAGTCCCTGCCTTTACTCTGCCATCTTGGCTCTATTCCTGTGTGATACTTCTTTTTGAAGTCACAGGTGAGAGTTGGGTGAATCAGGTAGACACTGAAAGTGGAAATCGTGCCTGAAAAGTGCTGGACAGCCCTTACACCAGGCACTAGTCTTCCATGAACACCTCTACACCCCTGTAAATGAAAATAACACATAAGTGAAGCCAGGAACTATATAATTATGATGACCAATTTTGGTTGCAAGAAGCGATAAGGAAATGTAACTGCCTCTGTTGCT
Source organism: Vombatus ursinus (assembly GCF_900497805.2). Lineage (NCBI taxonomy): Eukaryota > Metazoa > Chordata > Mammalia > Diprotodontia > Vombatidae > Vombatus > Vombatus ursinus. Next base: position 37,787,161 of record NW_020954641.1, read on the forward strand.
AGGAGAGTAGAGAGGGGAGGCATGGGTACAGAATATTGCATATGCTCCCAAATAAAATGATTGTGTATTTCTTATCTGTTTCTTCATTACAAGTGAGTGCTTTTAACAGCATGTAACTGGAGGGGATGGGAGTGCTGAGAGATAAATATCCAGAAATGTCTGATATAAGAACAAGAGGCACTAAGAAATATTTAATTAAAAATTAAAATAAAATAAGTAAGTTCTTTAGAATTTGAAAATAATAAAGGTAATATCAGCAAAGTTTGCCATAAGGTCTATTATCCATTTTTAGTGAGTTGAAGAATATTCTGAATATTAGTGCCTTCTTTTATATTTTTAAGTACCCATTTTGTCTTTATAATAGTCTCCTATACAAAAGTTTGTTTGTTCTTAGTTTTTATAAATATTTCAGATATTAAATACTCTCCAAATCTTGCTAACTGGGAAGAAATAAAAAGATTGAGACTAGCTAAAGAAGGATTGCCTCTCTATTTCCCTTTTCTCCTATTGGAACCTTTTCTAATTGCCCAAATTTATAACCTCATTTCCATCCTGGACTGTTCACTAACATTCACCCCATATATTTGTTTAGTTGCCAAATTTTATCATTTTTTTTTTATTTATGTCATCTCTCACTTCTCTTCCAATCTCTTCATTCATGGCTAAAACCCAAGCTTAGGTGCTCATCACTGCTTGCCTAGACTATTACAACAGCCCCCAAACTGCTCTTTTTGCCTCATCTTTTCCCACTATAATCCATTCTCCATATAGCTGTAAAAATAATTTTCCTTAAATGAGGGCCTAACCATTTTACTCTTCTACTCAACAAGTTCCAATCATTCTCCATTAATCATCAGATAAAATTTAAACTCCTGTGTGGCATTGAAAGACCTTTGAACGTAATCTTTCCTTTCCATTATTTTTATTACAAATCCTAGAGAATCAAATAAAAAACTACTTGAAATAATAAACAAATTTAGCAAAGTTGCAGGATATAAATCATTGACATTTCTATATATTACTAACAAAGCCCAGCAGCAAGAGATAGAAAGATAAATTCCATTTAAAATTACTGTAGACACTATAAAATATTTGGAAGTCTGCCAAAATAAAACCATGACCTATATGAGCACAATTACAAAACACTTTTCACACAAATAAAGGCAGATCTAAATAATTGGAAAAATATCAGTTGCTCAGGGATAGGCCAAGCTAATATAGTAAAATGACAATTCTACCTAAGTTAATTTACTTATTCAGTGCCATGCCAATCAAACCACCAAAAATTATTTTATAGAGTTGGAAAAAACAATAACAAAATTCATCTGGAAGAATAAAAAGTCCAGAATATCGAAGGAACTAATGAAAAGGAAATGCAATCAAAGGTGGCCTATCTGTACCTGATCTTAAATTATATTATAAAGCAGCAATCATCAGAAGTACTTGTTACTGGCTAGGAAATAGAGTGGTGGATCAGTGGAATAGGTTAGGTATGCAAGAGACAAGAGTCAATGACTATACTTATCTACTATTTGATAAATCCAAAGACTCCAGCTCCTGGAATAAGAAATCACTATTTAGCAAAAACTGCCGGGAAAACTGGAAAAATGTATGGCAGAAACTGGGCATAGACCAACATCTTACACCCTATACCAAGATAAAGTCAAAATGGGTACACAATTTAAATTGGAAAGTTTTTACACAATTAAATCCAATGCATTCAAGATCAGGAGGGAAGCAGAAAACTGGGAAAGAATTTTTACAACTAGTGTCTCTGATAAAGGTCTCACTTCTAAAATATATACAGAACTGAGTTGAATTTATAAGAACACAAGTCATTCCCTAATTGATAAATGGTCAAAGGATATAAGCTGGCAATTCTCAGAGAAAGAAACTAAAGCTATCTATAGTCACATGAAAAAAATGTTCTAAATCACTATAGATTAGAGAAATGCAAATCAAAACAACTCTGAGGTACCACATCACACCTATCAGACTGGCTAACATGAAAAAACAGGACAATCATAAATGTTGGAGCAGATGTGGGAAAATGAGAGTAGTAATGCATTATTGGTGGAGTTGTGAACTGATCCAACCATTTTGGAGAGCAATTTGGAGCTACGCCCAAAGGGCTATAAAATTGTGCATACCCTTTGACCCAGCAATACCACTTCTAAGTTTGTATCCCAAAGAGATCATGAAAATGGGGGGGGCAACTCCACATGTACAAAAATATAGCAGCTCTTTCTGTGGTGGCAAAGAATTGGAAATTGAGGGAATACCCATCAATTGGGGAATGACTAAACAAGTTGTGGTAGATGAATGTAATCAAATACTATTGTATTATAAGAAATGATGAGCAGGCAGACTTCAGAAAAACCTGAAAAGAATTATGTGAACTGATGCAAAGTAAAGTGAGCAGAACCAGAAGAACATTGTACACAGTAACAGTCACATTATGGGATGACTGACTTTGATCAACTTGGCTCTTCCCAGCAACGCAAGAATCTAAGACAACTCCAAAAGACTCATGATGGAAAAATGCTATCCACACCCAGAGAAAGAAATATGGGATCTGAATGCATATGGAAGCATACTATTTGCTCTCCTTTCCCTTTGATGCTTTGTTTTATTGCTTCATTCTCATAGTTCCTTCCATTAGTTCTAATTGTTCTTTATATCATGACTAATGTGAAAATATGTTTAACATAAATGTATTTGTAAAGCTTATATCAGATTGTATGCTGTCTAGAGGCGGGGAGTGGAGTGTGGGAAGGGGAGAAAATTTAAAACTCAAAATCCTATGGAAGTAAATGTTGAAAACTAAAAATAAGTAATTATCAAAAAAAAAATGGGAAAAGGACCCACATGTACATGGGTGAGCAGGAGCTAAACATTCAAGTGCAAGGCTTGGGTGAACAGGTAAAGAAACTTGGGTAAGTGTCCCCTTTGCTCCAGCAAGAGAACTCAACATTTTTTTTTTAAGTCAGGAAATAGGCAAACACCATGAACAAAAAAGCAGAAATGGAAAATGACCATAGATTCTTATTTTTGGGAAAGGGAAAATCAAGGCATAAATTCAGAAAAGACAACATTCTCAATATTTCCACACTGAAAAACTCAAGGGGGAATATGTACTGTAATCAAGCCTAAAAAGCCTTCTTGGAAGAGCTCAAGAAGGATTTTAAAAGTCAAATAAGAGAGGTAGAAGAAAAATTGGGAAAAGAAATTAGAGGTATGCAAAAGACAATTAATAGCTTGGAAAAGGAAGGACAAAAAAGTAGAACTGGCCAAATGGAAAAGGAGATGCAGAAACTCCTTAAAAAGTAAAATGGGTCAAATGGAAAAGGAGGTACAAAATCTAATAGAAGAAAACAACTTGTTAAAAATTAGAATGGGGCAAGTGGAAGCTAATGACTCTATGAGAGAGCAAGAATCAGTCAAATAGAAACAAAAGGATAAAAAAAAAACAGAAGAAAATGTAAAATACTTCATTTGTAAAACAACTGACCTGGAAAATAATTGCAGGAGAGACAATTAAAAAATTATTGATTTACCTGAAAATCATGATGAGAAAAAGAGCCTGGACAACATATTTCAGGAAATGATTGAGGAAAACTGCCCTGAGATCCTAGAACCAGAGAACTTCATTGAAAGGATCCATTGATAATCCCCAGAAAGAGATCTCAAATTGAAAATGCCAAGGAATATTGGAGCCAAATTCCAAAATTAACAGGTCAAAGAGAAAATACTTCAAGTGACCAGAAAGAAACAATTTAAATATCATAGAACCACTTTTAGGATTACACAGAACCTTGAAGATTCTGCATTAAAAGATCTGAGGGCATGGAATACAATATTCCATAAGGTAAAGGAGCTTGGATTACAACCAAGGATCAACTACCCAGAGAAACTGCACATAATCTTTCAGGGAAGGAGATGGACATTTAATGAAATAAGGGACTTGCATATCTTTCTGATGAAAAGACCAGAGCTCAACAGACAATTTGACCTTCAAATACAAGACTCAAGAGGCATAAAAAGGTAAACAGGAAAAACAACAACAACAACAATATATTATTATTATTATCATTATTAATAAGGGCAAACTATTTACATTCCTACAAGGGAAGGTGGTACTTGTAATTCTTGAGAACTGTAATGCTATTATGACATTTAAAAGGGGGTATACTTAGACAGAGGGTGGGGGTATAAGTTGACTTTGATGGTAAAAAATCTAATTAAGGGGGCAGCTAGGTGGCGCAATGGATAGAGCACCAGCCCTGAAGTCAGGAGTACCTGAGTTCACATAACACTCACTAGCTATGTGACTCTGGGCAAGTCACTTAACCCTAATTGCTTCACTAAAAAAAAAAATCTAAGTGGTGAAAAGAGATTGTACTGGAAGAAGAGGAAAGGAAAGACAAGGATAAATTATATCACGTGAAAAGGTATAAAAACCTAATATAGTAGAGGGAAAGAAGGGAGGGAGATAAGTATTATTTGAACCTCACTGTTTTCAGATTTGTTTCAAAGAGGGAATAACATAATCAATCAGTTAGGTATAGAAATTTAACTTACTCTAGGAAGTAGGAAGGTAAAGGGAAATGAAAAGGGAGGGAAGGAATATAAGGGAGAGAAGAAGTAGAAGGTTAAAGGGGAAGAAAAGGGAGGAGGATAATAGAAAGGAGGTAGTCAAAAGTAAAACTCTACTGAGGAGGGAAAGGGAGAAAGGAGGGAAAAAAAGCATAAATGGGGAGGGTGAATAGGATGGAGAGGAAGACACAGATAGTAATCATAACTGTGAATGGGAATGGAATGAACTCTCCAGTAAAACTTAAATGGATAGGCAGAGTGGGTTAAGAACCATAGTCCTACAATATGTTGTTTACAAAAAACACATTTGAAGCAGAGGGATACACACAGGATAAAGGTAAAAGGCTGGAGCAGAATATATTATTCTTTAGCTGAAGTAAAAAAAAAGAAAAGCAGGGGTAGCAATCCTGATCTCAGATAAAGCAAAAACAAAAATAGATTTAATTAAAAGATACGGAAGGAAACTACATCCTGATAAAAGGTACCATAGATAATGAAGTAATTCCATTACTAAACATATATGCACTGAGTGGTATAGCATTCAAATTCTTAAAGAAGTTAAGGCAGATATAGGAAAAAATAGTTAGCAAAACTATACTAGTCATGGACCTCAACCTCCCCCTCTCAGAACTAGATAAATCTAACCACAGAATAAAGAAAAAAGAAGTTAAAGAGATCAATACAATTTTAGAAAAGTTAAATATGGTTGACAGCTAGAGAAAACTGAATGGGGACAAAAAGGAATATACCTTTTTCTCGGTGGTACATGGCACCTACACAAAAATTGACCAAGCTGAAGTCTCCTGGTTCCCCTGCCTATGCCAAGGCACTCAAGGGGTCTTGCCTGCCTGCTTCACCGCCCTGGGGTTCAGGATCTCCCCCTTGTTTTCTGAGGTGAGGCTACCTTCTGGCTTCCTGGGACACCTCCCGTCCTGTCCTGCTCCCCTTCCACCAGAATGAGAGAGATCTTTCCAGTTAATCCCCCAAGTTTCTTGGGCTATAAGACTGAGGCACCTTGTCTTTCTGCTGGCTTAACTGTTCAAGGATTTTTCCTGGGGTGATATTTTCTGGGTTTTTAGAGCTCAATAAGGGAGAGTGAGAGCAACTTACTTTTTACTCCACCATCTTGGCTCTGGGAAGTCTCTCCCTCAGAGACCACCATTTCTTATACTGCAATAGGATTCTACCATAATCATATACCACAATTTTTTCAACCATTCCCCAAATGATGGGCATCACCTCAATCTCTAATTCTTTGCCCCCAGAAATGAGCTGCTACAAATATTTGTGTACATACAGATATTTTTCCTTTTTTAAATCTCTTTTGGGATACAGACATAGTACTGGTATTGCTAAGTCAAAGGGTATGCATGATTTTATAGCCTTTTGGGCATAGTTCTAAATTGCTCTACAGAATGGTTGAATCAGTTCACAACTCCACCAACATTTTTATTAATGTCTCATTTTTCTCACATCCCCTCCAACATTGCTCATTTTCCTTTTCTGTCCTATTAGCCAATCTAATAGGTATGAGGTAGTACCTCAGAATTGTTTTAATCTGCATTTCTCCAATCAATATTGGTTTAGAGTATTTTTTTCATGTGGCTATAGATATATCACCTGAAAACTGATCATATCTTTCAGTCATTTGTCAGTTGGGGAATTGCTCTTATTTTTATAGATTTGACTCAGTTCTCTATATGTCTGAGAATTGAAGCCATTATCAGAGAAGCTTGTCCCTTTCTTCTCCTACTTTCCCATAGTTTTCAATATGCAATTGAATATGTGTGTTATTAACTTTGTGAGCTAATTCTGATAAAAGTAAGGTTCACTCACTCCCCTTCATTTCCTCCTCACTCTTTCCACTGCAAAAGCTTTTTCTTGCCTCTTTTATGTGAGATTTTTTATTCTGCTTTTCCCTTTTTCTTTCTCCCAGTACATTCCTCTCTCACCACTTAATTTTTTTTTTAGATATCATCCCTTCATATTCAATTAACATCTGTGCCCTCCATCTCTATATACTTTTACTAACCACCCTAATAATGAGGAAAATGTTATGAGTCACAAATATCATCTTCCCATGTAGGAACGTAAACAGTGTAAAATTATTAACTCCATTGTGATTTCCCTTTCCTGTTTAACTTTTTATGCTTCTCTTGAGTCTTGTATTTTAAAGTCAACATTTCAATTCAGCTCTGGTCTTTTCATCAAGAATACTTGAAAGTCCCCTATCTCATTGAATATCAATTTTTTCACCTGAAACATTATACTCAGTTTTGCTGGGTAGGTGATTCTTGGTTGTACTCTCAGCCCCTTTGGTCCCTGGAATATCATATTCCAAGCCCTCTGATCCTTTACTGTAGAAGCTGCTAAATCTTGGATTCTGATTGTGGCTCCATAATACTTGAATTGTTTCTTTCTGGCTGCTTGGAATATTTTCTCCTTGACCTGGGAGCTCTGGAATTTGGCTATAATATTCCTGGCAGTTTTCATTTAGGGATCTCTTTCAGGAGATGATTGGTAGATTTTTTCTATTTTTCCCTCTGTTCTAGAACATCAGAGAAGTTTTCCTTGATAATTGCTAGAAAGATGATATCTAGGTTCTTTTTTTTTTTTTGACCACGGCTTTCAGGTGGTCCAATAATTTTTAAATGATCTCTCCTGGATCTATTTTCTAGGTCAGTTGTTTTTGCAATGAGATATTTCACATTGTCTCCTATTTTTTTCATTTTTTTGGTTTTGTTTTATTGTGTCTTGATTTCTCATAAAGTCATTAAATTTTGTTTGCTCCATTTTAATTTTTGAGGAATTATTTTCTTCAATAAGCTTTTGGACCTACTTTTCCATTTGGCCAATTCTGCTTTGTAAGGCATTCTTCTCCTCATTGACTTTTTGCATTTCTTTTACTATTTGGCCTAGTCTGTTTTTTAAGGTATTATTTTCTTCAGTATTCTTTGTGTCTCCTTTACCAAGCTGTTGACTTGTTTATCATGATTTTCTTGCATTACTCTCATTTCTTTTCCAAATTTTTCCTCTCCTTCTCTTACTTGATTTTCAAAATCCTTTTTTGAGCTCTTCAATGCCCTGAGACCAATTCATATTTTTTTTTTGGAGGCTTTGGATGTAGGAGTTTTGACTTTGTTGTTTAATTCTGAGTGTGTGTTTTGATCTTCCTTGTCGCCATAGTAACTTTCTATAGTCAGTTTTTTTCTGTTGTTTGCTAATTTTCCCAGCCTATTAGTTGACTCTTAACTCTTTGTTAAAGTAAGGCTCTGCTTCTATGGTGGAGGGTGCACTGACCCAAACTTTAGGGGTTTTGTACAGCTATTTTCAGAGATACTTCTAGGAACCTGTAAGTTTTCAGTTCTTCCAAGGCAGTATGATCTAAGGAGAGGTATTTATTACTGTCTTGGCCTGTGCTCTGATCTGTGAGTGACCACAAGCATTCTTTCTGCCCTGGAACTGTGAGGAGGGTACCCGCTCCACTGACCCCTCAAGATCTGCTTTGTTAGTGCTCCTCCTTGCCATGGGACTGCCACCTAGGTCTGCAACTCAGATTTGAGTTTGGGCTAAGTAATAGAGTCCTGCCTCAATGATAGCAAAAAGACCTTATAATTTCATTCTGTCGAGTTATTCAATTCCCTTACCATTTGTGAGATAAGAGCCCTGGAAGCAGCCATTGCTGCTGTTACTGCCACTGCTTATTCAGTCACTAAGGCGTGCTCCTGATTTTCTATGGCCTGGTTTATGCTGAAGGGGTCTGTGCAGGACTTTGCTACTCTCTCAGCCAGGTGCAAAAAATGCTTCCTGTCGAACTTCCAAGTTGTCTTTGACTGGAAATTTTTTTTAACTTTTTATGGGTTCTTCCTCTCTAGAGTTTGTTCAGGTTCATTTTTAAAGGTATTTGGAAGGGTTTGGGGGAAGAACTCAGGAGGGTCTCTGCCTTTACTCTGCCATCTTTGCTCTACCTCTCCATTGTCAGTCCTCTTGACTTGTCTTGCCAGTGGACTCCAATGACTCTGGAAGAGAAAGGCAGACCTAGGACTTCTCTCAACTATGCCTCATTTAAATCCAATTAATACATGAGGCAAAAGAAGAAAAAAATTATTTTATTTACATAATTTTAGTTATTTTGAATACTATTTTCTTCTTTCTGTTTACTTTCCTCTGTATCATTTATGTAAGATTTCCCATATTTTTCTGAATTGCTCATATTTGTCATTTTTATATTACAATGATACTAAAATACATTCATATACCTGCAATTTGTTTAATCATTCCTCAATTCAAGGACACTCATTCCATTTCAATCTGGGAGTCAGGTGGGCTTTCCCTTACTCTTCTGAAGGCCACCATTTAGTTCTTGCTTTCCTCTGCCTTCAAAGTTATCTTTTATCTTTCCCTGTTCCCCCAAGGTCACTAGAAAAGTGCTTATTTGTTCTATTCCTGTTCCAAATAGAAATGGTTCTCAGCCAGGCTCTTATAAACGTACCATGTTTCTTTCTTTTTTTTTTCAAAGCAATTTCTTTCTACTTATGGCTTTGGTGCAAAGTTTCAAACAACATATATTAAGAGAAGTGAAAGCAAAATGAAGGGAAAAATTTTCAAACTAACTGGGAGGCAAACTTGTATTTAAAACTTTTTTATTGAAGTTTCTGGGACTTTTCTGAATTTCAGAGCAGAGCACAGTTGGAAGATGGTAATAGTTCACCCCTAAGTAGCTCAAAAGGATTTTCCACATTATATTTTTCTTGGCATGATCTGCTGTGGTGATTTATGCTGAATTGTCAGCTAGATTACCCTAATTCATGCAGAGAAGAGCTTGAATGACAATGATTGAAACTTTCAAAAGAACCAAAGTGTATTATTTGTTTATTTTAATATTGTTTTTTTTTAACTTTGAGCTCCAAATTCCCTTTCTCCCTCAGTCCTACTCCTACTGATTGAGAAGGCAAGCAATATGAAATCAATTATACATGGAAACCCTGCAAAATGTATTTCCATTTTAGCTATATTGCAGAAAATGAAACAAAACAAAACAAAAACCAAGAAAAATAATGTAAGAAAATTCTACTTCAATTTAAACTCAGAGGTCATCATTTCTTTCTCTGGAAGTGAATAGCATTTTTCATCATGAGTCCTTTGGGATTATCTTGGAGCATTGTATTGATCAAAATAGCTAAGTCTTTCACAGTTGATCATAATTAAAATATTGCTGTTAGTTTATGCAATGATCTCCCCATTTTTTTCACTTCACTTTACATCAGTTCATATAGGTCTTCCCATTTTTTTCTGAAACCATCCCACCTCCTCATTTCTTGTAGCACAATAGCACTCCATCACAATCATATGCAACAACTTGTTCAGCCACTCCCTAGTTGATGAGCATGCCTTCAATTTTCAATTCTTTGCTACCACAAAAAGAGTTGCTACAAATATTTTTGTCCATACAGTTCCTTTTCCTTTTTCTTTGATCTTTTTGGGTTACAAACCTAGTAGTGGTATTGCTGGGTCAAAGGGTATGCACAGTTTTATAACTCTTTGACCATAGTTCCAAATTGTTCTCTAGAATGGTTAGACTAGCTTACAACTCCAATAACAGTACTTTAGTAGCTATTTCCCTTTATTCTTTCTAGCATTTGTCATTTTTGATAGGTACTTCAGAGTTATTTTTATTTGCTGTTCTCTAGGCAATAGTGATTTAGAGTATTTTTTTCATATGAATACAGCTAACTTTGATTTCTTCTTCTGAAAACTACCTGTTCATATCCCTTGACAACTTATAAATTGGAGAATGGTGCATATTTTATAAATTTAATTCAGTTCCCTATATATTTGGAAAAAAGAGACTTTTGTCAAAGAAATTTGTTGCAAATTTGTTTCGATATTACTTCATTTCTATGGTACTTTTTAAAAATCAATATGCAGTTTTGCTGGTTATCCCTTTTAATTAGATTTATGTTACTTTTGTTTTATCTAAGATTGTGATTGCTACCCCACCTTTTTTTCAATTTAACTGAAGCATAAGAGATTCAGTTCCACCTTTTTAATTCTATGAGTCTCTGTTTTGTGTATGTGTCTCTTGTAAACATGTTGATGAATTATGTTTTTTAATCCATCTCCTATCCACTTCTCTTTTATAGATGATCTCATTCCATTCATATTCACAGTTATGATTACTATTTCCCTCTATTCTATTTCCTTTTATTTACCCTTCTCTCTCTTTTTATCCTATCCCTCCTCAAGTCTGTTTTCCTTTGACCTTTGACCCCTGCCTCCCTCAATCTGCTCTCTCATTTATCATTTCCCCCTCTCTCTTATCTCTTTCCTTTCCTATTTCCTAGTTGAATAAAATAGATTTCTATACTCTACTGAGGATGTGTGTGTGTATATGTATATATGTATGTGTATATATATGCTTTATATGTGTATGTACATGATATATGTATGTGTGTACATGTATATACATACACAATATTCACATGCACACACACATATTTCTATGTATGTATTGTCTTCCTTCTTTGACCTATTTCTAATTAAAGTGAAGTTAAAGCACTGCCCACCCACCACCCATTTTCCCCTCCACTGTAAAAGCTATTTCTTGTGCGCTTCTTTTAGGTGAGATAATTTCACCCATTCTCTCTTTCTCTTTATTCTTCTCCCAGTGCATCCCTCTTTCTCACCCATTAATTTTTTTTTAGATCATTCCAACATAGTCAACTCATAGCTGTGCCTTCTGTCTACATAGACTGCTTCTAACTTCCCTAATAATGATAAAATTCTTAGGAATCACATCTATCATCTTCTTATATAAGAATGTCAAATTTTCTTTTTCATGTTTACCTTTTTTGTTTCCCTTGAGTCTTGTGTTTAAATGTCATATTTTCTATTTAGCTCTAGTCTTTTCATCAGCAATGCTTGAAAGTCTTCTATTTCATTAAATACTTATTTTTTACTCTGAAGGATTATGCTCAGTTTTGCTGGGTAGGTTATTCTTGGTTGCAATCCTAGCTCCTTTGCCTTCTGGGATATCATATTTGAAGTCCTCCACTCCTTTAATAAGGCAGCTGCTAAATCTTGTGTGATTTTAACTGCATTTCAACAATATTTTTTTCTGGCTACTTATAGTACTCTTTCCTTAACTTGGGATCTCTGGAATTTGGCTACAATATCCCTGGAAGTTTTCTTTTTGGGATCTCTTTCAGGAGGTGATCTTGGATTCTCTTAATTTCTATTTTGCCCTTTAGTTCTCAGATACCAGGGCAGTTTTCCTTTATAATTTTTGAAACATGATGTCTACACTTTTTTTTTAAACAAGACTTTCAGGGAGTTCAATGATTTAAAATTATTTTCCCTCCATCTATTTTCCAGAATAATTGTTTTACCAATGAGATAGTTAACATTTTCTCCTTTTTTTTCATTCTTTGACTTTGTTTTATTGTTTCTTGATATCTTAAGGAGTTATTAGCTTCAACTTTCCCAATTCCAAATTATAAGTTTTTTTTATTTATCAGTGTCATTTTGTATCTTATTTACCATTTGTTTTATTCTGCTTCTTCTGGAGTTAGTTTCATCAGTGATATTTTATACCTCTTTTATCATTTAGCCAATTCTTTTTCTTAAAATATTATTTTCTTCATTTTTTGTGCTTCTTTTACCAAACTGTCAATTTTATTTAAAAAAATTTCTTGTATTACTCTCATTTCTTTTCCCAATTTTTCTCTAGCCCCCATTATTTGATTTTGAAAATCTTTTTTTTTTTTGCTTTCTTTAGCTTTTCCAGAAATTCTTTTGAAGTTTGTGTCCAATCTAATCTTTTTTGTTTAGGCAATGGGGTTAAGTGACTTGCCCAGGGTCACACAGCTAGTAAGTGTTATGTGTCTGAGGCCAGTTTTGAACTCAGGTCCTCCTGAATCCAGAACTGGTGGTCTATCCACTGTACCACCTAGCTGCTCCTAAATTTTTCTTTAAGAATTTACTCATAACCATTTTTATGTTGTTGTTTTCTGAGTTTTTGTCATCTTGATCTTCCCTGTCACCACAGTAGCTTTTAAAGATCATATTCTCTTTTTTTTTTTTTGTTGTGTGCTCATTTTCCCATCCTGTTTCTTGATTTTGAGCTTTATGTTGGATTGGGCTCTACTCATTTCTTGGAGGGGGGAGGGTGACAGGTGGAAAGGTGTCACTGCCTTACGCTTCAGGATTTTTCACCTTAAAGGTTTCACAGTTAGTCCTGGGGGCCTGTGAAACTTTTCATGCTTCCAAGGTGGTGTGATCCAGGGATATATGTGGTTACTTCTCTCCTTGTCTGCACTCTGCTCTTTACTAAGATAGGGTCCCTGGTCTCTTCCAATCAGTGACCACAACTCTATACTGCCCTGGAACCGATACCCTGGAATTGACCCCTGCTTCCTTGTGACCTCAGGTACTTATCTCTGCCCTAGAACGGTGTAACGTAACTGGGTAAGAAAGGGGCAATGGAGTTGCCAAATGTTACCAAGTCCTGCACCCAGTTTTAGCAGAGGGGATCACTGGAGTCTCTTTCTGATCAAATGTTCAATCCCCTTACTCTCTCTGGGCAATGAGAGCTCTTGGTACTTACACCACTGCTGCCTCAGCAGTATCCAAGGCTCTCACCCAACCCCAGTGCCATAGATCTTTCCTTCTGACCTCCTAAGTTTTCCAGGACTGAAAAAAGGTCACCCCAACCTTTTGTTGCTTATGCCTCTTTACAAATAAATGTGACACATTATTTTAAAATTGATTTAGAGGGGAATATTGGGAGATTTTGGCTAGTATATTTCCTTTATTTGTCCATCTTGGCTCCACCCTTCAAAATATTATTTTTAAAACTCTCCTGACTTTCTGTGATTTTTTCTGACCTTCCTTTTATTCTCTTCTCTCTCCTTTTTTTAAAAAAATGTCTTCATGGTCCTTTTAAAAATAATCATTATTGTTAAGTCTTCTCCCTCTCAAACCCACTCCCAAATTTAAAATGAAGGGGAAAAAAATGATCCTTTAACAATGAAGTATAGATGAGAAGAAAAAAACACAGTGACCATGATAAAACAATGTACTTCTCTGCAATTTGAGTCCACCTCTTTCTCTCAGAAAGTGAATAACTTGCTTTATCATAGTCAGTTGTTATTTTGTTTTGTTTTAATCAAAAATATCATTTATCTTTGCAGTGTTAATGTTTTCATATGTATTGAACTCTTGGCTCTTCTAATTTTATTCCTCATTAGTTCATATTCCCAGAAATTTCTGAACATCCTCAAGTCATTTCTTATGGCATGATAATATTCCAATATATTTATATACCAAACTTTTTTTTAAGCCTTTCCAAAATTCTTTGGAATTTCCTTAAATTTCTGGTTCTTTTATTTTTCTTTTAATCTTTCTCTCAGTAGCAGGAAGTTTAATGTCTTTGAATCTATTCTCTCTCCAGAATTATTCCCCCACTTAACTATCCACCTGTGTGTCTGTTGAGTGTGATATATTTTATTCTGAATTCAATCCTTTGTTTCATTCAAATAAGAACTAGTTTCATCTGATACCTGCTTTTCCTACCTCTCCCACCTCATTTGTATAATCTTTTAATGCACTCCAATTATGAAAAATAGTTAAGTTCCACTCTTTTCTTACCCCTTTCTATATTAGTCTATTCATTTTGCTTTCTCTTTTATTTATTAGGATTTTACTGGAGTAGGTATATGGGAGCTTGGCCCCCTATCTCTGTTTAAGTAGCCATTTTTGTAAGAATACTTGGAAAGGAAATTTCAAAGGGTGTAATGAAACATAGAGACTATCTCACAGAATAAAATCCTAAAGACATCAGGGTAGGAGTGATTTGAAGAGTTCATGAGTTATTATTTTTTTATAATGTATAAGATTTAGTGAGAGGCAGTATTGCACAGAGATCCAACCTAAAAGTCAGGAAGACATGTTCAAATCCTGACTCTGACATTTCAGTTCCTTTTTTTTTTAATTTTTGTTTTATCAACAGTCACTTCCATAAGCTTTTGAGTTTTAAATTTTCTCTCCCTTTCTATCCACCTCCCTCCCCAAGACAGTGTGCAATCTGATATAGGCAATACATATGCATTCCTATTAAACATATTTTCACATTAGTGATGTCGAAAGGAAGAAAACCAATAGTAAGAACCACAAGAAAGAGAAAAGAAAACAAAAAAGAAGAAAAAAATAGAAAATACTTCATTCAAACTCCATAGTTCTTTCTTTGCATGTGGATAGCATTTTTCAAAAAATCATAGCAAGATTCATTTAGAAGAACAAAAGGTCCAGAATATCAAGGGAACTAATGAAAAAAAGTGCAGGGAACAATCTGTTCCAGATCTTAAATTGTATTGTAAAGCAGCAATCATCAAAACTACATGGTACTGGCTAAGAGATAGAGTGGCAGATCAGTGGAATAGGTTAAGTATGCAAGACATAGTAGTCAATGACTATAGTAATCTATTATTTGATAAACCCAAAGACCCCAGCTTCTGGGATAAGAGCTTGCTATTTGGCAAAAACTTCTGGGAAAACTGGAAAGGAGTATGGCAGAAACTAGGCATAGACCAAAATCTTACACCATATACCAAAGTAAAGTCAAAATGGGTTCATGATTTAGATATAAAGGCTGATACTGTAAGCAAACTGGGAGAGCAAGGAATAGTTTACCTATCAGATTTATGGAGAACAGAAGGATTCATGACCAAACAGGAGATAGAGAACATTATGAAATGCCAAATGGATAATTCTGATTACATTAAATTGAAAAGGGGTTTTTTTTTGCACAAACAAAGCAAACGCAACTAAGATTAGAAGGAAAGTAGAAAATTGGGAAATAATTTTTACAACCAGTGTATCTGATAAGGGCTCATTTTTAAAATATATAGAGAAGTCAAATTTATAAGAATTACAATTTGATAACAAAAAAGTAAAAACTCCAAAGAGGACATTGTATGAAGAGATCGCTATGGATCAAGAGGGAACTCAACCTACCAAGAGTCTATAAAGGCATGTTGAATAAGATAGGACAGTTCAAGGAGAATCAATGCAAAAGTATTGTAGAGAAGGGTAAGAATAGTGCCAAAACGAATAGCTCAGAATGAGCTAGAGAGGAAATCCAAGGCAATGTGCATAAATGTCCTTTCCTAGAAATTTGACAGTGAAAGAAAGAAGAGACATAATATGATAGTTGAAGTGACGATGGTTTCAAATGAAGGAGTTTTAAGGATGGAGAAACTCAGACACATGTATATGTGAAAGAGAAGGAGTCAGTGAATAAGAAGAGATTGAAAATGAGAAAAAATAATTAATGAGACAACAAGGTCTCAGAGAAAGAATGGAATCAAGTGCATAAGTCAAGGGGTTAGCCTTAAAAAGAAGTGACACTTCTTCATTCAAGAACAGTGAAGAATGTACCAAAGGAGAAAAGAATGGAGTGTGATACTCAGCTTCTCCCAAAACATCACACTGAGCCACTTCGGTTTAGTGCCCTCCCCTAATAGTGTAGGAGATAATTTTTCAATTGCAAATTCAAGACATTCTTTCTGATTCCCAGAACTTTAACTCCCAGCATTTAGATCTGGTTCATGTTTAGGGTTACCCCAAAAAAGGAGAATAGAAATGTATTCAAAAATATTATGTAGATCATATAGAGGGCAACTATTTATTTCCTCTATACAATAGAAATGCATAAACCACAAATAACCCACAAGCACTTAATAAAGATATAAACATGAGGCAATAACTTGTGATTACTGTTGTACTCTTCTGGGATGTTGATATCAAAAATAACCAAACATGAAATGTTTTAGAGGATTGCTGTTATGTATTCAGTTGAATAAAGCATTTTGCCTCCTCCTTGACTCTGATATCTGAATAGATTCCTCATGAAAGATGTATTCTGGCTAAACAGGTCAGGAGTTAGTGTGCTTCTCCTATTAGTGGTCCTCTTCTCCACTAAATGTTACAGCAGCTGCTTAACTCTCCCATAAAGTGCAGTGAGCTTCACCTGAAGAATCCAGGAATTCCCAACCTCCAAAGGTAGACATTTCTGAAAAGTCCATTTCCCAGGATCACTCTTCAGGCAAGAAGCACAGCAGAAGAGGCAGCCATACACTTGAGAACCTAACTCAGACTTCCTTATACAACACTTGTATTTGAAGGTTCCATTACTGCCAGAGGAGGGTACTTCTTCCTTATCCTTCATTGGAAATCCAAGAAAGGTAGGGAAGAAGGAGAGACAGACAGACAGACACAGAGACAGTGAGAGACAGAGAGAAAGAAACAGAGACACAGAGACAGACAGACAGAGACAGGGAAGGAACCAGAAACATATACAGACAGACAGACAGAGAGAATTAAATGCCACATGTTGTGTAAAGAGAGAGCTTCAAAAGTTAGAGTTGCTCCTTCTCATGCCTACTGAGTGTAGGCAGCTGTTGCCTGGATCAATGGCCAGTCTTCCTTAATACAGGTTTGATGGAAACTACACATCCTACATCATGGAGGAGATGGGTCAATGGATCACCTAGCTTTTTCTGTATCATCCCAAAATGCTCAACCCTTCAAAGCTGAGTAATAATTTATATGTGTGTGTATGTATATGTATATAGATTTTTAAAGCTTTTATTTAGTATTATATTTTACCACAGTTACATGTAAAAACAATTTTTAGCACTTGTTTTTAAAACTTTGAGTTCCAAATTCTCTCACTTCCTCTGTCCTGAGTCCCTCCTTCCCATTGAGAAAGCAAGCAATTCCAAATAGGTTATACTTGTATAGTCATGCAAAATATATTCATAATAGTCAAGTTGTGAAAGAAAACATAGACAAGGAAAAAAAAAGAAAAAATAAAGTAAAAAAAAAGTATGCTTCAATCTGCATTCAGACACCATCAGTTCTTTCTCTGGGAATGAATAGCATTTTTCATCATAAGTCTTTCAAAGTTGTCTTGGATCATTGTACTGCTGAGAATAACTAAGTTATTCATGTCTGATCAGCTTACAATATTGCTGTTACTTTGTACACAGTACATTCCATTTTGCATCAGCTCATGCAAGTCTTTCCAGGTTTTTCTGAGAGTATCCCACTCATTATTTCTTATAGTGCAATAGAATTCCATCATAATCACATAATATAACTTGTTCAGTCATTTTCCAATTGATGGGCATCCCCTCAACTTCTAATTCTCTACCCCCAGAAAAGAGATCCTATAAATATTTTGTGTGTGTGTAAGTATATGTATATATATGTATATATGTGTGTATGTATGTATGTATGTGTACATATATACATACATACACATATATATATATCCTTTTCATTTTTGTTTTTTATCTCTTTTGGGATACAGGTGTGATAGTGGTATTGCTAGATCAAAGAGTGTGCATAGTCTTATAGCCCTTTGGGCATAGTTTGGAATTGCTCTACAGAATGGTTGAATCAATTCACAACTCCTCCAACAGTGCATTAAAGTCTCATTTTTACAAAGTCCCCTCCAAAATTTGTCATTTACGTTTCTTGTCCTACTAGCCAATCAAACGGGTATGAAGTAGTACCACAGAATTGTTTTAATTTACATTTCTCCAATTAATAGTAAGAGTATTTTTTCATATGGCTATAGATAGCTTTGATTACTTCATCTGAAGACTGATCATATATATTGATCATTTATCAACTGGGTAATGACTCTTATTTTTATAAATTTGACTCAGTTCTCTATATGTTTAACAAATGAGGCCTTTATCAGAGAAACTTGCTTCAATTTTTTTCAGTTACTATTGCTAACTGTATTTCCATCCATTCTGTGCTCCCATTTATTTTATTCTCTCTCTTCTTTCATCCTATCCATCCTCAAAAGTGTTTTGCTTCTGACTACTATATCCCACAATCTGCCCTCTCTTCTATTGCCCTCCCTTCCCCTATCCCCTTCCACTCCTACTTTCCCGTAGGGTAAATAATATAGATTTCTATACCTAATTCAGTGTGTATGTTATTGTCTCTTTGAGTCAATTTGGATGAGAGAAGGTGCACTCACTCCCCTTCACTTCCCCCCCCCTCTCCTCCACTGTAAAGGCTTTTTCTCTTCCCTCTTTTCTGTGAAATAATTTAACATGTTCTACCTCTCCCTTTCTCTTTCTCCCAGTACATTCCTCTCTCACACCTTAATTTTGTTTTTAGATATCATCCCTCCATATTCAACTAACACCTGTGCCCTCTGTTCATATATATTCCTTCTAAATGCCCCCAAAACGAGAAAGCTGTTATGAGTTACAAACATCATTTTCCCATGTAGGAATAATATAGACAGTTTAAAATTATTAAGTTCTTTATGATTTCCCTTTCCTGATATGCTTCTCTTGAGACGTATTCGAAAGCCAATTTTTCTATTTAGCTCTGTTTTTTTTTTCTCTCAAGAATGCATTAAATTCCTCTACATCATTGAATGTCAATTTTCCCCCTCATTGATTACATTCAGTTTTGTTGGGTAGGTGATTCTTGCTTTTAATCCTAGCTCCTTTGCCCTCTGGAATATCATTTTCCAAACTTTTAATGTAGAAGCTGCTAAATCTTGAGTTATCTTGACTGAGGCTCCATCATAGTTTGTGTCTGATTGCAATATTTTCTCCTAGACTTGGGAACTCTGGAATTTGGCTATAATTTTCCTGGCCATTTTCATTTTGAGATCTCTTTCAGAATGTGATCAGTGGATTATTTAAATTTCTATTTTACTCTCTGGTTCTAGAATATCTGGGCAGTTTTCCTTGGTAATTTATAGAAAGATGATGTCTAGGCTCTTTTTATTTTAACCATCACTTTCAGGTAGTAGAATAGTTTTTAAATTATCTCTTTTGGATTCTATTTTACAGGTCAGTTGTTTTTCCAATGAGATATTTCTTTTTCTTTTCTTTTTTACACTTTCTTTTGTATTTTATTTTCTTTTTGTTTGTTTTTTAATTTAAAGAATTATGTTTAGTTTTCAACATTAATTTCCACAATATTTTGAGTCCCACATTTTCTCCCCCTCTTGCTTCTCCCCTACCCCAGGACAGCATGCATTCTGAATAACCCTTCCCCTAATCTGTCCTCCCTTCTATCATCCCCCCTCCCTTATTTTATCTTCTTCCCCTTCTATTTTTCCTATAGGGTAGGATAGATTTCTGAACCCCATTGCCTATATATCTTATTTCCCAGTTGCATGTAAAAACAATTTTTAACATTTGTTTTTAAAGCTTTAGGTTCCAAATTCTCTCCCTTCCTCTCTCCCCACCCACCTTCATTGAGATGGCAAGCAACTCGATACATGTTATACATGTGTAGTCACTCAAAACACTTGCATATTGTGAAAAACTAACTGTATTTCCCTTCATCTTATCTGTTATATTCTCTCTTTAGAACCTGTCCCTCATTAGAAGTGTTTGCTTCTGATTGCCCCCTCCCCCAATCTGCCCTCCCTTCTATCATCCCTGCCCTCTCTTATGCCCTTCCCCCCTATTTTCCTGTAGGGTAAGATAGATTTCTATACCAAATTGAGTGTATATGTTATTCCCTCCTTAAACCAAGTCCAATGAGAATAAGATTCACTCATTCCCTCTCACCTTTCTCCACTTCCCCTTCACTGTAAAGTTTTTTCTTCTCTGTTTTATGTGAGATAATTTACCACATTCTATCTCTCCCTTTCTCCTTCCCCCAATATAGTCCTTTCTCACCTCTTAATTTTATTTTTTAGATATCACTCCTTCATCTTCAACACCCTGGACCATCTATCTATCTGTCTATCTATCTGTCTGTCTATCTATCTATCTATCTATCTATCTATCTATTCATATATTTTTCCCTCCAACTACCTAATACTGGCAAAGGTCTCATGAGTTACAAATATCATCTTTCCATGTAGGAATGTAAACAGTTCAACTTTAATAAGTTCCTGCTGAGGGAGAGGGGAATGAAGAATTGTTGCAATGTAAAGGAGAAAGGATATGGTTTGGAATAGCTGCTGAAGTTGGGAAGAGTTGTCATTTATCTTTTCTAAGGTCAAATAGTAGATGAGCAAAACCAAGGTCCTCTGACTCAAAACTGAGTTCTTTTTCTGCTAAGTTACACTTTCAGAAAGTGCTTGGGTCCCTGAAACCAAGAAAGGAGCTCTGGGAAAAGAGCCTTTTAAATACTCAAGAAAATATGCATTAAAGTCTTTTAGGGTGACAAGAAATGCCAGAAAGGAGGCACCAACTTATCTAGGGACTGGGGACATCATTATTGCTGACCTGAGAAATATCATCTCTGGAAGAGAAAGTTAACACAGGAGAAATTGCCATGGGAATTGAATGTTCCTGATCATAATTTTTACAAGGACTGAAGTATGGGTAGAGGGCTTTCCCATGGAAATTGCATCTAGTGAATGTGTAGATGTGTGATCTTGAAGTAACATTGAAGAAGGAGACTTCCCTAGCCTCATAGCTTAGGAAAACTCCTATTCTATGGGCCTGTATTAAGAGAGTGAGGGCCTTTCTAGTGGGGTTGGATACAAAATACTCATAATCATTCAACAGCCCCAAAACCCAATAGCCATTTTCAGGGGAGAATGAGATTTCCCTTTCCTTCCTGTTCACATCATCCCAACACACTCCCAGGCACCAATTCCTCATAACCCCAACTTCTATTTCCAAATAATGTTGACCTAAGGAAAAACTCTGTGAGGCTACCATACTTGGAAACTCAAATCTTTTCCCAGTTTCAAGCACTGAAAGATTTTTGTCTTCATAAATCACTGATTTCTTATCTTCAGATACATGTAGTTTGGAATAAGCAGTAACTGGATCCAGAGTAACTTCCACTGGGAGGAGAAAGAAATAAAATAGGGAGGGAAGAAAATGAGAGTAATAGAACAAGGGAGAAGAAAAGAAAGTAGGAAAAGAAGAGGAAAAATGAGAACTCCAGAGAGAGAAGAATTAACGAGAGAAGAATTAATGAGAAGGGAAAGGGAGGGAATACAGCAAGACAAGCGAGAGAGAGAGAGAGAGAGAGAGAGAGAGAGAGAGAGAGAGAGAGAG
>NW_020954641.1:37808835-37853675 GCF_900497805.2 Vombatus ursinus
GAGAGAGAGAGAGAGAGAGAGAGAGAGAGAGAGAGAGAGAGAGAGAGAGAGAAGAGAAGAGAAGACAAAGAGAAATAGGGAGAGGGGAAAGGAATAGAGTGAGATGAGAAAAGGAGGGCTTCTCCAACTGAGACCAAGTGATACCGGTCCCAGATAAGTTCTGCTGACCATTTACTCCCACTAACTTTTTTTTCCTACCTTATCCCTTGTCATTATTGCATATTTGAAAACATTACCCAAATTTTCCCTTTAGCTGTTATTGACTGCTTTTCCCTTCCTTAAAACTAAGTCTTAAGTAATATAAGACAATTAAAAACTTGAAGATTCACCTACAATAATTGCTACATGAAGACAATGTGGAAAGTAGGAGAGAAAGAAAAGAGAGATAAAAAACCTCTTGAGGGAAGAGACACCTGATTCAAACAAGAAACCCTGTAGCTCAGGGATTTTTAACCTTTGGTAGTCTGGTGAATCTTATGGATACATTCTCAAAATATCTTTTTTAAATGCATGGAATAAAATGCATAGTATTACAATATACATTAAAATACAATCTCATAGGCAGTGGGCTAATTTTTTTTTTTACTACCAACACACCTATTTCAAAGGCCTGTCTGAAAGGGACCATAGAAACTTACAGTTTCTTTAAGAGCATAAAAGTTAGAAGTTACAACTGTAATTATCATTCTGTCAGATGCTTCTCTATGTAGAATCAGAGAGAACGTATGTTTTTATTTTTATTATTTGAAACCTATGGAGCTAAATTATGGGAGAAACACAGAGAAAGAAGATGACAAACATCTTTCTTTTTAAGACTATCAACTGTTATTTTATGAAGAAACATTATAAAGACCGTTTTGGGAGGAGTGAGTCTGGAGATACTACTCAGAGTGATGACATGAGAGGAATTGAAAAGATTGCATTTCTGGCATGACCAGAGGAAATTGGATAGGAAAGAGAAAGAAGATGGAGAGGCCTTCTTTCTTTTTCTTTTTTTTTTTTTAAGCAATTGGGGTTAAGTGACTTGCCCAGGGTCACACAGCTAGTAAGTGTCAACTGTCTGGTCTGATAACAGATTTGAACTCAGGTCCTCCTGACTTCAGGGTCAGCACTCTATCCACCACACCACCTAGCTGCCCCATGAGGCTTTCTTTGTTGATGAAAACTTTCTAACCTTTATCTTAGGAAGAAGATAAAGAAAGTTCTTGAGAGGATTTTTCTGTGTTAACGCATCTCTTTATTTGGCATCTTGAATAAATTATTTAGGATTATGTTCTCAGAAATGAAGATAAGTCATCTACTGTTGGTATGTGATGACTCTGACTGTGATATTTATCACAGCTGATATATTGCAAATAATTATCTATGTCTGTTTTGATTACATTTTGATTACATTTTGATTCTTTTGTTAACAGATAGGATATTCAGTAATTTTGATATTTTAATTACTTAATATAAATTTTATCTTACATATAAAGAAATAAAAACAACTCCTTATGTTTCTCCATATTATGAAATAATATCTAATAATCTGGGGTGAAACCTCAAAAATTCATGAGAAAGAGGATGCAGTGTTATTAATTGATTAGAAAATACACACATATGCTTCTGAATTACCCTATAACTTCAAATGATAATGACACTAATAAACAATTCCATCCCTTAACTCAGCACTGCTTTCTTCCATTGTCCTCTTCCAAATTCAAATAGAGCCTTTGATTTGACCTACCAACTGGCCCCACCCCACATCTACTCTGCTGACCCTTTTCCAATAATCAAGGCTTGGGCAACCAATACCAGCATTCCCCCCTAATCTGTTTATTTGGAGCTAGGGAAACAGGAAGAAGAAGGAGCAGGAAAGCTGGTGATGTGTTTGGGATGGAAAGGGAAGAAAACCAAGACCATGAAAAAAAAATTCAGTTACCTGATTGTTGAGTGGCTTTGATCCATTTTCAAAACAGAGAGCTAATTGTTATTTCTGGGACTAGGGGCAAGGAAGGACAAGTAAGGAAAGGGGGCTGGAAACTAGAGGGGAGATGAACATATTATATATGGGTGGAGGAAGGAGAGGAGAATTTGACAGCAGTGGGAAGTTGTTCTTTTACCTGCTTCTTTTTTTTTCTTTAAGTCTAAAAATAATGAGTCAAAGATGAGATAACATTGAGAAATAGAACCTCCCCAAAAGAAAACTTGGTACAAAATAATAAAATAAAACTTTCCCAGCTTTTTCTTAATTTTCTCTAAAAATAAAGATAAATACAAAATTACATGTGAAACATAACTTGTACAGATCAAGCTTTGAAGAAAGGGAGAATGTTTTAAGGAAACCAAATCCAATAGCAAAAATGTAAAACTTTTTCTGAGAATGAGTCTATCCCAGAAGCCATTTCCCCAGGAGTGGTTAAGACCCAAAGAGAAAAACAAAATGAATAAAAAAAGTACATTACAATAGTAAAAAAGTCACAAAGAATTTTGCAGTACCCTCCCCTCTTCATTCCCACTACCTTTATTATAGTAGGTAAAAATGAGAAAACCGAGGGCAGTCAAGGTGAGAAATGTCACCACAAGGAAAGCATTTCTCCAGGGGGAGGTCTGGAAAAACTGATCTGTAAGATACCCACCTAAAACCCCAGGACAAATCAGAGTCAATTTCAATATTTGGTCCTGAGAAAATTATTGCTAATAAGGATAATCAAGATAATGATGGTAACAATAAAAATGCTTGTATGCTTGTGAATTATTACAAGTAAGACATTCAGAGATGACATAGTATAGTGCAGGGGTAGGGAACCTATGAGCTTGAGGACACATGTTGCCTTTTAAGTCTTTGGTTGTGGCCTTTTAACTGAGTCTGAGTTTTACAGAACAAATCCTTTTATTAAAGGGATTTGTTCTATGAAGTCTGAATTCAGTCAAAGGGCCACATTTGAGGACCTACAGGGCCATATGTGGCCTTAAGTCTACAGGTTCCCCACCCTTAAAGTAGAAAGAGGAATCAGAGCATCAAAAGAACATGGGTTCATAGTTTCTGGGATGTTAGAGGCTATCAAGACTAATTCTTTTAAAGGATGTGAATGTATAGTTGTCAGAATAAGAAATGAAAGTTATCAATAGTCATATGGAAAAATGCTCTAAATCACTAATAATTAGAGAAAAGCAAATTAAACCAACTCTGAGATGCCACCTCATACATATCAGATCAGATAAAATGACAGAAAAAATGACAAATGCAGGAGGAGATGTGGAAGAATTGAGGCACTAATGCACTATTGGTGGCATTATGAACTGGTCCAATTATTCTGGAGAGCAATTTGAAAATATAGCTCCAAAGGAGAGGCAGAGCCAAGGTGGTGAAGTAAAGACAGAGACTCCCCTGAGGTCTCCCCCAAACCCCTCCAAATACCTTTAAATAATGACTCAAAACATCCCAGAGCAGCAGAGCCTACAAAAAGGCAGAGTGAAATAATTTTCCAGCCCAAGACAACTTAGAAGGTGGCAGGAAGGGTCTCTTACAGCAGGGTAAGAGAAGAGTACAGTGTAGCATAGACCACGGTGAGGCAGATCTGGCACCAGCAAACAAAAAGCAGAACTCAGGGTGACTAAATCAGTGGAAGCAGTGGCAGTTTCCAGACATCTCAGCCCACAGCCTTCAAAGACAACTTAGAAGATCAACAGGAAAGGTCTATTACACCTGGGTGAGAGTGGAGCATGGTCCAGCACAGGATGTGCCAGCACAGCCTAAGACCCAGTAAACCAGGAACAGGCCTTGGGAGTCACTGGATAAGCAGTGTCAGCAGCTGCTTTTGGAACTCTTTGTGAACAGATGATAAAGGAATTGAACAACTAGTCAGAAGGAGATTACAGGGGTCTCTTTGCTAGTACTGAGGCAGGACTCTGTTGCTTTGCCCACATACTGATCTGGGTTGCATTCCTGGGTGGCAGTCACAAGGTGAGGAGGATCACTAGTACACCAGAGCTTGGGGCCACAGTGGAACGAGGCATGCAATGGACCAGGGAATCTTGGTCACAGTTTCAGGGCAGGAAAGAGTGCTTGTCATCACTCATAGACCAGAGCATAGGCCAGGAGGGTAGTAAACACACCTCTCCTTAGATCATACCACCTTGGAAAAACTGAAAACTTTCAGGTCCCTAGAAGTATCTCTGAAAATACCTGCACAAAACTTTTGAAGCTTGGGACAGTGCACTTTCCACACTAGAAGCAGAGCCCTTAACAAAGAGTTAAAAAGTCAAGTAATAGGCTTGGAAAATGAGCAAACAACAACCAAAAAAATCTCATCATAGAAAGTTACTGTGGTGGCAAGGAAGATCAAAAACATGTACTCAGAAAAAGACAGCAAATGCAAAGGTCTTACATACAAAGTCTCGAAGAAAAACATGAATTGGTCTCAAGCCATGGAAGAACTCAAAAAAGACTTTGAAAATCAAGTAAGAGAGGTAGAGGGAAAATTGGGAAGAGAAATGAGACTGATGCAAGAAAATCATGAAACAGAACACACACACACACACACACACACACACACACACACAAAACTGAAAAAAAAAACCCTTAAAAATAGACTAGGTCAAATGGTAAAAGAGGTCCAAAAAGCCAATGACGAAAAGAAAGCCTTAAAAAGCAGAATTGGCCAAATGGATAAAGAGGCACAAAAATGCACTGAAGAAAAACATTCCTTAAAGAGTTAAATTGGACAAATGGAAAAGGAGATCCAAAAGCTCATTGAATAAAATAATTTCTTAAAAATTAAACTTGATCAAGTAGAAGCTAATGACTTTATGATAAATCAAGAAATTATAAAACAAAACAATACTAATTAAAAAAAGAAGACAATGTGAAATGTCTCATTGGAAAAAAAAAACTGACCTGGAAAATAGATCCAAGAAATATAATTTAAAAATTACTGGACTACCTAAAAGCCAAGATGGAAAAAAAAAGAGCCTAGACATTATCTTTCAAGAAATTATCAAGGAAAACTTCTCTGATATTCTAGAACCAGAAGGAAAAATAGAAATTGAAAGAATCCACTGATCACCTCCTAAGAGAGATCTCAAAATTAAAACTTCCAGGAATATTATAGCCAAATTCCAGAACTCTCAGGTCAAGGAAGAAATATTGCAAGCAGCCAGAAAAAAATCAAGTATCATGGAGCCACAGTCGGGATAATACAAGATTTATCAGCTTCCACATTAAAGGATCAGAGGGCTTAGAATATGATATTTCAGAGGTCAGAGGAGCTAGGATTACAACCAAGAATGACTTACCCAGCAAAACTGAGTATAATCTTTCAGGGGGAAAAATGGATATTCAATGAGATAGAAGACTTTCAAATATTCTTGATGAAAAGACCAAAGCCAGATAGAAAATTTGACTTTCAAATATAAGACTCAAGAGAAGCATAAAAAAGTAAACATAAAAAAGGGAAATCATAAGGCCACATGTGGCCCTCTAGGTCCTCATGTATAGCCCTTTGACTGAATCAAACTTCACAGAACAAATCCCTTTCATAAAAAAAAAAATGTTCCGTAAAACTTGGACTCAGTCAAAAGGCTGTACCCAAAGACCTAGAAAGCCACATATGGCTTTGAGGCCACAGGTTCCCCACCCCTGTTCTATAGAGCAACAAAGCCAACAGAAGGTCAGATAGATACATTTTTTTTTCAGTCTAAGGAAAGGTAGATCTGAAGGAGAGATCTGTGACCCTAGGATGGAGGTTGTTCCAGAGCACAGGTGGTGGCAATACCAGTTATGAGCCTTAAAGACAGAGACAGCAACAGCAACAACTTCAAGAGGTCTCAGTGCAGAGACAGTAAAGGAATCACACAACTGGTCAGAAAAGGATTAAAAGAGATACCTGTGCTATCAGTAGGTGCATGACCAGGTGCTGTTTGGCAATTCCATTCCTCAAAAGCACTGCTGGGTCATAGTTCCAGGGTGCAGAGGAGTGCTATTAATACCAAGGGATCAGGGGCCCCAAGGAGTAGTTTTGCTTGTGACTGCAAGAAATCAGAGGCCTTTATTGGGTAAGGATCAGAGTACAGACCAGGAGAGAAGTGACAACACCTCTCCCCATATCACATGGCCTCAAAAACACCAAAAACATTAAAACACCTAGAACTAGCTCTGAAAATAACAGCGTGAAAATGCCTGAAGATTGGAAGAGTGCTCTGATCCCCCCTCCCTGCTGGGAACAAAGCTTAAATTCAAAGACAATAAATAGGCTGTGAAAATTAGCAAAAAACAAAGCAACCTAATTAAAAATCTACTATGCAGGCAAGAAAGATCAAGAGATGAACTCAGAAGACAATGATGTTAAAACATCTAAAAGCAAAGCATCAAAGAAAAATATGAATTAAACACAAGCCCAACAAGAATTTCTAAAAGAACTAAAAGGTTACTTTCAAAATCATTTAAGAGTGAGTTCAAAAAATAGGTGAAAGAAATGAGAGTGAAGCAAAGAAATTATGAAAAGGCAATTAACACCTTGGTAAAAAGAAACACAAATGATACTAGAGAAAACAACTTAAAAAACAGAATTGGCCACATGGAAAAAGTGGCATAAAACTTCATTAATGAATTAATCCTTAAAAAGCAGAATTGGCCAAATGGAAAACTTAGCTCAAAGAAGAAAATAGTCCCTTTAAACTTAGAATCGGGCAAGTGGAAGCTAATGACTCCATGGGACATAAAAACAAAACCAATAAAACAAAGTAAAAAGAATAAAAATAGAAGAAAATGGGAAATAACTCATCAGGAAAACAACTAATCTGGATAAAAGATAAGAGATAATTTAAGAATTTTTGGACTACCTGAAAGACGTATTTAAGGAAAGAACCTACACATATTTTAAGAAAGGAAAACTTTCCCAGTATCCTAGAAAAAGAAGGTAAAATTGAAATTGAAAGAATCTACTGATCACCTCCTGGCAAAGATCCCCAAATAAAAAGTTACAGGAATATTATTTCTAACTTCCAGAGCTACTATGTCAAAAAAAAAAAAAACAATCATCCAGAGAGAAGCCATTCATATACTATGAAACAACACTCAGGATCATACAAGATTTAACAGCCACTATATTAAATGGATGAAATATTTGGAATTTGGTATTCTGAAAGTCAAAGAAGCTGGGATTACAACCAAGAATAACCAACCCAGCAAAACTGATTAAGCCTATAAGGAGAAAATGGACATCTAATCAACTATGGGATTTTCAAACATTCCAGACAAAAAGGCTAGAGATGAATAGAAAATTTACTTTCAAGATAAGTATGTAAAGGTAAACAGGAAAGAGAAATCATAAGGGACCCAATAAGGTTCAACAATTTAAAAATTCCTACATGGGAAGATGATACATGGAACTCTCAATAATTTTATCACTTTTATAGGAATTAGAAAGACTCTAAAAAGACAGAAGGAATGGGAGTGAGTCTTTTATGTTGTGATAGTCTTTAAAAAGTGAATGGGAGAGGGAAAGGAATGCCCTGGAAGAAGGGGAAAGGGAGAGGAAGAATGGGAAAATTGTCTCACATAAAAGAGGCACACAGTGAAGAGTTTTTACAGTAAAAGAAAATATGGTGAGAGAAAGCACACAAAACTTGAATCTCACTCTCAATGAAATTGGTTCAAAGAGTGAAGAATACACACACACACACTCACACACACACACACAAATTGTGTTCTACCTTACTGAACAGGGAAGTAGGAGGGGAAAAGGATAAGAAAAGGAGGGTGATAAAAACAAGACTGATTAAGGGATGCAATGTTCAGAAGCAAAACAGACTTTTGAAGAGGGACAGGATAAAAAGAGTAAGAAAATAAACAGAAGAAAATAGTATAGAGGGAAATATACAGATAGTATTCATAACTGTGAATGTGAATGAGATGAATTCTGCTATAAAATGGAAGTGGATAGCAGAATGGATAAGAAACCAGAATCCAACAGTTGTTTTTTTTTTTTTTAAAAAAACACACTTGGAAAAAAAAAGAAACACTTGAAATAGAGACATTCCCACAGAGTTAAAATAAAAGGCTGGTGCAGAATCTATTATGCTTCATCTGAAATAAAAAAAAAGTAAGGATAGCAATCATAATCTCAGACAAAGAAAAAGCAAAAATAGATCTAATTAAAAGGGATGAGCAGGGAAATTACATCTTACTAAAAGGCAACATAGCAATGAAGTCATATCAATACTAAGCATATATGTACCAAAGGGTATAATATCCACATTCTTAAAGGAAAGGTTAAATGAGTTACAGTAGGAAGTAGACAATAAAATTGTGCTAATGGAGGACCTCAACTTTTCCTTCTCAAAGCCTGATAAATCCAACCATAAAAAAAATTGTATAATAAAGAAATTAAGGAGATGAATAAAATTTTTGAAGAGTTAGATATGATAGACCTCAGGGGAAATTCAATAGGAATAAAAAGGAGAATACCTTTTCTTAGGTGTACATGTCACCTTCACAAAGATTGACCATGTAGTAGGGCATAAAAACCTCTCCACCAAATGCAGAAAAGTAGAAATATTTAAGACACCCTTTTCTTACCATAATAAATAAGAAATGCATTCAACAAAGGCCTTTGGGGGCAGTTAGGTGGTACAATGGATAGAGTGCTGAGCCTGGAGTCAGGAAAACTCATCTTCCTGACTTAAAATTTGGCCTCAGAGATTTACTAAAAATGTGGCTCTGGGAAAATCACTTAATCTTGTTTTCTTCAGTTTCTTCACCTGTAAAATGAGCTGGAGAAGTAAATGGCAAACTACTCCAGTATCTCTGCCAAGGAAACCCCAAATGAAGTCATGAAGAACCAGACAAAACCGAAAATGACTGAACAACAAAAAGGGCCATGGAAGCACAAATTAAAAATTGATTGGAAACTAAATAATAAAAGCCTAAAGAATAAGTGGGCCAAAGAACAAATTATAGAAACAATCTTTAATTTCATTATACATAATTATAAAAATGAGACTATTTCAAATTGTGTGGGATATACCCAAATCAATACTTAGGGGAAAATTTATATCTCTAAACTCTTACATCAATAAAAGAGAGAAAGAACAGATCAAAGAATTGGACCTGTTACTTTAAAAAAAACTATAAAAAGAACACATTAAAAATACCTAATTAAATACCCAAATGGAAATTCTGAAAATCAAGGGAGAGATTAATAAAGCTGAAAGTTTAAAAAATGAACTAATAAATAAAACTAGGAGCTGGTTTTATTTAAAAAAAACAATAAAATAGATAAACTATTATTTAATTTGATTAAAATAAAACAAAGAAAACCAAATAATCGGTATCAAAAATGAAAAGGATAAATGCACCACCAATGAAAATAAAATTAAAGCAATGATTGGGAGCTATTTTTTCCCAATTGCATGCCAGTAAAACTAATAATCTAAGTGAAATGAATGTTTACAAAAACATAAATTGTTCAGATTAGCAGAAGAGGAATTAGAATACTTAGATAACCATGTCTGAGAAAAGAGGCAGCTGGGTGGAGCTATCAGGCCTGGAGTCAAGAAGATCTAAATTCAAACTCTGGCCTCAAACACTTCCCAGTTGTGTGACCCTGGGCAAGTCACTTAATCCTGTTTTCCTCAGTTTCCACATCTATAAAATGAGCTGAAGAAGGAAATGGCAAATCATTCCATCATCTTTCCCAAGAAAACCCCAAATGGGGTAGTGAAGAGTTGGACACTACTGAAATGACGGAACAACAACAACAACAAAATCAGGAAAAAGAAATTGAACAAGCCAAGAATGAGTAGCTGCCTAATAAACCAGATGGGTTTATAAGTGACTTTTACCAATGTTTAAGAAACAATTAATATCAATACTATATAAACCATTTGAAAAAAATTCATAAAGGAGTCCTACTAAATTCCTTCTATGACACAAATATGATTTTGATAACTAAACACCAAGGAGATTAAAAAAAGAAAGAAAACTATAAGCCAATCTCCCTAATGAATATTGATACAAAAGTTTTAAATAAAATACTATCAAAGAGATTATAGGATTATATCACAAAGATCATATACCATGGCCAGATTCACTTTATTCCAGAAAAATGTAATTTGGTCTCAGGCCTAAAAAGAACTCCTGGAAGAGCTTGGAAAGGATCTTAAAAAATGGATTAGAGAAGTAGAAGAATAATTATGGAAAATAAATGAGAGTAATGCAAGAGAATCATTAAAAAAGAGTCAACAGTATAGAAAAAAAAAGATATACAAAAATTCATTGAAGAAAGTAACTCCCTAAAAAATAGAATTGGCTAAATGGAAAATGAAGTACAAAAGCTCACTGAAGAAAATAATTAGTTAAAAATTAGTACTGAACCAGTGGAAGTTAAAGATTCTTTGAGTCATCAAGACACAATAAAACAAAATCAAAAAAGTTTTAAAAGATGGAAGAAAATGTGGAATTTCTTATTGGAAAAACAATTGACCTAGAAAATAGATCCAGGAGAGATAATTTAAGAACTACTGGACTACCTGAAAGCCATGATCAGAAAAAAAATAAAAAAGCCTGGACAACATCTTTTAAAAATTATCAAGGAAAACTGCTCTGAAATACTAAAACCAGAAACCAAAATAGAAATTAAAAGAATTTGCTAATCACCACCTGAAAGAAAAACCAAAATGAAAACTCCCAGGAACATTGCAGCCAAATTCCAGAACTCACAGATCAAGGATAAAGTACTGTAAGAAGTAAAAAAGAAACCAGTAAAATATCACGGAGCCAAAATCAGGATTACACAGGATTTGATAGCTTCCACATTAAAGAACTAGAGGGCTTTGAACATGACATATTGGAAGGCAAAGGAATTAGAATTACAATCAAGAATTACCTACCCAACAAAACTGAATATAATCTTTCAGGGGAGAAAAATAGACATTTAACAAAATAGAGGAGTTTCAAGCATTCCTAATTTAAGACCAAAGCTGAATAGAAGTTCAGCCATGAAACATATTACTCAAGAGAAAAATTAAAAATTAAAAAAGATACAAGAAAGAGAAAACATAAGGGATTCAATAAGGTTAAACTGTTTTTATTTCTATATGTCATGATAATATTTGTAATTCTTAAGAACTTTTTTACTATAAGGGCAATAAAAAGGGGTATACATAGACAGAGGGTGAAGGCATAAGGTGACTTTGATGGGATGATACTCCCCCCCCCCAAAAAAAAGAGATGAAAAAGAAGATTATGCTGGAGAAAGAAGGAGGTGGGATAGAATGGGGTACATTATCCCACATGAAAGAGGCATGAAAGAGCTATTATAATGGAGGGAAAGATAGAGGTGGGGTGGGCAAAGCTTAAACCTTACTCTCATCAGAATTGGTTCAAAGAGGGAAAAAACATTCACACTCAGTTGTGCACAGAAATCTATTTTACTCTATAAGGAGGTCAAAAGGGACTGAGATAATAGAAGGGATGGGGGGACTGATAAGAAGGAGGGTGGGTTGGGGGTAGGCACTGATCAGAAGTTAAACCCTTGTGAGAAAGGAAAGAGTGGGAGAGAAAGAGAGAGAGAGAGGGAGGGAGGGAGGGAGGGAGAGAGAAAGAGAAAGAGAGAGAGAGAGAGAGAGAGAGAGAGAGAGAGAGAGAGAGAGAATCCTACAATGTGTTATTTACAAGAAACACATTTAAAGCAGAGAGACATAAGTACGGTGTGTAAAGGTAAAGGGCTAGAGCAAAATCTATCATGCTTCAGCTGAAGCAAAGAAAGCAGAGATAGCAAAGATGATCTCAGACAAAGAAAAAGCAAAAATAGATTTAATTTAAAAAAGATAAGGAAGGAAACTATATCTTGCTGAAAGGTAGTATAGACAATGAAGTGACATCAATACTAAATATATATGCACCAAATGGCATAGCACCTAAATTTTTGAAGGAGAACTTGAAAGAGTTACAGGAGGAAATAGACAATAAAACTATACAAGCTTGGGACCTCAACTTTCCCCTCTCAGAACTAGATACATATAACTAATAATAATAATAATAATAATGATAAGGAGGTGAACAAAATTCTGGAAAAGTTAGATATGATAGATCTCTGGAGAACTGAATGGGAATAGAAAGAAATATACTTTTTTTTTCATCAGTACATGTCACCTACACAAAAATTGACCATGTATTATGACATAAAAACCTCACAACCAAATAAAGAAAAGGAGAATTAGTAAATGCATCCTTGTGGGATCATAATACAGTAAAAATTATGTTCAATAATGGGTGATGGAAAGATAGATTAAATTAATTTGAAACTAAATAATCTAATCCCTAAAAATAAGTGGGTCAAAGAACAAATCATAGAAACAATGAATAATTTCATTAAAGAAAATTACAATAATGAGACAACATATCAAAATCTATGAAGCCAAAAGAGTACTTAGGGGAAAATTTATATCACCAATTGCTTACATTAATGAAATAGAAAAACAGTAGATCAATGAATTGGGTATGCAACTAAAAAAAAACTAGAAATAAAACAAATTAAAAATCACCAATTAAACATCAAATTAGAAGTCCAGAAAAATCAAAGGAGAGATTAATAAAATTGAAAATAAGAAAACCATTGAATTAACAAATAAAACTAAAAGCTAGCTTTATGGGGAAAACCCAATAAAATAGACAAACCATTGGTTAATTTGATTTTAAAAGGAAAGAAGGCCAAATTACTAGTATCAAAACTGAAAAAAGTGAATTCACCACCAATGAAGAGGAAATTAAAACAATTGCTAGGAGCTATATTGCCAAGCTATATGCCAATAAATTTGACAATCTAAATGAAATGGATGGATATCTATAAAAATATAAATTATCCAGACTAAAAGAAGAAGAAATAAAATACTTAAATAATCCAATCTTCGAAAAACAAAAGACATTGAACAAGCCATGAATTAACTTCCTAAGAAAAAATCCCCAGAGCCAGATAGATTCACAAGTGAATTCTATCAAACATTTGAAGAACAATTAATTCCAATACAATATAAATTATTTGGAAACATAGGTGAAGAAAAAGTCCTACCAAATTCCTTTTATAACACAAATATGGTGCTGATACCTAGAACAGGAAGTACCAAAACAGAGAAAAAGTGTAGGCCAATTTCCCTAATGAATATTGATGCAAAATTTTAAAGAACTTACTAGCAAAGAGATTACAGCAATATATCACAAAGATCATACACTATGACCAAGTGGAATTTATACCAGGAATGCAGAGTTTGTACGATATTAGGAAAACTATCAGCATAATTGACCAAATCAATAACAAAACCAACAGAAATCATATGATTATCTCAATAGATGTTGAAAAAACTTTTGACAAAATATAACATCTTTTTCTATTAAAAACACTAAAGAGCATAGGAATAAAGGGAACATTCCCTAAAATGATAAAATATTTATCTAAAACCACCTGCAAGCATTATTTGTAATGGGAATAAGCTAGAAACCTTCCCAATAAGATTTGGGTGAAGCAAGGATGAACATCATCACCTCTATTATTTAATATGAGAAATGTTAGCTACAGCAATAAGAGAAGAAAAAAATTGAAGGAAATAGAATGGGCAATGAGGAAACAAAACTATCAGTCTTTGCAGATGATATGATGTTATACTTACAGAATCCTAGAGAATCAACTGAAAAAAGTACTTAAAATAATTAACAACTTTAGCATAGTGGCAGGATTTAAAATCAATATACATAAATCATCAGCATTTGTACATATTAGCAACAAAGTCCCCAGCAACAACTAGAAAGAGAATTTCTATTTAGAATAGCTGCAGACAATATAAAATACTTGGGAATCTACCTGCCAGAACAAACCCAGAATATAAACATAACTACAAAACACTTTTCACACAAATAAAGTCAGATCTAAATAATTGGAAAAATATCAATTTCAATTTTTCATCCCTCTTCCTCACCCAAAGAGACCAAAGAGGTCACTTTGCCTGCCTCTTATGCATTACTAATATCTCTATTCTCCTGCTC
Source organism: Vombatus ursinus (assembly GCF_900497805.2). Lineage (NCBI taxonomy): Eukaryota > Metazoa > Chordata > Mammalia > Diprotodontia > Vombatidae > Vombatus > Vombatus ursinus. Next base: position 37,822,859 of record NW_020954641.1, read on the forward strand.
TCCTACAGCCCTTTTTGTGTACTCTTTCATATTGTAATCAAGTCCCACAAAAGAAGCATTCACTTTTAGGCAGGATGTCACCAGGTTCTATCCATGCTTTATGTCCACCTCTTCACTGTTGCCTCTCCCAGATTCCTACCTTCACCCCTGCCTCCTTGTGTATATTTAGAAAGAAGTCTTTAAATGTTCTTTCTGTTGATATTCTGTTGTTATTCTGGGTGCATTTATTCACTCCTCCTGCATTTCTGCTGTTTGAGGAATTTGAGGTACAAAAAAGAAATGAAAAAAATCTCTTTTTCTACTGCTTTCTTTCTTAAAATGCTTCAAACTCTTTTTTACTATTAAACATCCATCTTTTGGTCTATAGAATTAAGCTTTGATTGAAGGTTAGGTTATACTGGACTGAATCTTGAGTTCCAGTGCTCTTTGGAATGCAATATTCCATTACTGTTTTCTAGTGGGTGCAGAATAGTTTTGCATTATTTGAATATTCTTTCCTTTGTATTTTGAAGGTCTTGCTCCTAATGGCTTGTAGAATTTGTAGTTTCTGAATTAAATTATTAAATTTAGCCATTATGTGTCTTTGAGTTGCAGCCTAGGATTTTTTTTTTCTGGAGGTGATCTGTGAATTTTTTCAGTTAGAATTTGATTTTCTCTTCGGTGCTACCTCATACATATTAGATCGGCTGATATGACACAAAAAGAGAATGAAAAATGTTGGAGGGTATGTGGGAAAATAGCAACATTAATGTATTATTGGTGGAGTTGTGAACTGATCCAACAATTCTGGAGAGCAATTTGGAACTATGTCCAATGTCCTTTAAAACTATGCATACGCTTTGATCCAGCAATACTACTATAGGTCTGTACACTAACGACATCAAAGAAAAAGAGCTATCTGAACAAAAATATTTATAGCAGTTTTTCTTGTGGTGGCAAAGAATTGGAAATTGAGGGGATGACCAACAACTAGGGAATGGTTGAACAAGTTGTAGTATATTAATGTGATATGAATACTATTGTGTTATAAGAAATGACAACCAATAAGCTTTCAGAAAAATCTGGGAAGACTTACATGAACTGATGCAAAATAAAATGAGCAAAACCAGAAAAACATTGTACACAGTAATAGCAATATTTTACTACAATCAACTGAGCGATTTAGCTATTCTCAGCAATACAATGATCTAAGAAAATTCCAAAGGATTTATGATGAAAAATGCTATTCACATTGAGAGAAAGAACTGATAGAATCTGAAATTAGATTGAAGTATACTTTTTAAACTTTCTTTATTATTCTTTTTTTCCCTTGGTCTGTGTTTTCTTTTGCAGCAAAGCTAATATGGAAATGTTTTGCATGAGTGTACATGTATAATCTATATTGAATTACTTGCCTCCTCACGGAAGGGGGAAGAGAGGGAAAGAGGGAGAGAAAATAGAACTTAGAAGTTAAAAAAAATTTAAAACCCTTCATTTTCTATGTTCAGAAGTTCTGGACAATTTTCTTCCATAATCTTCTTTATTATGGTGTTAAAGAATATTACCCTGTCATGTTCTTTGGAGAGACTTATGATCCTTAAGTTGTCTCTATGTAACCTGTCTTTGAAATCCATACGTTTTGCTTGTATAGTGGGCATATTTTCTTTTAAAGTTCTTGTTTTTTACTTCTCTTCCAGACTGTATTTCACTTCTGTGTATTTGCATTCTGAATTTATTATTCTCTCTTTTGTTTCTTTGGTGAGGCTTGCCATTGCAAATTCAAAGTTTTTTTTTTCTATTATGCTCATTATTTTTGCTATGCAGAACATAAATTCTGCTCTAATAATTCTCATTTCTCTTTTAAACCTCTCCATGTTCTTCTCAACTTCCACAGAGGCCCCTGTCTCACCAAATGCTAGATCATTTTCCTTAATTTTTCAGTACTTATTCATTGATGTCTGAACTCATTTATTACATCTAGAGACCATATGACCTTCTTTTGTTACTGTTTTACCTGTTGATTTATCTTTTTATGTTCAAGGTCTTTGAAATTTTTTTTTCCTCTTGGAATATTTGGTAACTTCATGGAATATTTGGTACTTTCAGTCTCCCCCCCCCACTTTATTTCCCTTATTATTCACTTCTGACTCTTTCTCCTCTAATTAAGCTTTCCTTGGGAGTTGGATCTGAAAGCACTTCAGCCTCCTCCTACACTGGACAATTCACAGATTGCTAGCCTAGGTCTCTGTCACAACTGACTTTTGGATGGTCAGAACTAGACCCATTTGGATTCTGTGCTCTTCCCTCTGGCTTGGTGGAGGTCCCTTCACACACAATGTTTTGTCCTGGTTCCTCTGTCCCTTATTTCTTTGGTCTGGAACCAGTAGTAGAGCTTTGCAGTGTTAGCCCTTCTGTGTAGGTACCTGCTTTTGAAAGCAGGCTTTTGCTCCTGAAGGGCTTTGACCAAGCTGGTTGCCAAGGACAAAGGAAACTTCCACTGCTGGAGTGGGAGTATCTACAGTACTGGAAGAAAGGAGGGGTTTTGATATAGGCCAATGTCTAGTCCTTGGGTCTTATAGTGCAGCCTCACTGCTGGTAGTGTAGGGGGTAGGGAACAGGTGTTGAATGAGCTAAAGGTGAATGTGCATTAGCTCCTAGTTTTTTTGTTCAACCTTTTGAATTCTTGGCATCCTAAACCATAGAAACAGCTGAAATTGCTTTATTTTTGACACATAATTTCTGTTTTGCAGAGATTTGAGAGATTGTGAGGATGAGAAAAACTGTCTAGTTGCCATCTGGTTGCTCATGTGACCCATAAGTCATTGTTCTTTTTAAAGGAACCTTTGAATAAAACAAACCAAATCAAAAGAAAAGGGTTTAGATCCAAGAATAATTTATCCTTCAAAATTCAGCGTAATTTATCAGGATGAAAAAAGTGAACCTTTTATATAGCAGAAAACATTTAAGCATACCTGTTAATAAATTGGAAGGCTAGTAAGCTGGTACATACCTTTAATCCCTGCTGTTGGAAGTGGCTGAGGCTGGTGGATCACTTGAATTTAGGACTACTGAGCTGCAATGGGATCAGAACCTACTAGATATGTCTGCGCTAGGCTTGGCATCACTACACTGAGATTGCAGAAATAGAGGCTCCTCAGGATGCCTAAGAAGGTACAAAGCAGCCCAAATCAGAAAAATAGAGGAGGTTATAGTTTCTTTGATAATCATATTGAGGTTGGGTTATGAGTGTCAGTTGTACTTTCAGTTTGTACAATACAGGAAGACCCAGAAGGAGGTGAGGGGAAGAGAGAAGAAAACAAAGAGGAGAGAAAAGAGGAGGAGAGGAGAGGAGATGAGAAGAAATAAGATGATATGAGCCAAGATGAGATGATGCAATACTAGTTAAAATTCTAGAAAAAAATTTAGTAAGGTAATTATATTTGAGAAATTTGAAAGTGATTTAGTGCTTATAACACAACGGGGTTCCCCCCATAGATCATTTTCTCTTAAAAATTGACTAGCTATAAGAATCAAAGTGGGAATATGAATTGCCCTTGGTTAGGTAATGACAATATGATTCTTAAGATAATAATTCTTAAATTAATTTATTTAATGCTTTATCAACCAAGCTACCACAGTATCATTTTATAGAGCTAGGAAAAATAACATTGTTAATTAATCTGGAGAAACAAAAAGTTATTTCAAGGGAAATGATGACAAAAAGTGGGAAATATGGGAACCTAGTAATACCAGATCTCAACTCTACTACAAAGAAATAATCATCAAAAATTTTTCTTGGCTTCTGGGAGTCAAGATGGTAGAGTAAGAAGTAAGTTGCTCTCATTGTCCCTTATTAACCTCTGAAAGCCCAGAAAATATCACCCCAGGAAAAACCCTAGAACAGCTGAACCAGCAGAAAAACAGAGTGCAGCAGTCTGGTAGCCCTGGTAGCTTGAGGGATTAATGGTAAAGGCCCCTCTTGCCCTGGGGGAAGGGGAGTAGTACAGAATGGGAGGTGTCAAAGCAAGTTAGCAGAAAGTCCCACCTCAGCATACCGGGGGACCTGAATCCCAGGAAGTGGAGTAGGAAAACACCAACACCAGGACCCCTGAGTGCCTCAATAAGGGCAGGGGAACCAGTGGAAACTGACTCAAAAAAACACCATGTGCCTTGGCATTCTATGGAAACCAAGTCTCCCATTGCCTCAGCAACACTCTGGGAAGTGCTCCAAGGGCTCCTCCTGTGTAGAAACATCCCACAACAGTGAAACATCCATCTGAAAGGAGGCAAAGAAAGTGAAAGGAAGGAAAGTCCTGGGTTAGCAGGGAACCTCTGGCAGCCAGACTACCCAACCCGACCCCTAGAGTTCCAGTGTTACTGATTCCAACCCAACACTAGGTAAGCTACCAGAACCCTACAGCTTCCAACTGCCAGCATCAGAGGCCCCAGCACAAAAAACCAGTGACCAGGCCATGAACTCCCAACACAAGAAGCTTGGGTCAGTGTCCCCTGCTGCGCAGCAGGAGAGTTCAATCTCTTTAAAGGCCAGGAAATAAGCAAACACTATAAGCAAAAAGAAATGTACTATAGATTCTTATCATGGGAATAGTGAAGATCAAGGCAGAGATTCTGAAGAAGACAACATTGTCAACAAATCTACATCTGGAACTTCAAAAGGGAATATGAACTGGTCTGAAGCCCAAAAAGCTTTCTTGGAAGAACTCAAGAAGTATTTTAAAAGTCAAATAAGAGAGGTAGAAGAAAAATTGGGAAAAGAAATGAGAGGTATGTAAGAAAGAGTCAGTAGCTTGAAAAGAGAAGGACAAAAATTAACTGTAGAAAATAAGTGCTTAAAAATACAATTGGCCAACTGGAAAAAAAAAAGAAGACTGAAGAAAACAACTCCTTAAAAAGCATAATTGACCAAATGGAAAAGGAAGTACAAAATCTAATAGAAGAAAACAATTTGTTAAAAATTAGAATTGGGTAAATGGAAGCTAATGACTCCGTGAGAGAGCAAGAATCAGTCAAATAGAAACAAAAGAATAAAAAAAAAAATAAATGAAAACATAAAGTACCTCATTGGTAAAACAACTGACTTGGAAAATAGATCCAGGAAAGACAATTTAAAAATTATTGATCTACCTGAACATCACAATGAAGAAAAGAGCCAGAACAGCATCTTTCAGGAAATCATCAAGGAAAACTGCCCTGAGGTCCTAGAACCAGAGGTAAAATAGCCATAGAAAAAATCCACTGATCACCTCCTAAAAGAGATCCCAAATGGAAAACGCCAAGGAATATAGTAGCCAAATTCCAAAATCACCAGGTCAAAGAGAAAATACTGCAAGCAGAAAGAAACAATTTAAATATTGTGGAACCATAGTCAGAATTACACAGGACCTTGCAGCTTCTACATCAAAAAATCATAGGGTGTGGAATACAATACTTCATAAGGCAAAGGCATTTGGATTGCAACCAAGGATCAACTACCCAGGAAAATGAGCATAATCTTTCAGGGGAGGAGATAGACATTCAACAAAATAAAGGACTTCAAAACCTTCCTGATAAAAAGACCAGAGCTCAACAGAAAATTTGATCTTCAAATACAAGACAAAAGAGAGACATAAAAATGTAAACAGTACAGAAAAACAACAACAACAACAACATGTTGTTAATAAGGGCAAACTATTTACATCCCTACAAGGGAAGATGACACTTGTAACTCTTGAGATCTGTATTGTTATTATATCACTTTAAAGGAATATACATAGAGGGGGTAGGTATAAGTTAACTTTGATGTAATGATAAAAGAAATCTAATCAAGTCGATTAAATGGATCTAAGTAAGTGGATTGATCTGATCTAACTAAAGGAATGTACTGGGAGAAAAGGAAAGGAGGAGGCAGACAAGAGTAAATTACATTACAGGAAAAGGTGCAAAAACCCATTACAATAGAGGGAAAAAAGGGAGGGAGATGAGCATTGTTTGAACCTTACTCCCATCAGATTTGGCTCAAGGAGGGAATAACATAATCAGTTGGGTATAGGAATCTAACTTGCTCTATAGGCAGTAGGAGAGAAAAGGGGAAAAAAAGAGGAGGGAGGATAGAAGAGAGGGAAGAAGTAGTAAGAGTAAAGGGAAAGAAAAGAGAGGGGACTAATATAAGAGAGGTGGGACCAAGGGAGGCAGTGGTCAAAAGCAAAACACTAGTGAGGAGAGAAAAGGAGAAAGAAAAACATAAATGGGAGAAAAAAAGGATGGAGAGAAAGACAAAGATAGTAATCATAACTGTGAATGGAATGAACTCTCCCATAAATTGGAAGTGGATAGCAGAATGGATTAAAAACCATAATCCTACAATATGTTGTTTACAGGAAACACATTTGAAACAGAGGGACACACACAAAGTAAAGGTAAAATGCTGGATTAGAATATATTATGCTGCAGCTGAAGTAAAAAAAAAAAAACAGGGCTAGTAATCCTGATCTCAGACAAAGCAAAAGCAAAAATAGATCTTATCAAAAGAGATAAGGAAGGAAACTACATCCTGCTAAAAAGCACTGTAAACAATGAAGTAATATCTTTACTAAACATATATGTACCAAATGGTGTAGCATCCAAATTCTTAGAGGAGAAGTTCAGGGAGTTTCAGGAATAGACAGCAAAACTATACTAGTGGTGGGGGATCTCAACCTCCTCCTCTCTGAACTAGATAAATCTAACCACAAAATACATAAGAAAGAAATTAAGGAGGTGAATAGAATTTTAGAAAAGTTAGGTATGGTAGGCCTCTAGAGAAAATTAAATGGGGAAAGAAAGGAATATACTTTTTTCTCAGCAGTACATGGCACATATAAAAAAATTGACTATGTACTAAGCATAAAAACCTCACAATCCAATGCAGAAAGGCAGAAATATTAAATACATCCTTTTCAGATCATGATGCAATAAAAATTATATGTAATAAAGGGCCATGGAAAGATAGACTAAAAAATAATTGGAAACTTAACAATCTAATCCTAAAAAATGATTGAGTCAAACAACAAATCATAGAAACAATCAATAACTTCATTCAAGAGAATGACGATAATGAGACAACATACCAAAACTTATGGGATTCAGCAAAAGCAGTTCTTAGGCCAAGTTTTATATCACTAAATGCTTACATCAATAAAATAGAGAAAGAGGAGATCAATGAATTGGGCATACAACTAAAAAAAACTAGAAAAAGAACAAATTAATAACCTTCAATTAAGCACCAAATTGGAAATATTGAAAAGTAAAAGAGAAATTAAGAAAATTGAAATTAAGAAAATTATTGAACTAATAAATAAAACTAAGAGCTGGTTTTATAAAAAAAAAAATAAAATAGATAAAACTTTGGTTAATTTAATTAAAAAGAAAGAAAGAAGAAAACCAAATTACCAGTATCAAAAATGACAAAGGTGAATCCACCACCAAGGAAGAGGAAATTAAAACAATAATTAGGAACTATTTTGCCCAACTGTATGCCAACAAATTTGACAATCTTAGTGAAATGGATGAATCTTTACAAAGATATAAATTGCCTAGATTAACAGAAGAAGAAGTAAAATACTTACATAACCCCATCTCAGAAAAAGGAATTGAACAAGCCATTAATGAACTCCCTAGGAAAAAATCTCCAGGGCCAGATATCAGACATTTAAAGAACAATTAATTCCAATACTATATAAACTATTTGGGAAAATAGGTGAAGAAGGAGTCTTACCAAGTTCTTTCTATGATACAAATATGGTGCTGATACCTAAACTGAGAAGAGTCAAAACAGAGAAAGAAAATTATAGACCAATTTCCTTAATGAACTTAAAAGCAAAAACTTTAAATAAAATATTAGCAAATAGATTACAGCAAATTATGACAAGAATAATATACTATGGCCAGGTAGGATTTATACCAGGAATGTAGGGCTGGTTCAATATTAGGAAAATTATCAGCATAATTGATCATATCAACAGCAAAACTAACAGAAACCACACGATCATCTCAATAGATGCAGAAAAATCTTTTGACAGAATATAACACCCATTCCTATTGAAAACACTAGAGAGCATAGGAATAAATGAAGTCTTCCTGAAAATAATTAGCATATACCTAAAACCTTCAGCAAGCATCATATGTAATAGGGACAAGCTAGCAGCATTTCCGATAAGATTGGGGGTAAAACAAGGATGTCCATTATCACCACTGTTGTTCAATATCATACTAGAAACTTTAGCTTTAGCAATAAGAGAAGAAAAAGAAATTGAAGGTATTAGAATAGGCAAAGAAGAAACAGAGATATCACTCTTTGCAGATGATATGATGATATACTTAGAGAATCCTAGAGAATCAAGTAAAAAACTACTTGAAATAATAAACGATTTTAGCAAAGTTGCAGGCTATAAAATAAACCCACATAAATCATCAGCATTTCTATATATTACCAATAAAGCCCAACAGCAAGAGATAGAAAGAGAAATTCCATTTAAAGTTACTGTAGACATTATAAAATATTTAGGAGTCTACCTTAATCTACCTACAGGCAGTTCTCAGATGAAGAAATTAAAGCCATCTATAGTCATATGAAAAAGTGCTCTAAATCACTATTGATTACAGAAACGCGAATCAAAACAACTCTGAGGTACCACATCACACCTACCAGATTGGTCAACATGACAAAACAAGAAAATGACAAATGTTGGAGAAGATGTGGGAAAACGGAACACTAATGTATTGTTGATGGACATGTACAAAAATATTTATAGCAGCTCTTTTTGTCATGGAAAAAAATTGGAAATTGAGGGAATGCCCATCAATTGGGGAATGGCTGGACAATTTGTGGCATATAAATGTAATGAAATACCATTGTGCTATAAGAAATGTTGAGCAGGTGGACTGCAGAAAAACCTGGAAAGACTTATATGGACTGATGCTGAGTGAAGTGAACAGAACCAGGAGAATGTTGTACACAGTAACAGCCATGTTGTGCGATGACTAACATTGATAGATTTAGCCCTTCTTAGCAATGCAAAGATCTAAGACATCTCCAAAGGTCTCATGATGGAAAATGCTATCCACATCCAAAAAAAGAACTATGGAATTTGAATGCAGATCAAAGCATATTATTTGCTATTTTTTCTTCTGTTTTGTTTTGTTTCTTGTTTCTTGTGGTTCCTCCTATTGGTTCTAATTCTTCCTTACAACATCACTAATGTGAAAATATGTTTAATAGGAGAAAAAAAGCACTTTGTAACTTAATCAGTACAAGTCTTTGATATCCTTGGGTGAGTCGATGCCCAGGTACTTTATATATTTTACAGTTATTAAAATGAGAATACTCTTTCTTAATTTTTTTTCTTACTGATTTCAAAATACAATGGTTGATCAATGTAGCAGATTTGGTATGCATGAACATAGTAGCTTAGTGTTAGATAAACCCAGTATCAAAAATTGCTGAGAAATCTAGAACTCAGTCTGACATAAGTTAAATATAATCTAACATCTCACATTATAAATCACAACAAGCTCTAAATGGATACATGATGTAGACATAAAAGGTTAAATCATAAATAATTAGAGAAAGCAAGTAGGAGATTAACTTTTAGATCTATGAATGGGGGAAAAGCTCATGACCAAAGGACAAAGAGGAATGTAAGATAAAATGTATAATTTTGATCATATAAAATTTTTAACTATTTATTAATTCAATTTTATTTTATTTCCAAGTTTGCAACATCTCCTTCCCGCCTATCCCTTTCCCATTTAGAAAGCAAGAAGAACAAAATCCATTAAAATCATGTATATTCAAGCATAGCAAATTCCCATATTAACCCTGTCAAAATTATATATATGCTTCAATCTACACTGTTCACATAATCTTTCCTTCTGGGGATGGTTTGCATGTTTCATCATGAGTGCTCTGGAATTGTTGCTGGTTACTGTGTTGATCAGAGTTCCCAAGTCTTTCAAAGATGTTTGTCTTTACAATATTGATGTTATTTCTACTCACTTCACTTTGCATTATTGATAAAAGTCTTCACTGGTTAATCTGAAACCAGCCTCCTTTAAAACTTTTTACAGCACAATTGAATTCCATCACACTCATATACCAGAATTTGTAATACAGACTTTGCTTTGAGTGGGAGACAGTTTGATGTGTAGTAGAAAAACCTCTGAATTTTAAATTAAGTTTGAAACTGAGTTCAAATCCTAGCTTTGGTGTGACTTCTAATTTCCTCATCACTACAATGAGGGGATGGAAAGTGGTGTTACTGGATGTGATCTCTAAGGTTCTTTCCAATTCCATAATCATATACTCCTCTCTAGGTTTCTTTTTGATGTCTTTGAACCTGGTCAGCTTTTCTGCAACTCAGAAAATTGCTACCAGTCTTGGAGTAATGGTATGTTATTAAAAGGCAGTGAGGTGGCACAATGGATAGAGTGCCAGTCCTGGGGTCAGGAAGACTCCTCTTCCTGAGTTTGAAGCTTGCCTCAGATACTTACTAGCTGTGTGTCCCTAGGGAATTCACTAACCCTCTTTGTCTCAGTTTCCTCATCTATGAAATGAGCTAGAGAAGGAAATGGCATAATATCTTTGCCAAGAAAACTCCAAATGGGATTACTAAGAGTCACACACAACTGAAATGACTGAACAACAAATGTTACTAAAACACACACAGAATCCTAAATTTCTTTTTCAGCAACAGTGTCAAATTCCTGGCTACACCCACTCATCCCTTTTAGAAAAGCAAGTCAAATTATGTTAAAAAGCATGTGTTAAATGCTATCTGCTAGCCAGGCCCTTTGCTAAGCACTGGGAATATTAAAAAAAAAAAAAAAGTAGAAACAGTCTTTGCCCTCAAGGACCTCACAGTCTAGTGGGGGTGACAACATGCAAACTACTATGTACAAACAAGATGTATACAGGATAAATTGGAGATAATCTCAGCAAACACAAAAACTTAATTAGCTGACATTTCATCCCTAATCTTGTCCCTGCCAGTCCCCTGGAAGAGTCACTAAGTAGTAAAAGTATTAACAGGACCTAAAAGAAGGAGCAGAGGGGAGAAAATTGAGAAAGGGGCCTTAGGAGGAGCTACAGACTACAAAAGCAGCTTCCAAATAAAATGTGTATTTTCTGAAAGCTGTTGCTTGCTATGTCGTTTCTCACCACAGGGTGGTCCTACAACATATCTGATGTGAATCTCACATTCAAATTAGCATGGAAAATCCCTAAATTTGAGGTAGGTGGGTTTTTTGTCTGATTTTTCTTTACAATTCGCTTTACCCTTCTACCAATTGTCCAGTGTATAACCTTAGTGGTGTCCTTTGCTATTTCCTATTACTGAATAATATAATAATACTGAATCTTGATGATAATAACTAATTTATTATAACTAAATATGATACATCATAGCATATAAATATAGTGTCTACTGTGAGCCAGATACTTTATAAATATTATCTCGTTTGATCCTTACAATAACCTCAGGATGTAAAGGCTATTATTATCCCCATTTTATAGTTGAGAAAACTAAGGCAGAGATATGTTAAATGACTTGCACAAAGTCAAATGCTAAGTGTCTGAGGTGTATTTGAACTCAGGTCATGCTGACTACTGACCTAGTGCTACTCTGTCAGCTATACCACCTAGTGACCTGTTTTTAACAACTGCTGTGATAAGGATGAAGCATACTCTGCAACCCCAGTGCTGGTGAAGTAACTATATTTGCTTCAGAGAGGGTACGTAGTACTTGAAGGTTCTTATATGTAGGTTCTTGTATGTACTGAATTTTTCCCCTTTTATCAGAGATTCCTGATTAGTCTTAAAAGATAATTGTCCGTTCACCCATTAGAACGTAAATTCCTTGAGGACATAGACTTAAAAAAAATTGTTTGCTTACTTATTTGTTTGTTTGCTGGATTATAGCTCTTACCACGGTGCCTAGCACAGAGTAGGTACTTAATAAATCTTTATTGAATGAATGTTTCTTATTTTATCACCAGCCTTAGCACAGTGACTGGAATGTAATCAATGCCTAATAAACAGCTGTTGATTGATTCACACAATAAATGAAAATGTATGTGAGGAATTCATACAAATACCTTTAATACTGGGCAGTGTATGAGAAAAAAGATAATTAAAGTTAGTGGGAGAAAGTAATCTCCACTAATGTGCTACCCCATGATGCCCTAAGGATAGCCCTGAGTGCTGCAAGGTCCAACTAATGTGAAAAGAATGTACAGACCCTAAAATCACTGAATTAGAGCTATGAGAAAGGACAGAGGTTATTAACTTCAACCTTCTCATTTTAGACTTGAAGATACTAAGGCCCAAAAACATTAGGTGACTTGGCCAAGGTCACAAAGTAATTAAATATCTGAAGCAGAATTCAACCAACCCAGCAATGGACTGCGTGTCTGCCATTTTGGAATAAGAGAAACTAAATTTAGAGAGATTCATCACCAGAAGGTTAGTGGGCTACCAGCTGACATTTTTCTGATATCGACAACTCTCAAAGGAAAAGTTACTATGTTAGCCTTTTGATCTGTAACACTAGTTAAACACCTTTTTTAAAAACACCTTTTGAAATACTGAAGTAAATCACAAAATAAGGTATTATAAGTTTATCTTAACAAAATACTCTGAGCTCAGAAGAGGGATAAAACCAAGACTTGAGCATTATCAAGGCTGAGTCAATTTCTGGGTAAGGGGATCAGCTAAAGCTTTTTGAAGGAAATGGTCTCTGAGAAGGGATTGAGGAATCAGCCAAATTTTGATAGGTGGATATAAAGTAGATATAGGGTCTTGGATAAGATCATTTTTTTTTGTAGTTTCCTCTATGTAGGATGAAGAGTTGGTTATTCTGAAACCTAGCTTTTCCTACACAATTCTGTCAAAGCATTTCAAGAGCTTCAGTTAAATTCCTTTAATTAATAAAAGAAGAAGAAATCACACGGTTATTTTTTGCTTTCTTCCACTTTCACTTTAACTTGGTTCTATTTTAATTTCATTTTTATACTACAAATAACTTTGGCCAAATACTTCTTCTTCTATTCCTTGTGACAATGGCCTCCTAAGATGGCCATGTGGGAAAAGATGTTTAATTAAATTTGAGATTTGGAATCCAAGGTTTTCCTGGCAGAGATCCTTTTATATTCGACCAATTCTAATTACCCATTACATACTCCTCTTGCCCTCCTTTATCAACTAATGTTTAATGCTCAAACCTCAAACATTAAACCTTCTCAAACCTATCTGATCACTAATAATGTGTCTTTCAGTTTCTTTTCTTTTTTTTTTTTTGGTGAGGCAATCGGGGTTAAGTGACTTGCCCAAGGTCACACAGCTAGTACATGTCAAGTGTTTGGCCTGAGGCTGGATTTGAACTCAGGTCCTCCTGACTTCAGGGCCAGTGCTCTATCCAGTGCACCACCTAGCTGCCTCTCAGTTTCTTTAAAGCATAGTAATTAACATTACATTAGCTTTTGGAAATACCTCAAAAATTGGAAAGAATTTTTTAAAAAATCCTTTGACTTAAAATAGTGAAAATCTTAGGGTTGTCTCTAAAACCTGAATGCTAGTAAGCTATATATTTTGTAAACCATTTTCTTTTGTAGAATTCTTGGTCTTCATTCTTAATAACTTTCGTTAATTACTAGCATTACTATATTACTTTAAGGTATGCAAAGCACTTTACATATTATTACATTTTACCTTTACAACAACCTTAGGAGATAGGGGCTATTATCCCCATTTTATAGGGAAGAAACTGAGGCAGGCAACAGCTGAGTGACTTATAAGTGTCTGATACCAAATTTGAACCCAGGTCTTTCTAACTCCAGGTGCCATGGTCTATATACTGTACCACTTAGCTGGTTGCTTTTCTTTAGTGAAGTCTCACTTCAGTGCTTCGTGGTGCAATGGAAGTGACCTAGTATTCTGGAAGCCTATGCCACTGAGCTGTAAGCTGGGACAAATATTCAAGCTGGAAAAAGGTTCAAGTACTAGATCAGTAACAGATTATCTGTCCTTTGAGGATTCACCCAGCAGAGCATTTCAGAATTACAAGGTTGGTTAAGGGTTGATTAATTTTTTTTTCAGCCATGAAGGACCAGCTATTAAGGCATGAAGAAATTGCAATCAGTAGGTAAAAGGAATATACCCAGCAATGAAACTGTGGACCTCTTGATGTTTTGAAACTTATTACTTTCACAGTATCTGAGAAATATCTGATTCTCTTTTTTTATCCATCCTATTGTCTTATTGTTTTGTGCATAAGATGTTCCATAGATCAGAACTCTGAGTTCTAAGTGTGGTTCTACAACTGGCATATTTTAGGAACCTATGCAAGAAGAGACAGTAGGACATATCCCACTTAAAATAATTCTAGACATTACACTTGCCAAAGCAAACTCTGGAGCTATATGAGCAAAATTACATATAAAACTTTTTTACACAAATAAAATCAAGTTTAAATAATTAGAGGAATATTGTCAATGGGTAGGCAGGGCCAACATAACAAAAATTCCAACTATATATTCATTGCCATCCCAATTAAATTACCCCCCAAAAAAATTAATGAATTAGAAAAAAAGCCTTTGGAAGAGCAAAAAGCCAAGAATATCAAAGGAACCAATCAAAAAATGTAAAGGAAAGAAACTGTGGACTTAGGGGAGTTGGGAGGTTAGGAAGAAGAGTGAGAAGGATCAATAAGCAGTCTCATTTTAGATTGGGAGCAAAAGTTGGAGGTAAATAAAATATATTTGCACACAATCCTGTAGGATAAAAGTTGTTTATAGGATTATTGGATTTAGAACTGGAAAGACAGTCTGACCCTGTCACTTCCATCTTCTATATTGTGAGTGGTTTACTGTCACCTCTAGGACAAAATACAGACTCATCAGCCTGATATATATTTTTAAACCTTCCACAATCTGAGTCCTAACTATTATTTCAGCCTTATTTTATGCTACTCCCCTTCATGAACTTCCAGGAAAACCAGGCTAGCTTTCCTCCAAGCTCAAGTCTCTGTTACTCTCTGCCCTCGGTGTATTCCTATGAATCACTCTTCATAGACCATCCTCATTTCCACCATTGTGAAAACTCCCCATCTTTCAAAGCTCATCTCTGGCTCTAGCTCCTTCATCAGCCTTTCCTTACTCCTTCCCTTTCCTAGAGCTCTCTTTCTTTTCAATTTACATTTGATTTCATTTAGTTGAGTAAATCCATACTTTTCCTCTTCCCAGGAGAATATTAACACTCCAGGACGGGGACTATTTGGTTTTTGTGTTTGTTTCTTTAGAGTCTGTCACAAAATACCCTGTACATAGTAGGAACATAATAAATATTTGTTCAGTTGAATACTTATTTAGTACAATTCTCTCATTCTACAGCTGAAGAAACTGAGGCCAGATGTTTTAATCAATCTACTCATGGTCACATGGATTGTGAGGTTGAAAATGTCTATTTGTTGTTTATCCTCCCCCTTCATTTTTATTATTATTTTATTATTTTGGGGGGGAAAGCAATCAGGGTTAAGTGACTCGAGCAGCTGCTTGTGGAAGTCTTCCATGTTCTTCAATTCCCAACTCAAACGTCACCTTTTTCATGAAATTTTCACTCATTTATTGATTACTTAGAACACCTGTAAAATTCAAATTAGGATAAAGATGAGAAAGACTGACCCATTCAAAGACTCCACTGACATTAAAAAATGAGAAAGGGAGCAATTTTTAAAATATAAAAAAGAGAAAAATTCCAATAATCGGGGGGAAAGTATACATGGTAACAGGCTATTAATGTTGATTTATATGCCTATATTGACATTTATAAAATATTTGTGTAATAACTCTACTCACCTTTTGAGGATCCTTGGTTACAGTATGTGAAGGAAATTGATAAGTTTCCACAAAAGCTTTTCTATAGCAAACTGCACCTTCAAAAACAAATTTGAAAAATATGATTTCCCATTAGGTATCTCATTTGTTGATTATGAGGAAGTGTTTTACTTGAAACAAAGTGCAGCCTTGAAGACTCTTTAAAAAGGGTGTCTCCCAGCATAGCAAGAAATCATGTAAGGATACTTAATGGATACAACCAAACATATAATTTGTTTTTATTTATTCATATAAATATATAGAGAGATGTGGACTCCCTGAAAGCAAGGACTGTTTTATTTTTGACTTTTCATCCTTAGCACCAAGTTTAGTTCCTGGTACACACTATGTGTTTAAATTGTGCTTGTGGGAAGAATGAATGAGAGAAAAAAGAAGGAAACTGTACAAAAGGGCAGTTGGAGAGAGTTTCACTAATGTTCATCATAGGTCATATTTTTAAATATTTTTAGAAATATCTAAATGCATGCCATATAGTACAATACTTATTGTCTACCAGTAATTCAGATCATTTAAACAAAATGCATATTCATGCTACCAACTATGAATCCTTATACGGCTATTTAATGTATGAGATAATTAAAAGCACAAAAACAATTGTTAGACAAATAAACACAACTAGTATGCCATTTCTTAGTAGGAGACACAGGAGGTCTTCTAGCACCTCTCTCACTAGCAGGTTTGCTTTTGATCTGGTCAGTCAGGAAGACAGCTTTGGATAGGTTAAACAAGCTTACTTAATGCTAGTCTAGTCTTCACAAAGGGAGTTAGCTGATAATGGGAGCACCAACTCCTACAGCATTCCCTAGCAAACCCTTCTCACAGGTGCTGGTGTGAAGGGGGGGCAACTACCCCTCCATCTTGATGGGGTCAATTGTGACAGGCACCACTTGTGCACTTCCCTAAATCCCCTCAAGCCTCAATGGGGTCAGTTGAGGCAAACATACAGATTGCCCCTCCCAAACCTTGATGGGGACCCATCAAGGCACACACACCATTCCAGCTTATACATTCACCCTTGAGGGGGACCCCAATCACTAACCATTGCCTGCTTGCTTTATAGGACAACAGACAAAGAAGGTAATTTGCCAGCAATAGCCTCACAATTTTACATTACTTCATCCTTACAACTTACTGTGACTGCTCAGTAGAAACTATTTTCAACCATGATCATGAGAACTCGTATCTAACACCTAAAAACTAGAGATTGTTATGGCTATGGATCCTGGGAAAGAAGACTCTAAGAAAGAAAAACAAAAATCCATCTTGCACACACTAAAATTCACCTTACTTACAAAAATATAGGACTACCTTCTATGCATTGATGTTGAAACATATTATTTCATAATAATCCAAGACTAGGAAAATCAATTGTGGTGCAGTGGTAAGTGTACTGGATTGGGCGCCAGAGTTGGGGGTCAAATCCTGTTTTTATCACTTACTGATTTGCATGAACTTGAGCAAGTTATTTTACTTTTCTAGGCTAAAGTTTCCTTATCTATAAAATGAAGGGATTGGACTAGATGGCCTTAGAGATGGATTCATGGCCATCCCTAAGAGATCAGCTTTACAATCCACACAGGAACAAACAAATGGGAGAAGAATGCTTATCGTTCCAACTATGACCTGTAGGTAAATTAACTGTCCATTTACTTACTGCATTAATCTTCCTGTCATTTTTGTATGGATAAGTGGTTGGATAAGAGCTGGGCCCAGAATTGAATGAGAAAAAGAGAATGCACTAGATGGCACTTGGGAAATTGCATAACACTTTTTTATAATCTCAATCTCTTCCCTCACACCACACACACACACACACACACACACCCCACACACATATACACACCACACACACACACACACCACACACACACATAACACACATACACACACACACACCACACACATACAAACACACACAATTAAAAAAATGAATATTGTCCCAGTGATGCAGCTTGATACCACTGTCACTGAAGAGACAAATTCCCAGTTGGAGAACACTGTAGAACAACAGAAAGGATCTTGGTGGATTTGTCATGATCAGTTTAATTTAGCTGTGATATTGCCCAGGATATTACATGCACAAATAGTGGTATAGAAAATGCCTTACAGAAAATATATGATTGGAAAAGGATGTGGACAAACCTGGTTGTGAAAGTAAGGAATAGACATCCCTGATGCTGCTCATCAAACTGTGCCTGGCTTTCTTCTCCCCCTCTACTTAGTGACCCATGATAGACTGTTTCATTTTATGTGTAGCCTGTGGTTAAAAAGAAAAACAAAAGCAACACTTTTCTCACTTTCCCTTTAGAGCTTAGAGTGCACATTAAGAGTTGTATAATAGTTATCAAATGGATGGTTAGATATATTAACACTTTATATAGCAATTAAAGAATGGACTATTCCATAGGAGCAAATTTTCAAAATAATTGATTATTCTTTTATATACCAAGACTTTAAACTTTTCCACTCATCTGTTTATTTATCCAACCATCCATCATTCAAAATAAAGGCTTTAGCACAGAAATATTAGATGCATCATCTTTAGAAAAGAACTGTATAGTATGTCAGGGTGAGCCTAATCTGTCATCTGCACCAGTGGAGGGAGTACCCACCATGATGAGACCACAGATCCATTGAAGTATTTATTTTCATTTTATTCTTTTTGATCTGTTGCACATTTATTTGTCTTCTAAAATATATTAAATAGAAACTTCTTTGGTTGACGTAAGGTCATTATCATAAATAACAACTTTTGTATTCTGCCTTTGGTGGTTATTGCTATGTGTGAGACTGGCTCCATATATTAAATATCCTTGTACTTCCTTAAAGTAGGCAATGGTTGATGATAGTGCTGCCTATGTCTACTCCAGCTACAATGGTAGTTGTGATATCTGTCTCTGGCAGCTTCTAGAACTACACCACTTACTTCTTGCTTAAGAAATCTGCTATCTCTTATAACAAAATAGTGAAAAGAATCTATTAAATAATCAAACTGTGGTATATGATTTTAAGTCAGCAGCAAATAGAAGTATGAGGACATTCTCATTTACCATCTAAGAATTAAAGGGTCTATGCTTGGATATAAAATAAGACAAAATTAAACAGTCCCTACCACCAAGGACCTTACATTCTTTTGGGGGAAGCAGGATGTACACATACAAAAATATAAAATATCTACAAAGTGTATACAGTGTAGTTTTGGGGGACAAGTAGTACTAACAGCTGGGGGAAATCTAGCAAGACCTGATGTAGGAGCTGGTACTTGAGTGGAGCTTTGAAGGAGGCTAAAAGGGACAGAGGCAAAAGGTAAAAGGGACAAAGAAGAAATATAATGAGAGAGGGGAGGGAGAGAGAAAGAGAGAGAGAGAGCAGAAAGTAAGCCAGTTGTCTAGACCCTGGACCACGGTGTATGTAATGTGTACTAAATCATGAAAACTGGATTGGAGCCAGATTACAAAGGACTTTAAATGACAAACAGAGGAGTTTGTAATTAATCCTTGAGTCATTAGGGAGTCAATGTAGCTTTTTAAGCATCGAGAGATATGATGAGACCTATGTTTTAGGAATATCACTTTGGTAGTTGTGTGGAACCTGCATACCAGATTGCAAGGACTGTCATTTTTCATCTTTGCATATCCCCTGAGCATAGCTTAGTACCTTTTATACTGTAGACATTTGAACACTAGCTGGTCAAGAGGCATTAATTAAGCCAAGCAATTACACAATTCTGGGGCAGGGAAGGCACCTTAGAATAGGTCTAATCTAACCCCTTCCACTTAAAAGTGAAGAAATTGAAGCATGTAATCTTAAAGAGTAAGTCAACCCTGAAGTTAATGTCATAGCCAAGACTAGAACCCAAGTTTTCTGACTCCAAGTCCCATGCTCCCTCACCAGTACTACGGTGTTCTGTTGGGTCAGTAAGTTTATATCATCATATTTAATCACACTGAAGAGAAAAGGTACTTCTGGTAGGCTATTAAAGACCCTAGTGAACTTGCTGTCTTTTGCTTTATTTAGTATTCATTTCGCTGAAATAAGCCAGTCATTTATTTTATTTTTTTTCAGTAGCTAGTTCAAATGTTAATTGTCAACATGAAGCAATAATGCAGAAATTTGGCAGGGCTCTGGTAATCTGGTGGCAGTTGAAGCAGGATCACAGATGGCAGCATTTAGATTCAGTGTGATTTTCTTGTTCTCTGTGTTTTGTCCCAATTAAAAGTTATCAGTTCAAACCGGGTTACCATGTCTGAGAGATGCAACTGTCACACTTTCTAAAATCCACAAGAGATGTCACTGGTTTACTGGCATTTCTCATTAGTGAAAGGTAATGAAGAGCCAGACATTGGTTTAGCACTTTGTCTTGCACTTAGCAAGACCTTTATAAATTGTGATTTTTTAAAATTGCAGAATGAATCAACTTTCCTGATAATTACTTGCCCATCTGCTCTAGGCCCACAATAAATCAAGGTACTTGAAGAGATACATCCAACTAACTAGTTACCATGTATATATTGACCACCTATTGAATACTGAGCTCCTTGTAAAACATATTGTTTTTTAAACCTATTCCAAATATAGATATCATAGAATTATAGGATGATGGATTTACAGCTGGAATAGCTCTCAGAGGCTATATAGTCCAACTCTTTTATTTTATAGATGAGAAAATTGATACCCAAGGTGGTTAAGTGGTTTTCCCAAGGTCATATAGGTAGAAAAGCATCAAAGGAAGGTTTTGAACTCAAGTCTTATGACTGCAGAGTCAGTACTCTTTCTAATGAACTATGCTGTCGGGAATAAACAGAGTGTAAAATACAGTCCTTGAACTCTAGGATTTTATCATCATCAGGTTCTGGGTACTCATTCTGTTCACAAGAGTGTAAGTCTCTCAAATTACTGAAAATGAAACATGATATTTGGAATTTTCCTCTAATGTTAGTTTTTTGTACAAGTTGGAAGAAACCTTGTAGACATTATGGTATTAATGGAAAACACATTTAATTGGGAGTCAGGAGACCTGAGTTCTAATATAAGTTCTGTCAGTAATTTTACATCTAGATTTCCATTCTTTCCAACCTCAGATCAAAGAAAAAAGAAAAATACCCTTAAGTGCAAAAATATTTATACCAGTTCTTATGGTTACAGCAAAGAACTGGAAAGTGAAGGGATATTCATTAACTGGAAAGTAGCTAAATAAATTATGTTATGTGAGTGTAACAGAATATTTTTGCACCGCAAAAAATTTTGAAGGATTGTTTCAGAGAAACAAAAGAAGATCTGTATGACTTGATGCAGAGGAAAGACAGCATAACACTTGGAACAATTTGTGTAAGAACAACAGCATTGTAAAGGAAAAAAAAATATTTGGAAGACTTAAGAACTCTGATTGACTCAATGATCATCTATGATTCCAGAAGACCAATGAGTAGGTATGCTATCTATCCACCCCTGATGGTCAGTCGATGGATCCAAGGCACAGAATTAGGCATATTGTGCCTTCAGAATTGAATTGGCATATTAGACAGCTATTGTGGGAATTTGTTTTGCTTGATGGTGAATATTTGTTACAAGAATGTTCTTTTTCCTTTTTCAAAATTAAATATTATTTTTCAATGAAAATTCACCTTCTTCCCCTTTCTCAAAATTGGGAAACAAAGCAAAACAAAGCCCCTATTGCAAAAAGATAAACGATTAAAAATGGGAATTGATATATACATATGTATATTTATATTTGATTGACTTCCAGTATCTATCTACATATATGTATATGTGTATTTGTGTGCACATGTGTGTACATATGTATGCATGTCTATATACATATATACATACACTTCTGTTACAAGGTAGGTACCATGTTTCATGATGAGTCTTCTGCAATCACGGCTAGTCATTATATTGATCAGAGTTGCAAAGTCTTTCAAAGTTGTTTGTCTTTACAATATTGTCGTTATATCATTTTGGTTCTGCTCACTTCGCTCTGCATTGGTTCACTAAAATCTTCCTAGTCTCCTTTAAAGTTGTTCCCCTAATCCTTTCTTATAACACAATAATATTCCATTATAGTCATGTACAATAACTTCTTCAGCCATTCCCCAATTGATTGGTAATTCTTCAGTTTCCATTTATTTGCCACAGTAAAACAGCTGCTGTAAACATTTTTGTACTTATGGATCCTTTTCCTTTTTCTTTTACTTCCTTGTGAGTATAGCCTCAGTAGTGGTATTGCTGGGTCAAAGGGTAAGTACAGTTTACTAACTTTTGGGGTATAATTCTAAATTGCTTTCCAGAATGGCTGGACTAGTGCACAGCTCCAACAACAAGGAATTACTATGCCATTAATGTATCAATTTTCCTGCAGCCCTTTCATAATTTTTCCCTTTTTGTCAATTTTGCTAATCTAATGGGCATGAGATATAAATTCAGAGTCATTTTAATATGTTTCTCCATTTATTACTGATTTAGAGCATTTTTCATGACTCTCTATAGCATTGATTTCTTCTTCCAAAAACTGCCTGTTCATATCCTTTGACCTTTTATCAATTAATGATCATATTCCTCCCTCTCAAAAAACATGAAGGCAGGGAGTGTAGTGGGAGGAAGAAGGAAACCAGCAATAAATTACCCGTCTCTATCATTGAAAAGCAAAGAGGATCATTGAAACATTTTTAAAAGATACAGAAGAGAACAAAGAGAAAGCCAGAAGGAAACCAGAAAAAGCAAGAAAACAGGACAGCTTTGAAAGTTATACGGTAAATTTGTCACAAAATTAAAAGGAAAAATAAGCTATATAGAGAGATTCATAGATTCACGTACTTTTTTTCTATTATATTTTGTATGTGTGAAGGGATGATGTGATGAATTCTTTGTTTTGCCCTTGTAAGTTTTGAGAGTCCACATGGGTCTGTCTGAATGTGCCTCATAGGGAAGCAAGAGTGTATATCTGTAGCAGGGGTGGGGAACCTGTGGCCTCAAGGCCACATGTGGCCTCCACATGTGAATCCAAACTTCACAGAACAAATACTGTTAATAAAGGATTTGTTCTGGAAAACATGGACTCAGTCTAAAGGCCGCACCCAAGGACCTAAAAGGCCACATGTGGCCTCAAGGCTGCAGGTTCCCCACCCCTGTTTCCAGAGCAGGCCTGCACAACCTGTGGCCCTTAGGTCAACTGCAGTACACCAAAGGATTTGTGGTGGCTAGAGAAAAATGTGGAGGAAAACATCCTATGTATGTAGAGGAAATCCTTTGGCAAGCCACAGGTTGTGCAGATCTGTTCTAGAGTCTCCTCCCCTGATCCTTTTCTAAGAGAAACTGAATTTTGCCAGAAGGGGAATCAGGAGGTTGGGGCCAGCAGCTGGTTGCTCTGCTCTCCTTAGTGAGGAGGTAATAGTGAGCTAGAATTGTATCTGCTCCCTTAAATATGGTTAGTCTAGTGCAATGGTGGGTAACCTGTGACCTCCAGGCCACATGTAGCCTTCTAGGTCCTCAAGTGTAGCTCAAAGCTTCAGGATCCCCACCCCTGGTATAGGGGAAGTAATTTTTAGGTTCAAATTACAATCCTGATCACAATCCCTTAATGGAGAAAGAGTGCTCCAAACAATACACCCACTACTTGACTCTGTTCCTACGAAAAGCTAATTAAACAATGAGCTCACATAGCAAATAGCAAATAAATTCATGTATTGAATGGAAGGCAAACATAAATCAGAAAAGGTATTCATATGAAAATATAGAGCAGACAATACACAGAGTGAATGAGCTGTCCTATGGGGCGAGAGATAAATTAGTTCAAACAAGAGAGTCTCGCATTTTACCAAATGGGAAATTTCCAACAGTTTTAGTGTAGTGAGCTGGGAATCAGGACATGATAAAAGTGCTGGCTCCTCTACATGTTGGCTTCTTTCCAGAGTATTTCTCCCTTCAGAGATCTGAAGAGAGTCTGGAATGACATGATTTCTCTCTTGAAGCTGTAAGCCAGAAGAATAGGTTCTCTCTTCTCTCAAGCTCTCATCAACTCTGTCCTTCAATTAGGTAGGGAGCATTGAATAATAAATCTCTAACAATGAGGAGAGTCTTGTGTAAATGGCCTATTGAGCCAACATTAACATACACCAATACTAATTTTATTTGATATTTATTAAGTTCAGAATTTAAAACAATTAAAAATAAAACAATATGAAGAGTTGGACCAGTTCAACTCTAAGGACCTTCCATCTCTAACACTTTATTATTATAGTCTACTAATTTGCATTCTTTTTGACTTATGTGTCATAAAAATACTATACATTGATTAATGGTAGAAGAGAAGTATGCTAAATTGTAGGTGTGAGCAAGGCCTGGTTTACAATTTTTTTGTTGTGACATAAACCATAAAACGATAATCTACATACTGATTGAATGGTGGACTTTTAGAACTGAAAGTATCCTTATAGGTCATCTAATCCTTCCTGCCACCCATGTTTTACTGACAAGGAAACTGAGGCTCAGAGAGGAAAAATAGCTTGTTTAAAGTCATACAGAGTACATCTCTAAAGTAAAGAATTTAGTAATGCTGGAGAGGCTTGAGTTTGCTGATAAATCTTGAAATCTTTACCTGGCTGCCCTTTACTTTTCTCAGTTTTTTTTTTGGCCCCTTTGGAATAGAGCAAATGGCAAATGGATACCAAAGAGCAAACAAACACATTTTAAGCTGTAAAATTCAAGTTTGAAGAGTCTTTTGTAACCTCTGGCAACTGTGACTCTGCTAAAGGGTAGCTTAGATTTTCACATTAGCTAAATTCACTAAGGCCACTGAGGAGCTGTGAATGATGAAATAAAGGGGTTACAGGAAGAGAGAATGGGGAAAGGAAAATGCAAGAAGGATGATACAAGGCGCCACAGGATATGAAAGAAAATCCCTATTGGAACCTTTTGGAATGTTGTCTGTTTGGCAGCCAGGACCAGCAAATGACTTCATAAGGTTTTGACAGAAGAGTTGTATTGATGCCTCTAGAGGGATGAGGGATGGCGAAGGAAGGAAGCATGTTAGCAAGTGCTGAGAATGCCCTGAAATAATTTTCAATAAAAAGCCAACACAAAAGCCTGTCTCATATGGGCCATTGATGCTTTAGCTCATAAGCCATTTTGTCCTGGTAATTCCTGAATAATAGGAGTTATTAGAATAATTTTCCACTTATCAGCAACAATGCATGAATGGTATCCTTTACTCTTCATGCTCAACTGTTAAAAATAGGCTCATTTTCTTGCTGTTAAAAAAACATGTTGCACATCATGGCAACTGTTTAGAACTCTCTGAAAATTGACCAATTCAGTAGCACTTAAAATTGTGCCAATCTGTAATAATGCCTCTTAGGAAACAGGCCTGAACAGACTATATAAAAAGACATTCTTCAGGGAACAGGGTAAAAACATCTCTGTTTTCTTCTGTCCTTTTGTTGCCCATGTCGTCTCTCAAAGTTAATAAAAAAGTAGAGAAACTACTCATTTGATAAAAGAACTAATGAGAAATGTGACCTTAGATTTTAAATCAAAGCTCTTTCTCTCAACAGCTTTTGGGCAAAAAATAGACTAAAATAAAATAAACCAAAAAACTCCACAACAGTGACACATCTGTGAGACAGTCCTGAAACCTTCTGGATGTGATTAGAAAGTTGGCAAGCAGCACACATTCTCAGTTTCCTTAATACAACTGTGTTAACATTAAGTAATTAGCCTGCCCCATAAAATCTTTTCTCTAGTTTGCATCATCATTACAGGTTCGATGAGAACATTTTCCATGGAAACCTCCACTGTTGTTCTGCCAGTACCTTTGGGCCTTTGGAAGAAACAGGTCCTTTATTTGAATCCCACCCAAGTGGATTATATACATCAAGCTGCTCTGGAAAGACTATTTTTGACTCTTATAAACCGATAGGAGAGTTGGAATAGATTTATTTCATAATAGTAACATCACTTACACAGTGCTTACTATGTGCCAGTTTCTGTGCAAAGTACTATGCAAATATTATCTGTTGTGAGCCTCACAACAACCCTGGGAGGTAGGTGATATTCCCATGTTAGAGTGGAGGAAACCAAGGTTAAGTCACTTCTCCAGGATCACACAGTTAGTAAGTGTCTCAGAGTACATTTGCAATCAGATATTCCTGATTTTAGACCTAGCACTCTATTCACTGTGACACCTACCTGTCTCATTCATGATAGGTAGAGATGGATTAGGGCCATATAAATTAATAGAATGATGAGCAGTTAAAATTGAAAGGCTTTTGGAAATCATCTAATGCAGAGGCTCCTAAACTGAGATACATAAAACAGTTTGATTAAAAATAACATATTTTGATAACTGCATTTTAATATAATGGGCTTCCTTTGAAACCCTATATATTTTATTTTATATATTTAAAATATTAATGGTAGCATTTACCTAGTGCTCTAAAATTTGAAAAGCGTTTTGTAAATATTTTGTTGTTTAATCCTCACAACAATGCTGAGAGGTAATTATTATTATTAGCCCCATTTTATAGAAGAAGAAACTGAGGTAAACGGAAGTTAAGTGACTTGCTGAGGGTCACACAGCTAATCCTCAGATTAAGTATCCTCAGATACTTATCTGAGGCAGGATTTGAACTCAGATATTCCTGACTCCTGGTCTAGCAGTCTTTCTATAGTACCACCCAATCACCTCTTAATTTAAGGAAAGGGTCCCTGGGTCTTCACCAGACTACCAAAGGAAATCATGACACAAAACATGTTAAGAACCCCTGTTTTAGTCCAATTCCTTCATTTCACACATGGAAGAGCAGAGGCCTAAAGAGAGGAAATGATTTTCCCAAAGTAAAAAAAAACAAACAAAAAAAAACCCAAGTGATTTATAGTTACTCTCTTTGATTATTGTTTATTTTTAACCAGGTTAATAAATTCTGAGCTCTTTCCATGGGTCCCTCTGGCTTATCTCAAAAATTTTGGCCCCTTTAGAATACAAACTACCACTTAGAAGAAATGCATTCTCTCCAAAGGACTTTAAGAGCCTGGCCTTTGTCTGAGAAAAAAAAAAAACAACAACAACAAAACTCATATATGTTCCCAGATCTCTGCTTTCCTTGTCTGGAATTGAACCCAATTTCCCTACTAGTCAGGAAGGAGTTTTGGAATAACCGGGCTGTTTCCTCTTCATTCATGCTCTGTTGCATTGGAAGATGGTGACTGAGGAGAAGAGCATGCTCTGGCATGGTGGCTGTGCCCCCAAATTCAGAAGGTTGGGAGGCATTGCAGTGATTGATTACCTCTCACTTTTGGTTTCCCTGTAAACCTCCAAACCTTTCAAGATGGAGCCACCCATTTCTTGTACTTAGAGGCTTTAGTATTTTCCAGGAAATGTCTAATATCAGATAACTACAGGAAGGCAAATCTTATTTTTCAATTCAATTAATTTCAATTTAACATTTACTTAGGAAATACTTCCTATGTGCCAGTGTTGGCTACTGTAAATACAAAGACAGATTTTTTTTTTTTTAGTAGCTACTGCATTCAAGGTGCTTGCACTGTACTCTGGCAGGGTTTCTTAATCTTTTTGTGTGTCTATCAAGGACCCCTTTGGCAGTCTGGTGAAGCCTATGGATCATCTCTTAGCATAATATTTTTAAATGCATAAAATAAAATATGCAGAGTTAAAAAGTAAACCACTAAAGCTCTAAACTACCTCTGATAAATACAACATAATTTAAGGTTGGTAGGGATACTGATTGCTAGGGGACAGGAATCTCTGTCCATTTTCCACTGTGTTCCTATTTTTCCACCCTTCAACCCAGACCTGCACAAATGATGGCTGGAGAGCTAAGTTTTCTCAGCTCTGAACTCCCTGTGACCATGTACTTCAATCTTCACCAGGGCCATCCATATCCCTTCCTATCATCCATACAGAATGCAACCATCTTTCTATCTCTTCATTCCAAGTCCTCTCCCTCACCCCCAATCCCAGCTTGGAGAACTATAATCAAATCAATAACAACATTGCCCCTTGAAAAGGCATGAAAAGGGATAGTTTGCTTATTCCATTTATCATACTGGTGACTTCACAGATCACAAATGCCTTCCGTGGCCATCACTCCTCTAATGTGTGTTATCTTTTCTATGAGAATGTAAGATCCTGGAGGACAGAAATGGTCTTACTTTTGCTTAGCATAGTGCCTAATACATCTTATGGAATTAATAAGTGTTTTTCTACCCATCCATCCATCCGTACATGCATACATACATATATGTATTCATTTATTCTTTCTTTCTTAGGAGGTGGCATCTGAACTGAGCCATAAAAAACAGGGAGTATATTAAAAGAGAGGGGAGGAGAGTGCACATTCCTCTCAGGCCTGCAGAGAGAGAGGCACAGAAACAAGAAATGGGATGCTAAATTCAGGGAACAGCTAACAGCTCAATTTGGCTAGAATATAAAGAGAATGAAGCAGAGTGATTATGAAATACATCAGGAAAGATAGACTAGAACCTAATTGAGGAGGGCTTTAAATTTCAGTTTGTGTTTTATTCAATAGTCAATAGGAAACCACTGAACAGATACAAGGAAATTTTGGAAACCATAAGCATTCCATAATGTATACTAAATGATATTTATATAGGCTCATAAGAGGTAGAGTTGGAAATGACCATGGGAATATTTGAGTCCAATCCCTATATTTTATAAATGAGAAAACTGATCCCAAAAGTAAAGTGATTTACTTATTTACATATAAATTTACATTTACATATTTACATATTTATTTACATATAAATTTACATATAAATAGTAAGTAGCAAAGTCCATTTTTTTTAGGTATTTAGGTAGAAATCACTTTGCTGGCCCTCTATAGATGAATGCTACAGAATGTACCCCTGGTTTTAGAGCAGTTGGCTTATGATTCTAGACTTAGAAGGCCTGGGAACATGGGGAAATAGGAGAACAGAATGAAGATAAATCTCTCATTTTCTCTATGGTCTCAGAACAGACTAATTGACTAACTGAGGCAGTGTGGTATAAAAGGAAAAGGACTGGACTAAGAATGGGGAGACTTAGGTTTGAGTCCCAGGTCTGATCCAAAAGGAACTCCCTAGCCCTTGCTAATCTTATATGTAGTAGTACTTAATAAAATGCTGGTTAATTAACAAATTGATATAATCGGCTTCCTGGCAAAGCCATGATTGGGTCTTTGTCCCAGGATACTCATGTAGGGAAGCAGAATGCTTCCTCTGAGAGATCAGTCCTCTGGACTGATGCCCACCCCACCCAACATAATTTACAACAAGCTATTATTATGTATTTACTATGTACTAGGTATTATGCCAAGCTAAGGATGCAAAAACAAAAGTGATATAGTCCCTGCCCTAAAATAGTTTACATTCTAACAGTAGAGACAATTTGCCTATATATAAGCATATGCTTTTTATGTACATAATGAAGCAAAGAGGGAAGCTATTAGTAGCTGAAGGGATCAGGACAGGCTTCATTTAAAAAGTGGTTTAATCACTCATACTGTCTCGTTTGACCTTAGTCTACCACTCAGTAAAGATCCTTACCCCTCTGCCTTCTCCTTCTGCTCCTGGGGTCCCCTTTCTCACTGATAATTTCTTTTGGAACTTCCATTTTGAGAAAGACCAGCCATCCTTCATTCTCTGGACTTCATCATAGTTTCTTTCTCCCATGCTTGTACCTTCCCCAAACTCCTTTCCCTCCTTCTATAACCTCCCTCCTGCGTATTGTCTTCCCTCATTAGAAAGTAAGCCCCCTGAGGGCCTATCCTATCTTTTTTTTTTCCATGTTTTTGTTTCCCCAGTGCTTAGCACAGTTCCTGGCATTTGGCAAGAGTTTAATCAATCTTTGTTAGCTTGTTGACCTAATAGGGCCCATCTTTCCCACTAGCACACACTTCCCTCTCTGTCTCCTTCCAGGGGTTAGGGGGAATCATTTCCCAGAATGGCCAGGTTTGGGAGAACTGTCCCACCTCAGATGAACGCTTCCCAGGTACTAGAGTTACTAGTTATATTTCTTTGGTCTAGGGTGAAATAGGAGGGACACCCCTATGTAATAGAACTGCTAATCCATGCTAGTGTCTTAGTATACTGAGCAGAAGTATGCTGACTACCCAAGAAAGTTAGTGTAGTTTCCAAAGGTATTCTAAACCTCCCACAGAGCAGCTTAGGTCCTAGGAGAATCTGGGTCATTATGTAAATAATATCTTTCTGGCCTTCCACTGAGATTTATTTTAAGTATTGTTGAAAGCATTTTAAAATATTTATAGAGTAATTCTGCTCACCTTCAAACAAAAATGAAATTTATCACAGCTCATTTTGGTAAGTAAATCTGTCCTTTCTTTACCTACTAAGATGAGACTAAGATCAATTTTCAATCTCTTTACTCAGTGTTTCTTTATGTCCTTTTTAATAACATATCACCAAATGGAACCATAAAATAAATTTACCTCCTCCATTTTGAGTTCCAACAAAACTAACATAGAATTTAGCTTTAAAATAGAAATGATAGCTTTTGAACATGAAATCAAGAGGAAGAAGGGGGAGAGTGTAGTGGATCATGTTCAGAAATCAAGGGGAAATTGTGCATTGCAGTGTCCCATTTCTGTCTCATTGTTAGAACTATGGCAGAGTTTGTAAACTATAGGAATCCTGGAATATCAAATGTCTGGAGCACAGTTAACAAACTTGGGTCCAAGACTCAAAGAACTAGATATAGGAGGGCTGGGTTCTTTCACTTATTTGCTGTGTGACTTTGGGCGAGTTATTTGACTACTCTGAATATGTTTCCTTATTTCCTGTAAGATGAGCAGTTTGGATTGGTTAACTTGTAAAGTAATCTCTTCCAGTGCTAATGAGTGTGTGTGTGTGTGTGTGTGTGTGTGTGTGTGTGTGTGTGTGT
>NW_020954641.1:37853685-37854415 GCF_900497805.2 Vombatus ursinus
ACACACACACACACACACACACACACACACACACATATAGACACACAGTGACTTTAGGCAAGTCACTGCTCTATGGATCAGAGTCTCCCCTTCTATATACTAGGAAATTTTAATTAGAAGAGCTAGAAGTTTCCTTCTAACTCTTAATACTCTATTATTTTACTCAATAGTTCAAAGTAGGTGATAAACTACGTAGTATAATTTCAGAAACATCCTGTAACCCTGTGAACTTTCTTCCCCTAAAACCCATAGAGATGCCTGAAAAGTTATTCCTGTACTTCCAATATTACTGTTTCTCTGCAGTGCCTTTAAAAAATAGAAACCCTACCAAGAGCCTGAAGAGAGAAAGAGGCTATTGAAAAGAAGTGAGGGATATCTATTTTATCATTTTTCCACTAGTAAACCCTGAGCCAAATAGCCATCAAACTCTACCCTACTTGGTTACTTCTAAGGTCCTTATTTTTTTGGGGGGGGGGTTGCTTTTGTTTTTAATTAAATTATTTAATTCCAAATTTAAACACCAACAAAGAGACTTTCCATATACAAAGCAGAACACAAAACATTGCATATGAAATATATATTTACCTATATACTATATATCTATATTATACATATATACGTCTTGAAGGAATTCACTTTACTTTCAAAACTATCCTGTTTCTCTGTTTCCTTCTAAACTTCCTTTTGTTTCCTTGTGTGTGTGTGTGTGTGTGTGTGTGTGTGTGTGTGT